>NC_083639.1:13940617-14259617 GCF_963576545.1 Limanda limanda
TAGCTATGAACGTTTAACACAGACCAGACAGTCGTGCTTTTCAAAGTCCATCCAGAAAAATCCCAAACCACTAACCTTTTCAATCTATACAATAATCCTGTCACAGAGTACTGAGAGAGTCTTGGGATAACATCTGCAGAAGTATACTCAAGTGTTCAAAACAAACAAAACCGGACGTTGCAAGAGGCTTCTGCCTGCAGCACATCACACAGCTCTGTTTCAACTCACATCTGCAAGACCTGGCCCCAATTCACACTGTCGAGAAAAGGTATCAGCAACAAGTAACAATATGTATTGATATCTGACATCTATCAGAATATTCAGTTTTGGTCGTATTGCACAGCGCTTACAAAAACTCAGGAAGAGGGAAACGTGTTTGTTTCTTTTTTCTTTTAATGTTTCTAGTGGAAACCTGCTGCTGGAGAAGAATTGATGGATTCGTTTTGTGCCTGGCTGTGCTCAAGTTCTGCCAAGCCCACAGTGAGATAGGAGCTGAAGGATTTCAGGTCTTTATCTTGAACGGCCCTGATGCAGATAGAAAACACAGTTTAAAGAGGGACGGGCAGGATATGGGAGACGTTTACATGGAGCTGTCACTGGGGAGTCTCCACCGAGCCCAATGTAATGTGTTTGTGACTCTTTTGTGAGAAAGGGACAGAATTCAATTTGTGGATAAATTGGTCTTAAGTCATTCAGTTAATGTTTTATTTACCTTTCTTTGAATAGGGCTAAATAACAGCAGATTTTCATATCATTTTAATAACTTGTGATCCATTTTGTTTTAAGGGCTGAGGATCAGGGTTTATTTATTCTTGTCCTTCGCAACAACAGTTGAAAAAAAGAATCTAACCACATTATCCATTTAGTAGCTTTTCAGGACATGATCCTTGACAGCAAATGAAATGAAAACAGAGTGCAGAATCATGTAAGAGGGCTACTCTTCTGGTTGGTGCCTCCTGGACAAAGAGTAGATCACTGACAAAAAAAGAAGGTGATATTAACATTATCAAGATGTTGCATCCCTCAATATCTTCGAGCTTCAATCAAAACAGAAGTATTGTCGTCTGTTGTTTACTCCCAACAGTCCACTGACTACTGGACTACTTTTATCTCCTCTGTTCATCTGGCTGCTTTCTCTCATTTCATTTTGTTCTTAAGTGGGTCACAGAGAATCCCCCTCTTCAGCAGGACCTTGTTCACACACACTTGCACACTCACACGCACGCACACACACACTAGGGGTGGGGGGCCTCCACATCAAAGTCAGGAATGTGGGTCCTGTTTTGTTGTTTTGAATGGATAGGCCTACTTATGTCAAGTTCACCCCTCAATAAAGGAAGGGGGTGTGTGTTTCTACATGCTATAAGTGAGCCTATAGTTACATGAGCTGTGTGCTCATGCTGGTGTTGTGGCTCTGAATCAGACCAGTGAGGACACCTGGACCATTCTGTTCTTTTCTATTCCACTTTAGTGTTTGAGGTTCCTACCTCTGTCTGTTTTCCTTCCCCTTCTATTCCCCCGGCATAATGCGGAGGAGATTGTGACCATTATGTAGATCTGTGCGTCTGTAATCATTTTATTTGTGGAGTAGAACTCTAAAACCCTTTGGAATTTTTTGTACAACTGAACAATCTTGTTAATCAGGTAGTGAAGTGGTGCCTTTTGATATATGGGTGCTTCAGCGAATGACGCATATTTGTCTACTCTTCCATCGCTGTCAACGTCTCTAAATCCTTCATCACACCCTTGTTTCCTTAACTTCTCAGTGTCCTCCTTGTTTGCTCCCCCTCTTCTCCTCTCGCAGTGCACCTTAGCTAAAGCAGACACATCATTGATGATCTCTCTGTTTCTGCCTCTCAGTTTCTCACCTTTATGCAAACAAGCTTTATAATTTGTCACTTGCGGCTCTGACAGGCATAATTTTCTGTCACGTGCCAGTGTCTTATCGCTCAACACTCTCACCCTCACTGCCAGCCCTCCCTATCACTTGCTGTAGCTATCCTGTGTGTGTATCAGAGATTACCAGGCCTGCCTGGCACAGATAAAACCTGGCATGTGTGGCTTTTGGGTGGATCGGCAGGTTGAGGGAGGTGTTAACGCTCAGAGAAGAGATTAAAAAAATGAATGTTGGATGTTGTCGGATGAGGGAAGGTAGTTGGGAATGTTGTGTGGTGATGGTGCGGTGTTGTTAGTTGTTCCTATACAGGGATTATTCAAGGTTACTGAAAATGAAGGAAATTGTAGGAAATTCAGCGATGGTAAGAAAATCCCAGGGGAGGTTGAGAAAAGGTTTTGAGTCGCTGCATTTACAACTGAAAGTGTTCTGCAACTTATTTTACCAATTTGCTGCTTTCAATTTTAGATTTCAGTGGGATTCAACTTCAAACCTTCAAAATCCCTTTTTTCCTCCAGTTTTCCTGAGCTAAAAGTAACTTTAACATTTCAGGACAGAATAACAATTTTAGGTCATGAAAACACACTGAGTAGTTGCTTTGTAAAGTTTGTTGTAGGGTTTTTAGAGACGACGCAAGAAATACAGAGAACAGTTTTTTTCACTGCTGTTCTTCATCTGCTGTTCTTTCCCTGTGGGTTTCACTCCTCATTATTATCCACTCTTACACTCTCTGCTTCCTTTTCCTTTCTCTCTCATTATATCTCTGTGTCCTTACTGAAGACAGTGGCTCTAATGTGTTTAGGATCTGTTAATGTTACATAATACATGTTGACCATCATCACTATGTGCATCCATCCATCAAGCACTTTGCTGAGAGTTGAGTTATACAAAGGAGACAGAAGCACCATCACTGACCATCGCATTGATTTCACACACACGTAGATATGTGTGCAACTATACTCACATAAACCTGTAAAAGTATATATATGTAATTAAATGTCTGAAAAATACATATTCCCGCATTTTACAGCACAAAAGATATTTGTAGAATGTGATAACTCACACATGTGCAGGCACACACACATCAAGCTCCTCTTACAGAAGCTGTAACAGCCCCCAACCCCCATTCCAATTTGCAGACACTCAGTTTGATTCAATTAGACAAACTTTGCATATGTATTTCATCCATCCATCCATTCATCAGTTCAGCGGATATATTCCTTTGCCCTTTGTTCACCCTCTGGTTTCCATATTCCCCGTCCAGTCTTCGCTGCAGCA
This sequence comes from Limanda limanda, assembly GCF_963576545.1. Taxonomy (NCBI): domain Eukaryota; kingdom Metazoa; phylum Chordata; class Actinopteri; order Pleuronectiformes; family Pleuronectidae; genus Limanda; species Limanda limanda. Next base: position 13,943,790 of record NC_083639.1, read on the forward strand.
TCTGTGGAATGAATCGATTTGAGACGATTTATTACCTGTCGTTCTCACACGTCACCTGCACTCTCTCTCTCTTGCCCACTCTTTTCTTTTCCGTCTTTCTCACCTCTGTCACTCTCCCCGCTCATGTTTTTTCTCATACTTTTGAGTGAAACATTTAGAAATGAGAGAAGAGATGTTGTTAGATTTAGTGGTTGTGCTTCTGAAGTGATATTGGAATCAGTCATAGTCTGAGACAGTTGTTTGTCTGTTTTGGATTAAGCAGACTGGAAGATGCACAGGCACACAAACAAATGGATACAAATAGAAGATAAGAATACAGACAGGACTGGACTGGGGTATCTGGTCCAGAGATGGATGTGACATCCAACAAAAATAACAATTTTTTGTTGTTAATTTTTTTATAGGTTAAGAGAGAAAATGATCGCAGGAACCCACAGAATAAAGATATTCTTTCACCTCTGTGTGTGTTAGATAGCATTGTGTCTTATTCCATTTGTCTGTACTTAAAAACTGTAATGCTGTGTGTGTGTGTGTGTGTGTAGTGTGTAGTGTGTAGTGTGTAGTGTTTTCTGGATGCGAGCCATCCATGAATGAAATGTATCCTTTGTTTACTGACCCATTATCCAGATAATAACATCCATATTTCCTCTCATCTTCAGTGCTTCATCACAACCTTATGAGCGCTCTCTATCTCTCTCTTCTGCTCTCTCTCGCTCTCTCCTCTCTCTCTCCTCTCTCTCACACCGTGGTACACACACACACGCACACACTGGCAGTGAGAGATATTGGAATTGTTGCCCCTGGTTTCTTTTGGTGAGATTGTACATAAAGTCTTTCATCCGAAAGTGTGTGTGCTCAGCATCCACCCATGTGTTTCTCTTCCTGTCTTTGTGTGTGTGTGTGTGTGTGTGTGTGTGTGTGTGTGTGTGTGTGTGTGTGTGTGTGTGTGTGTGTGTGTGTGTGTGTGTGTGTGTGTGTGTGTGTGTGTGTGTGTGTGTGTGTGTGTGTGTGTGTGTGTGTGTGTGTGTGCACATGTACATATCTATCAAAGCATGTATTAGTGTACACAAAACTCTGTGTGTGTTTTCATCACATCATTTCTCATCTATATGGGTGCGATCATGTTTGTGTGAGTATATTTTACTTTGTGTGTCTGTGTGCATGTGTGTGTGTGTGTATGTGTGTGTGTGTTCAGTATCATTTCCCAGCTACTCATTGCCTGCTGTCCCCTCCTTGTCACTATGGGCTGATAGCAGCAGTCGACAAAGACCAGTAATGGAGAACTGATACCCCCAACCCCCCCTCTTTCACCCCCTGCCGTCGCTCTGTGCTTTTCATTTGCTGCCGAGATGAATTTGGCTCACAGCCATCCCAGCCAGAACAATCTCCTATCTTACATCTGAACCATTTCTTACCATATCTGGGCAAATTGTTCGCCAACCCTCACAAAGACATTTTTGAGCGTTTGCACGCCTGCTGGCTCGCTGCCAGATTACTGTTGTATTCATCTTCATGTGTATCAGGTGATTAAGTTTTCTTTAAAAAACTGAAGGAAAGTGGCTCCCTTTGATTCTTCCTGGGCATTATACAGGACGTCAATATTTTCACACAAATTGCTTTTTGTATTTATTTCAGTTAAGTTGTTTTCATTAATTCCTCCAAGCTGCTGAATAGAGCCGTCTTTTGTACAGGTGCAATAACACAAATAATCCAGTCAATAATGTTCCTTTTATGCACCTACCACTGTAATCATGTTCCCATTAATAATGATACTGAATTCAATACTGCTATTAACACAGCCGTTCAATTTAGGTGTTCACTTGGTCCTGTAGAATACACACACAACAAACAAAACAACAACAAACACAGCCCTTTTCAGAATAGTTTTTTATAACTCCACGCCGCCTACCACTATAATAATAACCACATGTTAGAGCTGAAGTCTAACAGCCTAATTCCTGCTGGGGCGACATGTGGATGGAGACTGCAGTGTTTAAACTTTGATTTTTCCCGGAAGAAAATGCTAGGATACTTTTTTGTTTGGATATTGCAAGAGGGATCTGAGATGGGAGAAAACAAAAAGATCAATATATATCAGTGTTTCATTGTCTCTTACATATACTAGCAGAAAGTTAGTGGAAATGATCTAGCATGGTGCTAGATGTACTACAAAAGTAACTGCCTTATTTTTATCTTTGTTTTACACTATATCATGACTGTCGTAAAGGAAGGAGTTATTATTCAGAGCTCAAACACTTCTGCCTGCAGCTGCTTCAAAGTAAAAGGCCTCCTTGCTTTGTCTTCTAGCTTTATGCATTTCTTTTTTTGAAAACTGTGAAAGCTTTTACTGTGAAGCAGTTGCTGGAAAGTTTTTTTCACAATAATAATTCAAATAAAGAATGGCTCTTCTACTGTACATTGTTTGCCTTCTACAAAAACAGTGCAAGGTTAGATAATGGCTGATTAAGAGTTGTTGGTTGGAAAGAATGTTTCCATATGTATTCATTTTAAACCACACTTATAAACAGGTTACGAACTTTACAGTGTTTTTCTAATGATGTTTTCCTGTGTTTCCCTCTAGATTCTGGTTAATTCTGTGAGCCCCAACCGTCCAGCAGTGCTGTATGAGAAGGTGACTGTAAGTGAGGGAGGAAGCCCCTTACTGAGAGACATGCTGTTCAGCCCGGACCTGCAGCACCTCTACACTCTGACTGACAGACAGGTGAGTTCACTGGTGGAGATTCTCAGGAAGATGAACAAATGATTAAACACATTCACTCTCAAGCTCAGATGCAGGCACCGAATGGCAGCTTGCAATCAAATACATCTGGCAAACACATACCCACAGTGTGTGTGCTGTAATGATCGGTATATGTTCTCTGTGTCGCCATCATTAGCCTCCATATCCAGCAGCATTCCTTAATGCACCACAGGTGACTGCACAGGGCTAACAATGCCTCGTTAACACACACGGCTCCAGTTACATATTCTATCTGTGTGTACCCACAAGTCAAGGCACACACACACACGCCCCCACACACACACACACACACGTGCACGCACACAAGCCAGTGTGCTGTATTGCGTGGTTGCAACAGTCATTTCCTCCACAGCAGTCTAGTACCAACTCTCCAGAGCAGACCTCACCCCAATTAGACGTTAGTCGCTGCATTTCTTCACCCTCCTACCCACTGAACAATCACAACACAACTCATCAGCCCTGAATGCAATTACACAGGGAGTGTTATAAGTCACACGTGGTCTTTGCGTGCGTGTGTAAGGTTGTACTGTACTTCTTTCTGTGTGAGGACCACATTGGCATTACGATAAATCTGTGGTTTTAGGGTTCAGGTTAGGATAAGGTTTAGGTTAATGTTGGGATAATGGTTGGAGTTACGCAATTAGTTGTGATGGTTAAGGTTAGGTTAAGGGACCAGGGAATGCCAATGAGTGTCCTCACAAAGTGTGTGTGTGTGTGTGTGTGTGTGTGTGTGTGTGTGTGTGTGTGTGTGTGTGTGTGTGTGTGTGTGTGTGTGTGTGTGTGTGTGTGTGTGTGTGTGTGTGTGTGTGTGTGTGTGTGTGTGTGTGTGTGTGTGTGTGTGTGTGTGTGTGTGTGTGTGAGTCCGTCCGTGTGTCCGTGTGCGCGCCTGTGGTCATTACCAGCCCCACCGCTGGCGAGAGCTGTGTCTACTTTGATGGTGAGACAAGGAAAGGGGAAGGGGAAGGGGAGGGGGTGGGGGAGAACGTGTGGCATCTCTGTTGCTCCCCAGGCCCAGCTGCTCCCCTCGTTTTTCTGTCTCATTAGTGTGGTGAGTGAAGGAAGCAGAGATGGAGGGAGGGGAGGAAAGGGAAAGTAGGGCTGTACATGATGTGAATATGTCTGTATTTAATATATCTAAAATGGGCTTTGGCAAAAGGCTGTCTGATTAAAACCGGTGAGATACAGTGTGTGTGTCTGTTTAGGGAAAGGTATCTGAGGCCAGATTCTGTAGCCTGATTTAAAAAGAAAAAAAGCCTGTCCATAAAATTATTCTTTTTTTTTCCGCTAAAGGCCAGTGGTTAATGACTGAAGCTGCAGTAATTAAAGCTAATCTGTCATATCCAAATAAAATACTGTCTACTCTTGTACTTACAATTATAGCAGGGTAGTGTTTAAAATGGTTCAAGACAGGTGCCAATATGCCTGAATTTCACACAATCCAACAAAAACACGCTCAGTCTGAAATCTCAGTCCAGTCCTGTTTATGGAGCCGATAAAGAAATTCAGTCAGTTTTTCATACCTAATTTTTTACTTATGACATAATGGGGTATGATAGCCAGGACTCCTTGTTGCTGAAGAGATGTTCTGGGCTGCATGGGAAAAAACTGTGTAGTAAAAGTAGGTTTCTCTCCATCTCAGTTGAGTGGATTCATGTCTACTTACACAGCCCATGATCGGATACAGAAAAAATACGATTTGTAATGATTCAGCTCTGAGTTGAAGTGTGACTGATAGAAATCAATTATTTCTGATCATAAAATTTCGAATGATGTCCTCGACCAAATTACTGAATGATAAACGTTTTTTTTGTGCCTATTAGGTCAGAAGGGAAATTGACAGGAGTTGAGCTTCTACAGAATTAATTTTAGCTGCTAATACAAGCATTTCTTACCTTGTGTTGGATTAGAAACAAGGTAAGAGATGGAGCCTGCACAGATTTACAATTGTACATCGTTCAGTTTGCTTTTAGTGTTGGGACCATGTGGATCACTCAAATCAGGGTTTGCGATTTGGAAAAACACATAGAGGCGCACACCAAGAAATAGGTTTCATATAATATGTGGTGAAACAGCTGGTGTTAGTGTTTGTGTTAGCGTGTCTTTGTGGCTTGGTGGCCTGCTCCACTTTATCTTGGCTGTTAGAGCAGTTAAGGGCACGAGGGACACACAGACACACACATACACACAGTTCTACTTTTTCACACAAGTGCAAGACAGGAACATCAGTCAGGCTCACACACTGTATGTACACGCACACACAAACACGCAGCCATACCACAAATTTACACCCTAGGACGGCCTGTCTCTATCCACCACATGCCCCATTTCTACAGACCTCCCCTCATGCTTGTCACACACACACACACACACACACACACACAGACACACACACACACACACACACACACACACACACACACATGCACACACACACCTTCATCTCTGCTTGATCCCCATTAATGGTTAGCAGGATTGGGTTAAGCAGAATGGGGGGCTGCGGTTGCAAGACCTCGTAGCTAAACCCCCTTTCCAGCACTAATGAATAGAGGGGGCCATTCCCTTCTCTCGCTCCCCGTCCTGCCCTCATCTTTATCCTCTGCCCTCCTTCTATATTGCTGCGCACCCCATCCCTGCTTCTATAAATCCGGGCATCGGCTGCCACACACATGCACATACACACTCCCATGTTTTCATCTAAGCCCAAATTGAGTCCTCCCCTCTCAACTGCCTTCTACTGATCCCATTCCCATGTTTTAATTATCTCCCTATCGCTGCTGCACCCCCCACTTTCTCTCTTTTTTCTCATACACACACACACTCTCTTTGTCAACCGCGGAGGTTGAAAATTCTGGAATTGAGAGAGGGATGGATAGATGGAGGGAAGACTGAGGTATTGATGGATGATGGTTGGTAGCTAGTTTCCAGTTAAATGAGGATGGTAGAGTACCACACCCTCACACGCATACACACATTGACTCGCAGGATGAGACCATGCCTGTATGTATCGTGAGTAAATAGGGACAAAAAGCATGGTAACATTCCTCATGCAAGCTTACTTACTAGTGTGTGTGTGTGTGTGTGTGCATGTTTGTGTTTGCGCACGTATGTGTGTGCGTGTGGGGCTAGTTGCCTGCGGGGGTTCCTCTGACAAGCCAAGCACATTAAGGTGTCACTGGACATATCCACTGATGCGTTGCCCATGACAAGTCCTCCCTTCTACCCCTACACACGCAGACGCAAACACACGCACACACATATCGGCACATGCACGCCATGAAGGCCCAGGCTGTGAGTCAGAGTAAGGGGCGAGGCCGAGTGATTTATGACTCGCGCTGTTCCAGCTATATTCATCACTGTCATTATTATCAATGGAGGATATGACAGCAGGAGAGGACCTGCTGCGTGTGTGTGTGTTTAAAGCATGTGTATGTTTAATGAGAGTGTTGTTACTGGCAAATTAAGTTTATCTTTGACTGCAGTCGATGTTGAATCGATTTGTGCCCATTACTGTGTGTTTGATTTGACATGTTGCTGGTTATTTGACTCAGTTTGAGCAAACATCGATGTCTGTATTAGGTAAAGGTCCGCTTCTCCTGCCATTTAGAAATATTGACCTTATCGAAAAGGTTCCATTCATTCACTACCAGGCTGTTCATATACACATATTGCCCATTATGTTGACACAATACCAAAAACATTTAAATTAAGATTTTAATCTTGTTGTGTTTTAATGTTAATGTAATTTTCATCTTTTTTCGTAAATTATACTTTATATAATGACCTATTCCCAGTAACTGTAGAATCTCCTCTTCTCATAGGCATGGAAAAAAGGTTATCAACACACAGTCATAGTTTTATTTCAAGAATTTAACACTGATGATAATAAATAATAAACTTTATAAAAAAAAAATGTCAAAATGCAGTTACAAGGTACTTACAAATTATTGTTAAGTAAACAATAGGAAACTATTAGAATTAGAATAAATATTTGATGATCACAGAGCATTAGAACAGAAATATATGAATACAAACGTGAAACATTATACAACTATAATAATCAACAAATCCAGATGAAAAACTTTGTGAGTTGCTGCTAGTTCGATGTTTTTTTCAAAAATATATAAAGCTTCACAGAATCATTGTTACTCTTGCAACTCTTTCACTTTTTTTTGACTGTCACTCTTTGACTGAACACAAACTTTTTAATTTGTTCATTTCATTAATTTCTCTGTTGTGCAAAAACTGAGAGGGGGAAATCTTCTCATGGCATCCTGGCTCAGTCAAGACACTTTGCATCATCAAATCATTTCTTCTTCTGTTTTATGGCCAAAAAGATGGAACGCTGAATTGATGCCACAGCTGCCATCTTTGCAGCCTTTGTACTCGTGTTCAGCCTCAGTGTCATACACACAGAGACACGCACCTCTTATGTCCTTGATGGCAGCCATGCATATGATAACGGTGTGGTGTGCAGTGTTGGCTAATTGCTGAAAGCATGAATATTCATCTCTAGTGTGGGAAGGGGGACTGCGTTGGGAGGGAGTCTGATAGTCCTGGAAACAGAAGAACTTGGACGGCTTGATACAGTGGAGGGAAATTGTGTATTATATGTATGCATGAGACAGCCTTTGTTCAAGTGGGAGGGATGCTTCCGTGTGTGAGTGCGCATGTGTATGTATGAGTATATAAAAGCATGTATGGCTCGATTGGATTTTGTAATAGCAATGGTAAGTGTTTGTGTCTTGATTCAACCACATCTGCATGTCTTTGTAGGACTCTGCATTTGTAAACACATTTCAGCAGTCAAACATAAATTTCTGTGTGTGTGTGATGGAGAGAGACAGTGTGTGTGGGCTAACATCATTGTCTGACTGTTCATTCTGCATCTGAAAGAGAATTCCCCTTCCACATTTCACCACGACTCACATTCCTCCAAGGAATCCGTATTCATGCACATGCATCAAGACAAGTTTGTGTGCCACTCACAAACAGTTGGTTTGAGTCTCTACAATAACACACAATGGTCTGCATTGTGTTGTCGCCTCAGCAAGGCCTCATCAAGTAATATCCTACCCATAGGGGTTTGTCTGACATCAATCCTCTCTGTTCTGTGTGTGTGTGTGTGTGTCTGTGTGTGTGCTTGTGTGTGTCTATCTGTTTACATTCACATATTACTGGTTCACTGCCAATCTCATTAGCAAACACATTAGCACAGACTGACATCAACACACATACTACGCAGCTGGTTGTATCAATCAAATCTGACATTTTAGTGAACTAGATACAGCTAATCAGTCAGTTCTAAGTAGCTCAAAGATTAATTTTCCACAATTTATCAAACTGTGCTCGACTGAGGATCCCCCAAAGTTAACAAGCGCATAATGCAGCATTGAAACATCAGCTACTTGCTGACGCTTTGTTCCATCATTCAGAGAGCATGTGTAGCAGACTTTTGCTCTGACACAAGCTTCCCATGGGTCCTTAAAATGCTTGACACTTCTTGAATATGGGAAAAATCAAGTCTTGAAAGTTTTTGAAAATTGGCATAAACAGACATGGGTCGTTGAAAAGTTAAAATTGGAAGTTGCTGCTTTCACCATGTCTCCTGGTGTCTCTTATCTCTTCTTCATGAAAATAAGTGTCCTGCTGTGTCTCATGTTGTGCATTCACACTGACAAGACAGCAATATGCAGAGCACACATTTTTTTTTACCTTTTGCCTTTTATTATTTATTTCTTCTCTTTGGTTGATCCATTGAGGCCACTAATCATCTGACCTAATTAACATTTATGAGCATGACTACAGCTTCATGTTTTCCACTCACTGATTTGACAGAGTGAAGCTTGAATGAATACTATTAGCACATACTACACACGCACACACACACCAAGATGTGGTCATTGTAATGTAAATGTTAATAGACCTGATGCAGAGAGACGGAGATGAGAGCACTGTGACGAGCGGAGGGTGCTGGGGCAGGTGGTGGTGTAGCAGTGTAGCAGTGTGCGTATATGACACTCAATTACCAGAGTTCAAACCATTATAGCACCTTTCTCAGCACAGGGCGATGCACAAATACATTTAATGCATTTATGTAGGTGTCCACATTTATTTTATCTAAAATCAAGCTCGTAGTATATAGTGGTATCTTGGAAAATTTGAAAACAACTAGAATTTAAAATCCCCATTATATATATAGGGTTAGGGTTTTTATCATCTCTTATTAACACGATTGAATGTTAAGATTATTCCAGTCAAAGTTTAAAACATCTTCTGGTTCCAGCTTGTTGATGACATCCCCTCAGGCTGTAATAAACTTAGTTAGGGATTTGTTACAGTTGTCCAATGTGTTATAGACAAAATCATTCAATAATTAGTAGTTAAGTTTAATAGAGACAATCTACAGCTTTATAGATTTAAAAAGTCATTAGTAACAGCCGTCTACCCGTCCTCTCTGTGATAAACTGAGAGAAGAATAATGCAAAAAAGAAGGGATGAGAATTTCTCACGCGCAAAGATGTTGGTGAGGATATCCATTGAGGCTTAGTTACATGTTTCTCTTTCAAATCTCACTCCTCCTTTTCTTGTCCTCACTCAATGGGGTTTCCCTGCCTTTCTTCTCACACCCCTTTTTCCAGTTGTGTGATTCCCTCTTGTGCTTTTTCCCCATTAAAAAAAAGAAATGTGTGCTTGATTGAGTGTTTGTGGGCCCCATCAGAAAAGTGAGCTCAGACACTTGTCTTCAGTGTGATGCTATCAGTCCTAATGGAAGTCTAGTCATGAGATAGCTTTGTCTTTCTCTCATCTCTCTCTGTTTTACTGCACCATCCTTCCATCCCAAAGGAGAGCGTGATAGAGCAGACTGATAGGGTTAGAAACGAGGCCGAGATGGATAGGGAGGTTAATGGTGTCTCTCTCCCTCTGCCCCCCCTTCTTCTCAATCACTATCAATCGGCCTACGATCGGTCCTCCTGTTGCTTGACAGTGATTGGGGCGGAACGATGTGTCTCTGACTGATCGTCATGGATTGAGGCCAATCAAAAGCTGGCGTGGCCCACAGAGTGCCTCCTAGGGGCACGTCACTGTGTTGAGTCCCGTGCCTTAACCACAAGCCACTCTGGGTAGTACAATGAAGTGTCGCTCATGCTTGACGAGCGAAGGGAATTGTTTTGAATTGGAGTCAAACTTTTTTTAAATTAATGCACAGCAGGCCTCATCAGACACAGTTATGCGTATCAAACTGGGAAGAGCTCAGCTGAAAAGCGAATTAGCTAAAAATGTTTTCGAGAGTTCACTGCTAGAAATTTCAATAAGAAAACACGGACACAACTGGGAAGAAATCTGTCCAATAATAGTCAGGGTTGCAATTAATGATCACTTCCGTTAAATTATTTTAATATTTTTCTTGGCCAACACAAGATCCCAGAATCTAAGGTGACTAGATGCAATTTCTAGTTTAGTCCAAGCAGCTGAAACTAAAACTGAAACAAAATCAGCAGTACATGATGCAAAACCAGAAAATGCTTGAGTAGAAACCGGCAAAGATTTGTTATTTTTAGTATTAATGGGGCACATAACCTTTTTTGAACATAGGATGGAAAAACCATATATCTAAACAATGCTGCCAAGGGATTCATTTTTGGGTTCACTTTATCAACAATATGTTCATTGTGTTATTACAAAAGCTCCTTTACTTTTTGGCAGTAATTTGAATGACAGCATGCATATTACCTCAAAGTCAATCAGGCAAATTTTTGTTTCTTCTGCTCTGTTATTTGCCTGCTCTCCACATCCATAATTACACCTATACCGCATGACTTCCACAGGAGAAATCAAGAAACACACTTTGAGATTCCCAAATAGAAAAGTCTTTATCGCCAGGATGGCAGTGACATGACACATGTCAGTTAATGAAAGACAAACCTTGGTCGTGTGTAGTTGTAGCATATCTGTTTGAGAAAACAGCATTTTAAATATTATTTTGGGGCAAAGTCACCAAACCTATCAAGCAGTTAACTATAGATGCAGCTTTTATGTTTTGTGTCCATTAGGAGTCTAGTTATGGCTCTCTTCCCACTGATTTAGATGGAGGCCTTATGTTAACTGCCCAGGGGTGTTGCCAAGATGCCTGCCAAGTGACAAGACTTTCCTGTAAGGACTTTACTTCCACAAAGCAACTCCTGCGAGAACAAATAAAGAAAAGCAGCATTTGTCCTCTTTTTTCCCCCCTCCACTGTTTCTCTCTGTCTGTGTATATGGTGGTCGCCTGGCAGCACTAATGGAAATGCCAGCTGTGTGGGTCCTCACTCCTCACCAAGTCCATTTACTAAAGTGACAGAGTCATTTACCAGGCAGCCGGTCTCTCCCATCCTCACTTAATTAGAAGACCCCTAGGCCTGTCTACCTTAGCCGCTCACATTTACCTCTTTCTCTCTACTGTTTCTGTAGAGTCTGTGGTCCAATTCTTCGTTTTCTGTGTTTTTTCAATCTCTGTCTCATCCTTTGTCTCTGTCTTAGTTTTCCTCTTTTACTCTCTCATTCCATTGTGTTCTTTCTATCAGGCTCTCCCTCACATGACAGAGTATTATGGACAAATGGCAACACAAAGAATGAGTGTGCATTGACCTATAGCTCTTTTTGGAAGAGGTAATAGGAAAGTCCATGTGATGAGGATAGTAATGAAGAGTGATGGGTCTCCACGTTTTTATATTTTAAAGTTGAACTGATTCTGGCTTTTCTTTTAAATGTGTCTGTGTATCCCATCCTCACTGTTGATATACTGAAGTCGTTATTTCAGAGCTACAATGCTCATCTCATTTCCTTCTTTCTTTTTTAAATTTTTCTTTAGAAACATTGAATTAGACTCGTTAGACAAAAAGCAAAATAGTGTATTATCAATTTACACTGAACCTTAAGTGCACTTTCATGCATATTTAAAGATTTATTGAACACTTTTTAAAACTTAATTCAATGTGTTCACATTAGTTTTAAGTTACTTGCTTTTCCATACATTTTAAAAACACTTGTACACCTCCTGGTGTACAAGTAAACCACTGTAAACCTTCTTTTCATAGCAGTTTCCTACATGATGGGAATTGGAGTTGTCATCTGTATTGGCCTCAAACTCACAATATGAGCACACACAAATGACAAATAGTTTTTGTGATCTCCTGCTTTTTCACACGGATGGAGTATAGAGGGAGAGATGAAAGCAGTATTTCAGAAAAGGGAAAACAGACGAGTGGATGAAAAGCTGAGCCTGGTGCAGGAGATAGAGGATAAGAATATAAATTAAAGCGGTGATAAAGCTGTAGAGCTCATTGGGAGGAAGAAGCGACAGACAGAACAGAATATGAGAGAGATAAATATAGCGCAGAAGTCAGGAAGGTTAGTGGGCACAAGAAGTACAGCAGGGAGTGAGTTTTGTGGGAGAAAACAAGAGATTACAGCTTTCACTGTGGGCATTATTTTCTGCCACTGTGACACACAAAGGCCTGATTCAGTAAAGCCGGTCTGCAGCTAACAATTTGAGTTGACCACAAAGACCAGACCTGCACATAAACATCTCTGCAGTGCAGCAGCGATTTAGTATTTGGCCATTATTCAGCAAATTGGTTGTGACAGCAGATGATTTTTGGATGGAACAAGGTGAAGTGATTGCTGTTTTTCACTTTTCATTTCTCCCACTGCACAACCTTTACCCTCTCTCTGGCTCTTTCGCTCTTTAGCCATCCTTCGGCACCTCTTCGTCCTATTCAGTGCCAAACTCTGAGAGTGGTGTTTGCTTTCCTTCTTATCTCCGGTCAGTCAACACATCGAGCTCCTAGCCAGTCATTGATGTCCTAAGCCCCTTACAATCTAGTCAATGCACACATGCTAACCTAGTCTTTGATACAAACACCCCCACTGGCCCCCCTCAGCAGGTATCCAGCACTGGAAGAACGCTCTCTTACATTGACACCCTGTTGAGAACCATAGTGCATGAAGCCCGAGGCTTAGCAGGAAAGCTACTGGGGGTGTGTAGAACTTTCATTGCACAGTAGAGACAGACAGCGAAAAATTGTCCGCAGCTATCGTAATATCCTCTCTGATGTATCTGTCTTTATTTGTACACTCCTGCGGCACTTAGTGGCTGTAAAGGTAGATATTGATTTTTTTGTTTAAATTGCATAGGACCGTTCACTGCCAGCACATATTAAACTACTAAAAGATGGAAGATAATCGGGGGTTATTAAATTAATGCAGGTGCGGTCAGTGGCAGTTTACAGAGATGATTCTATGGAAGGATGATCATCCTCCTCATCTTCCTCCTCCCCACTAAACTGTTGCTGCTCTTTTTGAAAGAAAACCTGAACAAATTAAGCAATGGAATAACAGTATTTATCACGTTTTGGAAGGGGATGCAAGTTCATCTGTTCATCTCTTACTAGTGTTGCCATGCATGATGGAATCATTCAATTTGACACTTGAATGTTTCTCAGTGAAACCAAGCTCCTCTGTTTAGGTCCCTTTACTGCAAGACAACAGCCATATGAGTAGAAGTATGAAGCACAAGAGGTTCAGTGGTTGTTCAGGGAGGCATAGGCCTAACTAATGTATGAGTTTCAAGCAGATATGTATCTATAAATATCACCCAGAATAAAGTGTGATTTCTTTCTCATGGCTCCCAGACAGTACAATCCAGAGAAGAGCCTCTTTTCTGGGAGTCGTCTCTGCTACGCCCCCTCCTCTTTTCTTCTACTGTAGACTGTTTGATTGTTAAAAAAAAAAGTGAGCCGCAACAAGGCCAATCCTTTGATGTCTTTAGATTTTAACAACCAATGAAAAGCCACGCTGAAAGCTTTACAGGTCCTGTGGGTTTTGGGGGGGTGACCGTCGCAAAGCCTGTTAGCCGGACGTTTAAAGGCAGGTGATAGCGCTCTGTTAAAACAGATTGGAGAGGAAAGGTGGAAAGTTTATAGCAGAAAGGAGATGTCTTGGCATTGTGCCGTGGTCAGGGTGGAGGATTGACAACAGGAAGAGAGAGTGACAAAGGAGAATTACATCGGTTAGAGTTACAGCGGTGGATGCTATTGTAAATAAGGAGATGGCAAGAGGGGAGATGGCAGGCTTGGTTTATAAGGTCATTTAAAGGAGTAATGTGGCGCACTGTGGGGAATTGGCTTTCATTAAAAGAGCTATTGAGAGAGACAGAAAGAGGGAGACAGTGAGGGAGTGTGTGAGTGTGTGAGTGTGTGAGTGTGTGTGTGTGTGTGCGCGCGCGCGTGCAGTGTTCGCACACATACACACATTTTGTGGATCTACATGCAGTTATACAAGTAAAGACCCGGCTCTAGTAAAGCATTTTATTGCCCCACTGGGAAAAGCAACCATCATAGCCCCACTACCACATCAACGGCACTGTAACACTCCCACTCAGTACAACCCACACTGTCTTCACTACTGGTCAAGGCACAACATTGAACAGTAGTCTATAGCTATCATTACACAGGGCAGTGATAAGGTTATGCTTGCTCACCGAGGACCCACAGTGATAGTGTGATTTATGTGGACCATTGTCCCTAATCACAATCCCAATGATTTATGGAAGGAGAGGGGCATTTGGTTGATGTCCTCGATAATATGAGGAACAGACTATTCTTACCTCTGCTCTCCATTTTCAAATTTTTTCTCTTAAATCATAAACTCTTATGAAAGACATCCTGTAAAGATTATTTTTCTCCAATCACACATCCACAGCTACTCCCCCCCCCACCCTTCTATCCATTACCCGCTCATTCATTCAGACTCCCTCTCCTCCTCCTTCATCCTTTTATTAGCTAGGACACACCCGTACCATATTCCATCCTTCTTTCAGCTGAAACCTAGACTCACACTTGTTCTGACAATGACACATAGCTACTGTCTGCCACCATATCCCATCTACTCAGCACAATGTCATGGCCAATTTTGTCCGTGTGTGTCTTCCATTACACCTCTATTTTACTCTATCTATCCATCCATCCATCCAGCACTACTTCCAGTAGATGACCACCACCCTCTCGTCCCCCCTCAAATCTTTACTGTTGCTCGTTTGCATCATTCCATCTGTCTTTCCCTCTCTCTGGGCAGAGAGCCAGCTACAGCACTGAGGTCTGTACTGCTGTTTTATTAGTGGAGTAACGGCGTGTTTCAGTCTGTAAGTGTTTCAGGTTAAATCTTTACAGGTAGATTTTAGGGCAGAAATACATGCAAGGAACATAGGGTGTAATGGAAATAACTAAATGTATAGTGGAGAAAGAAGGGAATATAGAAAAGAAGGGATTAGTGGCTCATAGCGTCAAGTGCTTTTGTCTGTCTGTCGCCTGCTTGAGCAATATTGTTCCGTCAAAGAGTACCAAAGCTGGTCTGATACAAGACATCTCTGGGATTAAATGAGTTCCATCATGTCATATCTATCTCATATCTGTGTTACACTTAATGCTCACCAAGGATTCCCAGCCCCAGTTTAATATTTTAGTGTTGAGTTCCTTTGTCCGCCTGGTTTCCATCCTCTATGGCTAACCAGCTTTATCTCTTACCTCAGGCCTCCACTCTCTGTCTGCCATGTGCTTTGCCGTTCTCTTATCCCTCCATACATCTCTCTCTCTCTCTCTGTTCACTCCCCCCACCCGTCCCGAGATCATAAAGAAGTCAACCCCCACTAGGCCCGACACCACTTTAGTCCCCACATACCACTTGGTTGGTGTTCTCATGGTTAAATCTGTTGGTGTGTCTGTGTTATAACGGTGTTACCCAAGGGTAGGGTTGTTAAATGCTGTTACTTACTGATCAAGCAGCGCAGGCGCGCACACACACAAAATCACACACACACACACACACACACTAAAAATCAAGGGGATCAAATGACGTTGGTGAAGAAAGGTTGAATGTGGCGCAGACACTTCCAACACATGTGCGCACACTGACGCACAAACACATGCAGTCACTTTGCTGCACACTAGCATTATGTGCATGTGCTAGCAATCTGTCTGTCACACACTTATACACTCTTGTGAATATCTTGAAATAAACACACTCTTTCAGACCCTTTGGGGCCATATTGTGATCCATCTGTCATCACCTTGAAACTAGAGTGGAGGTCTAACTTGAGCACTTGTTTCTTAGGCAACATCTGTAGCCTATCACCAAGCTCAAATGATACACACTCAAGCACACACACACACATACACACACACACGCACACATACACACACACACACACACACATATACATACATACAAACACATACACGCCCGGTCTTCTTCAAAAATGTCCTCACAACAGTGGTATTGAATAGAAACTTGTCTGCACAACCTGCACACACACACTGGGATGTGTCCTTCTGCTCAACTGCCTCCCATTGGTGTTTGAGGTCACCTGTCAATCATAAATACACTGTTACCACGGCCACCTGTCAGGTCTCCCAGCATGCATTGCGAGATCTCTCCTGTGCACGCTTGACTGGAGGCTGTCACACACTGCTAGACCTGAATCGCTCAGCAGAACCCACGCACACATCTCACACACAATCTCTCTCTCTCCGGAACAACACACAGACACACGCACATTTGGACTATTTGCTGAGCACAATTATGACATTAAATCAGTTCAATAAGTTGTCAAAATCTCCATCCAGGTGAATGAATGTTACAACTCGTTTCCCTCTCTGTCTCTAGGTGGTGAGAGTTCCAGTGGAGAGCTGCGAGCAGTACACAACTTGCGGAGAGTGTTTGGGCTCCAGAGACCCTCACTGTGGATGGTGTGTCCTCCACAATGTGTAAGTGCCACACACACTCATGCACAGACCTGACACACACACATTCATGCACACATTAACACACTTCACGCTGGTACCCTTCACATGCAGCCCATTGCATTATATAGTAGATAATTGTGAAAGAAGTGTTTCCTATATGTGTCAGTGGATCATGCTGAAGTGAAAGCACAATCATGACCAGCTACACATCAAACTGAGGTGATTCACCTCCGGCATAAATCCACCTGAAATAGAATTTGTATTTTGCTCTTGCAGTGATTGTATTCAAGTTATTATCCTCTCAAATAATCAGGGTATCCAGGCTTGAATAGATTTTTTCTTTACATATTACCGATTATTCAAAAGTCTCCACTCAATAGGGAGAGTTTGTTTTCCTGATCTGCACTGACATGTGCTTGTTGATATACTGTACTGCTGTTTGAGCCACAGAGAAATGAACTGCCACACCTTTTACACAACTGACTCTCTTACTGACTCTCTTACTGTAAAGTGTTGATCATTTACATTGAACAAGTTTTCTCTGTGTAAAATTACATTTAGAACAGATGTCTAATTTCTCGGGTTGAAAGCTAGACAGGTACACAGAACCAAGTGAACATTAAAGGCAGCCAAAATACGCTGCCAGTTGCTACTTTAAATGTGATCTGTGTTGCCCTCAGAAATTGTTTTCAAGACTTTGTAATAATTTAAGTAAAAACCCTCTAAAAGATAGTAATTAATCACAAATTATGAATCAAAGCTCCCAGTGACAGACTGACCCTGTGTATGTCTGTCATCCAGCTTAACTTGCTTTAATCACATAAATAACAACACAGCTTGCCTCCCTGTATCACTGGCACTCCCATTTATCTTGATGGAATTCAACTTCTTATTGTGTGTCAGTGTTTGTGTGTCAGTTGTTTTTAGGCAAAGTTTTTAAATGCTACATATTTAACAGAAGATTTGTGGTTATGTTTGGAGTCTTATCACCCACCAGTGTTGTGATATAACACTGTCTGTAATCTTTTTTCTCCTTTTGACTTGAGGGTGTGTGTGGTTTTGTGTGTGTGTGCGTGCATACAAGAATAAGTGCAAGAACAGTTACATGTTATTGAAAGGTGACAGGATGTTAAACCACATTTGGAACACCTCAAGCATTTGGCATAATGCCATCTCGCTCCGCATTAATTAAACTTACAAAACGAATCGCCAACCTGTCTCTCCTCGAGGCACTCACACACACACACACGCACACACCACCTGGATTCTCCATTTCAGTAGAGACACACATGCATGTTCATATTTAATATTACACACACAATCATGATGGACTTGAACCTGTGATAACCCTCCGTTTGGGCACATTTTGACCTTGTGTCTGGAATGCAGCTCGCTCATTTCCTACCTGATAATGTCGCGAAATCTGGTCGAGGCCCTCACAGACAAAATGGGCAAGTAGTATTAATCGGCAAATTATTTATAAGCCTCATTTCAGCCCTCTGGTGCTTTTAGCCACATCTTATTAACAGCCAGGGTGGTTTCAATCAACAGCGGAATTGAGGGGGGAATAAAAGCACACACACACACATGCACACACACACACACACACACACACACACACACACACACACACACACACACACACACACACACACACACACACACACACACACACATACACCGATGTCGAGGTGTTTCTGAGCAAATTAGCACACTTCATTCACGCAGTCACACACCAGAGAAGCAGAAGAAAGAAAATAGGTTTATAATGAGAAAATGTGTGCATACCTTTGCATCTCTTGTCACGCATTTATTGTGTGTGTGTGTGTGTGTGTGTGTGCATGTGCTTGTGTGTCAGGGAGTGTTTGGCGACATTTTTTTTTGCTGAGCGTCAGTGAAGGCTAACTAAACAAGGGGATGGCGGGCTGCTGTGTGGAGGAGGCAGTTAGCATTTTTTCCTGCCCACCTCTTATTGTTTAGGTCTCGCAGAGTGCCGCATCAGCACTTTCCTCTCACCACTGGGACCAGTTGTTGTTAGCGCGAGGGTGAAGTGATAGCTAATGCATTATAAATATCTAATAGTTAAACCACAACAATAAGGGCCTGTATGCTGATTTTTAGCACGATCAGTTGGCTTGTAATAAGCGAGAGGAAATTGCTGACCTCACTAGATATATGGCTGGTAGGAATTGTATCATTTTTATGGTTCAGGGGAACTTTAATGATTGTCTGTATATCTCCTGAGGCACTTGAATCGGGTGGAGCTTTAAACTGAAAAGATAAGTGTGTTGGGGGGGGCTGTGTGTTCGTATAGCTTAGTGGTTCTTGCACAAATGTCAGGGCCAATAAGGTAATGATGTAAAGGCACACAGTAATGGCTGGGGTAAGCTATCAGCCTATTTGTCTTTTATTATTGCTCCCATTTGTGTGATGGCTGTGCATGTTTGTCATCTTAATGTGATTGTCATATTAGTTTAACAGTTGCTCATATCCTCTCTCTCTCTCTTTTCTTTTTTCCTCCCCTCACCCCTTGTCTCTCTCATGTGTTCTTTCCTTCTTTTCTCTTCACTTCTCCGATCATTCTGATCATTCTCTCCATTCCCCTTTTCCCACTGTCCTGTTTATTCTCCCTCCCTTTTGTTTCTGTTCCTGTAGATGTTCGCGCAAGGACCGTTGTGAACGAGCAGGAGAGCCCCAGAGGTTTGCTTCGGACCAGAGGCAGTGTGTGGATCTCACTGTTCAGCCAGGAAATATTTCAGTCACCATGTCTGAAGTCCAGGTATGAGGTTGTATGTCTGTGGCCCCATATGGACTTGAAATTACACTGTAAGACAGGGACAACTTTGTGATTTAAGGACAGTATCCAGTGGAAAGGGTTTAGACCTGCTCCATTTTCTGAAACAATATGCATCCACTTTATTTAACTTCTTTGCTTGAGACACAGGTCTGTCATCAGTGCCTTCAACATGTACATCATAACTACATTTATTGTGTTCAAATTCCTCTGAAACACAGCATTGACCTACCACACTTCTCATCTCCTTTTCGCCACAGGGAACAAAACAGAAGAAACTTAACTTCTGTATTCCTTATTGATCTAATTGGGCAACTGCACAAAAGGAAAAGTTCACAATAAGACCATGAATTTGTAGTGTTATTTGAGTAATTAAAATTCAAAGCACCATCTCCAGGAGTCTTCAGGTTTTTTCAAACAATTTCAAGGTTTAAAACCTCCCCATCAGGAAATTGGTTCATTAATAGAGAAATCAATTACTGAAAACTGCAACAGCAGCAGACACAATAGCAGTTGGTGGTATTTTGCAGTAGATATTTACCTTAAATTTACAGATTATTACCCTAAAGTTGGATCTTTTGATCATGTAATGTATTTCTAATTAGGGAAACTGCATTTCTCAGTCTTCATTATGAAAATCTCTAAGCGTGTGTTTGTGCATGAGAGATCTCCGTCCGTCAGCAGCTCCTCAATGTAACCACGTAGGTTTGAGGTATTACAATTTGCCTCACTTTCTTTCTGCACATTAGCATTGTTCACATTAACCTTGATGTAATAGCTGCTGCAGTGACTGACGCACACACACATTCACTGACACGTTCACCCTCTTTTATTCCTCCTACACTCGCACATAACTCCTCACCCACCCCACCCCCGAACGCCCATTAACCCTCATGTCATATCTTATAACAATCCATGTACACCATGTCCTTCCATTGATCTTGCTCTGACGTTCTCTCTCGCGCTCTCCCTCTCTCTCGTTCTCTCCCTAGCTGGTCCTCCAGGCTCGTAACGTGCCCGATCTGTCAGCAGGGGTCAACTGCTCCTTCGAGGACTACGTGGAGACAGAGGGACGGATCCAAGATGGACACATCTTCTGTTTCTCTCCCTCCGTCCGGGACATCTACCCGATCACACGGAACAAAGGTCTGGAAGGGAAGGGTGAAGGATGATGAAGTCATCGGTGTAGTGAGGTCATCGGGTGGTGCTAGTGGGAAGGCAGGGTGGGGATATGGGAAGAATTCCGTAATGGACTACTGTATACTGAAACCTACACGGTTGATATATCTCCTCCTAAAGTCCTCCAGCTCTCATGTACAAAGACCCTTTGTGCATTACAGCTGGAGACGTCTCGAGTCGTGCATTGACCAGAACAGAATTTTAATGTTAACAGCTATTTGCTTAGTGCATCTATATTCAGAATAAAGTGTCACCAACAATAAAGCTTGCACTTTCCCTTTCAAAGCTGCAAACACCACTGTTCATTTATCCACTGGAAATAGAACAGTTTTTGAATTCCCATTATCATTCATTATGCACTGTTGTCAGTTTCATTTTCTTTCTTTTTTTCCATCTAAATAGCTCCGGTTATGCTTCTAACTTCTTTTCAAAGCAGCAACTTCCATCTGGTTTATCCTTATATTTAAAAATATCTGCGTTTTTTCTGCGTCTGTTTCATGTCCAACTCTATCGCACCACAAAGAAGATAACAACTTGTTTGGTATTGAGACTCAAAGCAGCGAAAATATGTCAGGTTGAGCTCAGTTTCCTCAAAGCCACACCTCAGTAGTTCTTCAGCTGAAGCTAATGTGCCCCATTATCAGATCTCATCAGCTCTGGTACCCGAACATTGATTGTTGCTGCTATTTTTAATGCCACCCCACTGGGTGTGACATGAGGGGTGTGTTGCTAAGCCACACTGTTTCTTTGTGTGTGCGTGTGTGTTTTCCGTTGCGGTCACACAAGGGGAATTCAAATTTATAGTGTGACGACGTGTCATTGAAATAAATTGTTTTAATAAACACCCAATTTATCACATTCATTCTGTTGTTATACGGAGTTATCAGGCATGAGTTTAGTAATTAATTGGTTTTATTGTTCTCTAAAACTTTACAGAGTAGTACTTTAAATGTGTTTTCATGTGTCATTTTTGGTGCAGGTGACAAGCGGGTGGTGAAGCTCTATCTGAAATCCAAAGAGACCGGCAAGAAGTTCGCTAGTGTCGACTTTGTCTTCTACAACTGCAGCGTCCACCA
This sequence comes from Limanda limanda, assembly GCF_963576545.1. NCBI lineage: Eukaryota > Metazoa > Chordata > Actinopteri > Pleuronectiformes > Pleuronectidae > Limanda > Limanda limanda. The sequence goes on from NC_083639.1 coordinate 13,965,378, forward strand.
GTCGTAAGTTACAATCATCACATTTTTCTGGAAGCAATAAATAGTCATTTACCTTTGTGTGCTTTTGTCCTATTTAAGTCTTTTCCTTCTTGATCTTGTAAGAGATTAGAGAGTGTCCGTCCGGTTTCACCATGGACTGTCTCATGTTACTGTCCACAAAAGATACAGTTAGACACGCACGCACGCACACACACACACACACACACCTCTTACTTCCACAGGAGGCTTATGTTACCACTGGACTGAAAAATCGAACGTGCTGTATATCATGATTGGGATATGAGATGGTAATTCTACTCCTATTATCATAACCCACAACACACACTAATGATACATCGATGATTAATTAATTAAGCCATGCTTCCATAATGCCTCCCTATCAAAGATTTTAACCTCATTCATGCCTCGTCCCAACTCAATAAAAGAAATTGTTTCAGCTTTTTTGAGCTCTCGAATATTCAGTCTGGTATTTATTTACACAACAGCAGTAATTATTTAACAAGGTGAACTAAGTCTTGGGCTTTCTGAGTTACTCTCCTTCACACTCCAGATACCCTCAGCTCTCTGCCCAATTGAAGTTCACTGCGTCTCCTAATCATCCTCCTGCTGAAAATCTCGACTATCCATGCAGACACACCCCTAGATCAGTCCTACCAGGAGCCTGATGCTCCCCGCCGCAGTCAAAGAATCCTCCAACTCCTACATCCTGTCCTGTACCATACCCACCCTCCTGTCCGTCCGTGGCTGATCCAGGGGAGGCTGAAACGTCTGCTGGGGTATTAGCCTCAGGGCAGCAGATGGCTCAGAAGCCCCTGGAGAACCACAGGGCTCCATCATGGCTTCCCTCTGGATGTTAGATGAGCCTCCTTCGAGGATTGCCCAAAAACACACATGCATACACACATATACATACACAGCCACACCTCTCCCTGCTCAGTCACTTACATCTCATTGTAGCCCTGAATGCCTGGGACACCTAATCCGTTACTGTGACCTTTAACCCAACTCCCCCACCGTCTCGCTGCCCTCGTACACAAATCCCCTGCCACAACAATGATGATTAGCTCAGCTGGTTAAGGGTGTGGTGGTTTACAATGTCAACTCACGGTTAATTCGTCTCCCATAAGGACCCCATGGTGTTTGCTCTAACTCCCAGTGCCTTTGACTGTCTGGGGTATATCTTGTGTAAGATGTAAATCCTGTTACTACTAACAGCAAACACCCAATTTGATAAAAAGTTTGACATTGTCTCTTAATGTTTGTATTAAAATATGACGTCAAAGATTCTTATATAGCAATGATCTCACAAACCGAGGCAAAAAAAATGTATGAGAAGGGACGCAGACAAGATAGTTCCCATTTTAAAGATATTACTGCAATGAACGCTGATTAAATCGGCTCCCCGAGCTGATCTAATGCAGCCTCAGAGTGATGTAATGGACACGTTTAATGAAGTTACAGATATGGCATTTTGCATCCTCGGCAGCGACTGATGGTGAAGAGAGATGCTGAAGATAAGAATCTTATTTCGAGCTGGCACTTCGGCCCGCATACTGGATGTGCCCCAGGGCGTCAGTGTGTGGCGTCTGATGAGATCAGACTGGTAATGTCGTTGGCGTAATGACATCAGGCCCACACGACTACATGCAAGGTTTCCAGAATGCGTGGTCATTGTTAATTTTCCCCTGATGGGCTTAAATACTGCAGACATTTACACGGTGGAGGATGCAGACTGTCCTGCCTCATGCAGGAACATATTTTCTAGCAGACACAATATTTATCAGCTCTGAATGAATTACGTGGGCATTACACAGGTAATTGTAACTCTAATTTTTTGGAGGAAAATGAATCTGCCAAAAATTGGAATTGCTCCATCCTGTTTCTAAATAGTTTACGCTCATACACACCAATGACCAACCCCTGATACCTAAAACACACACACACCCCTTCCGCTCATTTACTCAGCTGATTACATCGTGGCCCTTGCCTTTTCAAAAATTCCATAAATTTGCATAGTGGTATTAATCTAATTAGAATTCCCACTGTTTCAGTTTAAGAGTTGCTGAGATTTAAATAAAAAATCACCCACAGCCATGATTGCTCCTTAATTAAATATATCCATACACCCTCTCTCATTCCACAGCTCCCTATTTATTTTAGATAGAAGAGGATAGGCCGCCAGGGAAATGGGGTTTAAATGTCCGCCTCAGGCCGTGTGAAGCACCTTTTTGGATAATGTGGCTCGGCCAGCGACTCTGTCTTTCCTTGTGCTATTGAGAGTGCTCTTAATGTTACGCGTAGAAAAATGCACAACGAATAATATAGTAAGTGGGCACAGAGTTGAATTTATAAAACCATGGAAATGATTGTAGTTGAAAAGATTTGAAAGAATGCATTTTCAGAATTTTCCAAATTTATCTCTGTAAAAGGCGTATTCATATTGCACTATTTTGAACCAAACACTCAGAAATGCATTAGTAAAATTATCTGCAGGGATACTAGCTCCTGGGTGTTTTATCAGCTCCCCCCAAATTCTAAAGGGATCCAGTAATGATAGGATAGACGTCTCTAGAGGACCATTAAATTATTCACCTCCACTCTTTTGAAGTGAATAGTAGCCTGTAAATAACTCATATTACAACTCATATGTGCAGGAGTGTCAAACGCACCTCAGTAGGACAGCAGATTGTATTTAGCACTCCAAACTGACTGAGGTGAATGAAGGAAATCACCGCCTATTGTGTGAGGCCCTCAAAGAAGACACTACCTCTCCAAAGCTAGCGTAGCTCGATTAGCATCTGAATATGAACGGATTAAATTAGCATCATGAGTGTGGCCATACGGGGAGCGTGGCTCAAAGCCTCTGTGTGGCTATGGGCTATTTCCACTGACTGGAAGGAGCCCACCCCTGGACAAGAGAAGAATTATTGGTAGCCCTGGGTGGGTGTTTCCTTCAAAGGGTTTGCGCCCAGGCTAAAAGAGAGGTTTTGAGATCCTTAGGCAGTTCATGACAAGGGGCCCTGGTTACTTCAGGGAACCAAAGAGCGAGCAGCAGGGGGTTGTCAGATTGGACCTACTGCTGGCCTTGGGTGGCACACATAATGGCACCATCTTTTATTTCAAAGGCCGTGCTCATGAAAGTCAGAGAAAGTTGGCCGTAGTTACCTGCTGATATTTTGCTCGTTATTTCAATGTCTCCGGTACACTAACAAGGTTGATTTGACATGAATAAAAGATAAAAGTCAGATGGAAATGGTTAATATCAGGGCTCAGTGACAGATGTTGTCGGGTGTTTTGGTGTGAACTACTAACTGTAGATTGTACGGTTCGCTGCTTGGTTGTGGTTACCTACTGTGCTAAGTGGGTGATGTACTGTATTTTGATGAGCACTGAACCATTTGTGGCCCCCGGCAAAAAAAACCTCTTTGACATTCAAAGTAGTTATTATTTTGGAGCTAACGAAACCCAACAAAGACTTGAGCTAAGTTGCCCCATGTTAATTTGTCTTGCATCACTAATATCATCTGCTCTTTTGTTCAGTGTTAACACCTCCTCATATGTTTCTTACCAAAACACTGAGCTTGAACCCCCAGTTCTGCTCCTTGAGTCTTAGCATTGTATGCTAACCTATCATAGCGAAGCCTAATCGCCTCGCCTCCATTTGTTGGCAACATTGACAAATCTCCCACTTGCTCTTGCATGGTATTAAGAGGCCTGTTATTTCCTTAGCCACACATCCCTCATTCTAAATGGACAGCTTCTCTCAGCACAATGCTAAATTGGTCAATTAAAGCGGTAGTGGGATTGAATTTAGCTCCAGTGCCTGATCTCGCTCAAAAGGGAGGGGGCTGGGTCGGAAACGATCGCTTAAAGTGCGCACCTACCAAATGAGTGGCCCTAATTGATCCAAATGAATCCACGTCAGGGCTTGATGGATTCGTATATGAGCTCCATGTCTGAGCTCAAGAGTTAAAGCCCTCATTTTTTATGGGGATGAGGGGAAGGGTAGCTGGCATTTTGCACAGGGTTAAAACACACTTGAGAACTTGTCGGGTGTGTGCTCGCTGTAGCTCAGACAGATGTGCAGATTCAAACCTGGCAGACGCTGTTGAATACAAATCAGCCTGCATGGTGCATCTCTATTCGCTCTTTTATTGATATGGATCTAGACTTGCTTAGCTTGACTGTATTAAATGTGGCACTTTATTATATTCCCAGCAAAACCATATGCTCGCAAAGCTAAATGAGTCATAGGGAAGAAATTCAGAAACTGAGCAACATCTTCGAGACAAAGGGCTCTTGTAAGCTTTGTAATAAAATGAAAGTTTGATTTGGTAACTCGTAATGGCTACATTAGATAATATTGCGCACATAATTGAGATACCAAGTAGTTGTAGCATCTCTGGAGGGCTGAGAGAGCAGGGATAACACAAAGCTGTGTTAATAAACTGAGCGCTTGAACCTGTCTGGCTGTGACACACACACACACACACACACTCAACTTCCAACCTAATGTTTCCTCCCTGTCCCATGAGACACCCATGCATAGCCCCGCAGGCTGTACCCCTCCTCCTTCCTATTTTCTCCCTTCTCCCTCTCCCACGATACCTGGCGTCTCCACCTCTCTCAGGGAAATCCACCTGCTTTTGATCTCTCTCTTTCTCTCCATCTCTTCCCTTACCCATCCTTCTCTTTCAGTCTGTCTATCTGCACCTCGCCTCAGCTAAAGCAGGTGAATTTAAAATGGGGGAGTGCTCGTAGCACCACGGATGAAAGAGAGCTTTAGACAAAGAACAGGGGGGAAGCTTTTGAATGAGGCAGGAGCAAATGAAAGGGATGGATAGAGCGAGAGAGGCAGAGACGGAGGGACTGAAAGAGGCTGGGGGTTGAATTCTGGAGAGAATGATACAGCGGAGGTATGGGAAGAGGAAAAAGAAGGGAAATATGTGCAAAGAGTGGGTTGATTGTGAGGGGTTTCATTGAACTTATAGAAAGAGAAAGAGATGGACAGTTACAAGCATGAGAGATACGAGGGGGACACAGAGGTTAAGACAGTTAATAGATAGGATGGAGAATGAAGGGATGAAAGGTTGAAAGAGAGAAAATAGGCTTCCAGACAGGGTGGGAAAAGTCCAGAGTTAACACCTGGATAGTAAATAGACACTCAATTGTAAAATTGAAGATGTCTGTGAAATAATGTCAAATAAAGAAAGAAGTTTAAAAACACAGTGATCACAGTGTGTTTGGTATGGTCTAAGGAGCTATGTCAAGTGAAGAGGGCCCAAGAATTTTTATTTTCAAATGAAATGCATACAATTGACTCATTCTGCCCTGCTATTTTTCCAATCACCTCTTGAGTTTGTCAAAGGAATTATAGATACAGTAAAGTAAGACAACAGTTGACCTTTCTTACTCCCTAACCGTTCCCTCTCTCTCTTTTTAGCTGCCTTTCCTGTGTCAATGGCTCCTTCCCCTGCCACTGGTGCAAGTACCGCCATATGTGCACCCAGAACGCCAATGACTGCTCTTTCCAGGAGGGACGTGTCAACATCTCTGAGGTAAGATTTTTCCTGTCATAATTCAACTGTATAAGTATTCATCGTGGCAGAAATGTGTGAAGAATCCAAAAAAGAATCTTCAGAGACTATTTTACAGTTGTGCTGAAGGTAATGTTTTCTACATTTGACCTACACCTACCATATTTCCTCACGCTATGACAGCTATTTTTCACATTCAGTAGTGAAGCTTTGATTGCACGGTGAGAGATTGCTTATTTTCTCCAACGTGTAAACTTAAATTACAGCAACACTTTGCATTCAGCTGCACACACCTTTCCCCTCTCACTTTCTGTGGCTTTGTGTGTCTGCTTTCCCTTGGCACAGGAACAACAGCTTGTGTTCTATGTAGCAATAATTCTGTCGTGGCCCATAAGGCCGTAAGCAGGCCGGAATGAATGATTGACTCTGGAAATACTGCCTTGTTCTTACATAGCCAAATGCTGCATTAGCATAAAAGCTAATATCAATCGTGCCGAGTGGTGGTTACAGCGCGCGACATGCAAGGCATAACAAGTGTTTGACAACTGCTGGATTGAGGCAAGGATATAAGTGATAAACACAAAGCAATGTTATGTTTTCACTGTGGTTTACTCCTGTCTGAATGTGCAGGGCTGTGTTTGGGAGACAAACAGGCTCGAAATTGCATTAAAATACATATCTTCTCAATAGACTTACAAATGTAAATCCACTACGCTCCCAAGTGACTGACAGTCATGCTACATTTATCTGACTGACACCTCGCACACATGAATGCACACATGAATGCACACACATGCACACAATTTCACCTTATCTCCTCGTGTTTGTGGTCTGACTCGCCCTGTTTTCCCAATGCAGATTAACCCCCCCTCCTTGTTGGTCAGCCTTAATCACAGGCCTTTATTAATTGGTCAACCTTTATCCAATTACGTTCCTCTTTATCTCTTTCCTCAACCGAGGCTGGGGCAGAATCCCCGACCCTACTATGCTAAAACCACAGCCTCCATGCCCATCCAAAACAACACACGGGCCCAGCTTTCACGCCTCACAGAGCTAACGTTAGCGGATTAGTGCGCCCATCTGCAAGACATGGGGAGAGCGCTGGCTAGCACACTCTGAGCTGAGAGAGGCCAGAGTGGTAACGGATGGATTTACAGGAAAGGCCTGCAGTGATGAAAGGAAAAATATAGGAAAACAGGATGCAGAGTGCAAGTAAACATATAAACTGTGTAGAAATATTGCCGAACAGCAGGAGATGACGACACAAGGTGCACCGTGTACACATGTAATATTTACTTCATGATCGATGATTACAGTTTGAAATGCATGTAGATAATTCTTGCTACACAGTCTATTCAGGCTCTATTTAAAGATTTTTTTTTTTTTGCATTGTGTTTCGAGGTAGAGGCTTGGTTAAAAACATTATGGTCAAGAACAAAGAAAGACAGTGTAACAAAGGGAAGGAGACAAATGATTTAAGTGGGAAATGACAAGTTTGAAAGAATGAGGGGCAGCAGGGCGAAAGACGAGACGGGCAGACCGGCTGACAGTGGCATGTGCACAGAGAGCCCTCTCCTGTCACCTCAGCTGCCCAAGAAACCACAAACCACATGCTCCACCAGAGAATCCATCATCTGTACTGACACACACACACACACACACACACACACACACACACACACACACACACACACACACACACACACACACACACACACACACACACACACACACACACACACACACACACACACACACACACACACACACACACACACACACACACACACACACACACTCCTGGACACACCACCACTCTACTTTGTGTCTTTAATGCACAAATGTGCAAACATTTTGACAGTGACATGTGTGTGCACACACACATGCACAGAGTCATTCATCATCCTTCTTCTAGCTGCCATATCCATTAGTCTCGCTCTCAAGGCCCCAACTAGTACAGCTCTTCCTGTAGGCTAGACTTATCCCTCTCCTCTCCAGGGCCCATCTCTCTCTCTCTACCTCATTCCTCCCCACTTTGGTGATTGTTCACCCCATCTTTTTTTCGCATCCTTCTTTTCTTCACCTTCCTTCCTCTGTGTGTGGATTATGAAAGGAGACAGAAGACAGAAACATACCTTTCTTCTTTCAGACATGTATGGTTTCGCTTCTTCACATGCAACTGTAGGGAGAATGTTATATTTTGACATGCTGGCTCGTGCTCTGCGTTAACCCTGAATGAAAACAATTTTTTTTAGCCAAAACACCTGAAAACAGACATTTAACATTTGCGGCTCTAACTTTTCACTCCTCTCAGTATTACTCTCCCATTTTTGTCACACTGAAATATTTGAAATCTAAAAAATGTATAGTTGCCGTACAAGAAAGACGGATAAACATCACCGTCATCATTCAGAATACAGTAAACATTTCTTCCCCTACATCATTAATTTATTTCCTCTTCAAGTTTTTCACTCTGGTCTGGCAGTATCCAAATCTTTTGTTACCATGGCAACCAAGAGGACCAGTGTGTCGCAGAGGAGGATGTTTTTTCCTCCTCTCACGATCGGCACTATCATCCATCTGCAATTATTTTGATTAAATTAGATTGTACAGAATAAGTTTGTGTGATTGGCAAAAGAGAAACAAACAAAACATGTATTAAATAAGTCAGTCAAGGAGCATAAGTGTGTGGTTTGTGTCAAGAGCATGGAGGAAAGAAATGGATAGACAGAGTAAGCAGAGAGGAAATAAATAAAACGAGTGACATTTCCAAAATCAAACATGCATGAATCAACAATAGCAAGACAAACACATTTTGGAATTAAGGAGCAACCGGGCATAAAATTGCAGGAGAGGAGTTATGAAAACAAAAAAAGTTGCAAAAAGAGAGAAGTTTGGACTGAAAGTAGGAAGGTAGGTCTCCTTTCTTACTTTGTATCCTTTCCTTCTTGAAGGAACTTAATTTCAATTGTCTCCCTTCTTCATCCCTGATTCTCCTCCCATACCCCAGGAGAGAAAGCACTATTCTCAGCTATGTTAAGACAAGTGTACATGTTTTTATTGCTGCGAAGGCAGGCTCAGACTCACTTGAGCAATCAAGGCGGCAGTTAATTTGACTGATATTTGTGGTATCAGTGCTGCCTCCCCCCCCCCTCCCCCCACACACACCCCCCCAAACTCTCTGGCTGTCATTTTTTTCCCATTTACCTTTCCATCTCACTTTTTTCCGCCTCATGTTTAAAACAATTGTAATATTGTTTGTTTAAGGTTCAGATTGAGGCAAATGGAGGAGCTATGACTCATCACTTTTGAGGATCACCACATACTAAATAATTACATTCCTTGTGTTTCTTCCAAATATGGTTTGGGTTCATGTCTAAACTCTTTTTTTCGGTCAGTTGTAGTACATCTCATCGGTCGACTAGCTCCTGCATCACCCTCTTCCTCTGGGATTATTTTTGGCACATCCTCCACGTCTGTGTCACAAGAATGTGTGAGCTCAGTGATGAATTTTTCACTCTTTTATAAATTCAACACCTTCCGCTCCTTGTCCTCCTTCTGTCCCTCTACTCAAGGATACACAATGAGCTAAGTGATGTCACCCTTGTCCCTTCACTCTCCTCCACCTACTTTCACGTCCTCTTTGTGTGGTAATGTGTATGACAACTTTTAAAGTAGGGGTTTCACATTTAGGGAAATATCCTTATTTACAGGGGTTAAGACTTTTGCCATTCAAGGCAGCCGAGGCAAGTAGGGTTGTGAGCATGTTGGTTGGATTTATGAAAACCCATAGTGAGCTATTGGAAATGCACAGACCCAGGCATTCCTTTACTGTCACTACGTAAGATACAAATTGTTCAAAGACCCTGCCATCCCCTCGTGCAATGTTTACAACTTTGATAAGAGAGGGAATTGTCAGGTATAGGAGCGAGACTCAGGCAGGTAAGGACCATCTTAGGAACGCTGTGACAATTGGTGGACTGTCAAATAATCTATAATGTTGTTTTCAGCCCTGTCTGTCTCTTCAGTACCTCTTGATGCTCTGGACAATAAACAGTTCAGAGGGTTATGTGCTAAACTTTTTCTTTGCTTAGAGTTGTTGCTCAGCAACCCGGATAAGTTGATAGAAAGGTAGTGTTCCTGGCCAAGAAATATAAATTAGTGACCTTGGCCTGTGCTTACATATTGTAATACCTTAGAGCAGACACAGGCTAGCTGATCCTGATTGTTGGGTGTTATGCTAAGCTAAGTGACTGCTGTCTCCAGTTATGTATTTACTGGACAGAGATCACAGAGATATCTCATCAAACTCTTAATGAAAGGGAAAAACTGTCCATCCTAAAATTAACTAATGCTTCATCACACTAAAAAAGTACATATATTAAAGAAACACTTTAAGGATGAAGATGTGTCTGAATCTTAGAATTACTGCTGGTACCAGACACACTCACATGATATCACACACTCTGACTCGCCTGTCTGTTGCCAATTACTCAACTGTAATCTTATTGTGTGACACATTGTCCCTTGACGCTACATTAACAAGGGAGACTCCATATCGGCTGCTCTTTGAACAAAGCATAACAATAAACGTGCATGTATTTTCTCAAGCGCCACCTTACCCAAACATTCTTTAACAGTCACAGAAACACATGCTTACGCTTTCTTTCTCTCTCTCCCTTTCGCGCACGCACCAAGCACACACACACACACGCACACACACACACACAGACTGGCTCTTTGTGGCTGACAGGGTTATTTGTGACAGAGGTGTGAAGGCCCCAGACCATGACATTCTGGCATACTGTGTTTACCCTGGCTGGTATTCAGACACAGAGCAGAACACACATGCACACACACACACACACGCATACACACACTAGAGAAGGACATCCCACAGATTGTGGGCCAAGGCCGCTCGAGGGGCCAAACTGTGTGTGCATGAACATACGTGTGTGTTAGTTTATACTGTTTTTGCGTGTGTTTGTGAGACTGTCACTGTTTCTTATCAGGACAAAGCACAACCAGCAGCACAGGGCTGCAGGGGGCATGTGGGTGAGGGGGAGGGCGAAGTGGGCAAGTGGTTGACTAATATCCACCCATTTCCTTTTTTGTCTTTCCCTCTCTTCCTCCCTGCGTCTTTTTTCAGTTTGAAGTATCTGTTTTCACCCCTCATCATGAGGCTTTTCCTTTTCCACCCATCAACCTACGCGGTGCCTTCAACCGAACTGTGTTTTAGCAGTGTCTCTCACCTCTTCTCACTGTCACGTTCCACAGGCTGCATTTCTGGTCTCACTTCATTTTCTTCATCTACAAAACTTGTTTTTTTTTATCTCCATTGCAAACCTTTACCCTTCTTGTTTCCTATTCTCTCCATTTATTAGTCAGTTTACTTCCCCTGTCCACCTAAGCATACCCTGTAGCTCAAAGCTGGTTCCACACATGTTTCTGCCTAATATTAAAAGGAGACATGCCTAAGCTGATTTAATACAATTTAAACTGTGCTCCGAGGAGGGAACAATAAATGAGAAAATCGGTGGAGGTGGCATCTAATACCCCCCTGCTGTTTCCTAAAGCAATGCAGTCCTTCTAGTGGTGCATGTATTTCACCAGGGACAAACTAAAGACTGACAGAGGTGCTGTAATTGAGACCAGATGCAAACAGAGCTAGTCAGGAAGAAAAAGAAGTGAAGAAAGAAACAAACACAAGGGCAGGGACGCAAGTACAGAAATGTTGGCAGTAACAAGCAGCAGATTAAATTCAGACTGACTTTATTTTCCAAATGCGCTCCATGGTTGTAGTTAAGGGAGGAGAAGAGAGAAAGAGAGGGAACATGGAGAGGAAGTGGAGGCGACAGGGTGAAGTAACCACATGCCTTTTTTTGCCATATGGAATTTAGTCGGACCGTGACCGGCCAGCGTTTAACCCTTGGACTGGTTTGGTAGCGGTGCTTTTCAAACCGCTTTTGACAGACCTCCAATCCTCCCCCTCCTTTTTTATAAACTTTTACAGGAAACTTCTCAGACACTTGTCCAAGAGTCAATAATCACATCCACCTCTGGGAAATCAGTGTGAGCTTGTATCAGGTGTTTTGGCTAACTCTCTCGTAAATCCCTTTATTTGTTACTGGCAAGCAATGTGTGGTGAATGGAAGAGGTGGAGGCGATTTTTGAGCACTAGTGATGTAATTCCGCCCCTCGTTCACGTTGTAGCACTATTTGAGTGTGTGTGCACTGCCCACACTATCATATTGTATGTATCAGTAAAGGAAAAGGAGATTTGGATCTTCTTTCTAGATGTGGTTGTCGGGAACACAGATGTGTTCTGTGATATATGTCTGCAGATGTTTCATCTCTTTGTCTCTCTGTGGCTATTTTAGTCCTCGCCATCCCACGGCTTATAGTTTCTTCTTTCCTTTCCTCAAGTTCTTCCTCAAGTCCTTTCAAAAGTTCTCCCTAAAACTTTGTCTCTCTTGAAGCGTCCTCACATCAATCCCTCACCGACAGAAGGCAGGGAGGGTGGGTCACCCTTGCTGGGAGACACTGTGGAGTGAGCAGCCTGTCACACCCTAAGAAGTGAGCTTAGTAGACAACTACACAAGGACAACAAGAGTTATGGCCACAGAAAGAGAGTGGAATTTTTAGAAAATGCAGCTTTCTGCAAGTGTTACATTCATGCAGATTTGAAGGACACTTTCTTTTTCCTAATTGGCTTGGTGTTAATCCTCCTATGACATTGACAAAATGTAAAGAAGTCACTTGAGCTTCTCCCTGGCAAGAAGAAGTGCGAGGTACAACATGGCTGCTAGGTTATTCTCTCCTTGAAGTAATCCTCTGCCACCCGGCAAGGCCTGCAATGCATTGAGGATCACCCCAGCCGTGCCAACACACCGGCTGCTGCGATGAATACACAATCAGCGAAAGCTTAATGAAGAGCAAATGTGTGGTAAAGATTCACACAAGCACGCGGCAACATGGCGACATGATAGATGCGCCGTGGTTTGTAGGCCACGCATGAGTGCTTTTTCAGCGTTTGTGCTTGTGCAAGTGTGTTTCTATATGTCAGTCACATGTCCCGGTGGTTTAATTATTTAGGCTGTATTAAATCTTCATTTCCGCAGTGCTCACAGTCAGCCCGGCTAATGGTGAAAACAGATGAATATTGCATTTTAACCATCAACCCTCGGTGTGTGTCAGAGAGAGGAAAAGAAAAATGTCGAGTCACGGAGAGAAAGAAATTACGGCAGACGGATGAATAGCACTGCAAAGCGAGGTTAAGGAAAAAACTCAGAAGTCCAGGGTGAGCAGATAAGGAGAGAGAGAGAGAGAGAGAGAGAGTGAGCGAGAGACTGAGAGACTAAGAAGGCGACCTCCTGCTGGCATGGAGAACCTGTAACATGCTGTGTTGTCCTGTCTCGCCAGAACAGCCGACTGTCTGTCATGTCGTGTTTTTGCCATGTTGTTTTAGTAAAGTGATCGACACAGATTTTTTGTATCCAACCTCCATTTTACATACACAAAAAGCCACGATGTTCCGCCATCCACATCATACAATCTTCAGAGACATGGAGATGGACTGTGCAGTGGCAGTAAAGTGCTGCGTAATTAATACAGTTTGGATTTAATGCCTTAAAGACCGTGACATAGGTTTTATTTTTCTCACCATGTAAGAGCTTAACATAATTTTAAAATGCAAGGCACCTCACAAAACAAGTAAACTCTTAATTTTCTTGCCTCCCTAGTCGTTATTTCAACTTGTGTCGAAGATGACGATAGATAAATGCCATGAATAGTATAACTACTGCCATATATGAGTTGTGTTGTTTCATTTAAAAATATGCCTCACAATACTGCTAGTTTAATTTAGTAATATTACAACATACAACCTGTAATTCAAGTAAATTTGGACATTTATAATAATAATAATATTCTGCTGGTGACTTATGTATGTTTGATGAAAAATCTTGAAAAGAATACATTTTTTCAGATGCTGTAGTTTTAATGATACCTGATGTTTTCAGCGCAGTTGGATAGATTGTTGTCCAGATCATCATTTGTAGACTGAAGAGAGTGATAATTTCCTTCTTTTCTGAGTGGTTTTCTGTTGCAGGGCCCTTTCGTTTGGTTCCGGGTTTTTTTTCACTGCACTGGGAGACAAATATTGTCACATTATGTGAATGCTGAGATTTAATTTTGCACGCAAAAGTTCATGCTTAATGTTGTCAATCCTGTTGGTCTGTATTCCAAAGTCTTTTTAGCAACAGAATGTACTATTTTATTGAATCTTGCTGCTAAAACATGGCGCTGTCTGCAGAGAAGAGCCATAGGCAGCAGATAGGAGTGTATCTACCTCCGCAATCAGGGTTTGTCTTTGAAAAGCTGAAAGCACAAGGTTTGATCGCAGCTGACATATCTGGGCTAGAATGATAACGGGGTGCCAGGCATCCCCCTCCCCCTTTTCTCTATGAAAATCCATAAGGATATAAAAAGATCCTCTCTGGAAAAAAAACACACACATTCCTGTGTTTTATTGTTTTAGAACACACTGTACCATCTGTGTCGAAGGGGTAAACTATGTAGGTTTGATACGTTTGCATTTAAGTCAGCGATAAGGCATGAGGAGATGCAATCAGCATGTACCTAGGTGGTGCATGAAAACACAGAGCGTGAAACAGTATGTGTGTATGTATAAGACGAACATGCAGCTGAGTCTGTCACCACAAAGTGATCTCAAGACTTTTGAAGCCGACTGTATATGAAGTTAGATTCAGTCAAACTCCTGCTCTGAGTCTTTGATTATCCTCGCTGAATAACATTCATGTCACACGTTCCCTTGCACCTCGCTCTCATTTCTCTGCTCCTGCATTCCTCTGCACTCACCAATGTTTCCCATACACTCCATATCTCTCTCTCTCTCTCTCTCTCTCTCTCTCTCTCTCTCTCTCTCTCTCTCTCTCTCTCTCTCTCTCTCTCTCTCTCTCTCTCTCTCTCTCGTTCTCTCCCCCTCCTCCCCTCTGTCTCTCCATCTCTTCCTCCCTGCATCAATACTCTGCGAGGAAGCGAAGGGCGTGGGCGGACAATCTCACAGTCCCTTTCAAGGTTCAAAGTCCCTTTTCTTCTTTCTGCTTCTCTCGCTCCTGCACTGTTCTACATGTTGCTGCCTTATTAAGTTGTTCCACGCTCTCCCCAGCCCCCACTCCCGGTCTCTCTCCCTCTTTCTGCCTCTCTCTCTGTCCTCCCTCCATCCTCCCTCCCCCACAGTAAGTGTGTGGTTGGTCACAGACCATCTTTCTGGTTTCTGCTTGCTAATGAGCCAATCTCAGCTTTGTACACACACACACGCACACACACACACACACACAAGCACACAAGCACACAAGCACACAAGCACACAAGCACACACACACACACACACACAAGCACACAAGCACGTGAACACTTTTTCTCACATGCACATACATGCCTCCATGTATGGGCCACTCTCTGCAGCTCATATAAACACAGTATTCACCTTTAATAATAATATTTATCTTTAATAATAGTTGTTCCCTAATTGTTACACATTTTATTTGATATCCTTAATGCAGATTCCTGTTCCAAAGAAGCACACATAAAAAGGCACATGGCTGCTGGACAGCTGGTACGCAGAAGCTAGCTTTGACAATATGATGTATTACAGGTCATGACACAGTATAACACGTAATTTACTAATTACGGAATTATTTGAAGGTTTCCGTTATCAATATGGTTGTAGATGCCAATAAAAGTTTGCACATCAACTATGAAGATATTTTATTTAACACAAGTTTAACAATTGAAGACAACTGAAACAAACAGCTTTTATGATCTGTAAGTGTAAAACTAAATTCATATAGGTTTGCATTTTGTGGCAGCTCATGAATAATCACAAAACGCCAAATCATTGTAATACTATTCTGTTTAGTGAACAAAGCCATCATACTTAGAATACTTTTCCTCATAATTACCAGATGAGCATCATAACATACATTTAAGCTTTAGTTCTACTTCACTCCTTTTTCTGCAGTTTGTATGTAATTGTACTTCCTTTTACTATGGACACATAGTTGTTCTTTGTACATTTGTATGTGCTTTTTGGTGTCAATTGCCCAATGCTCATAGACTAAGCTATAATTCTGCTGCAAAAACAATTTAGTTGATTGTATTTTGTATTATTCTATGATTATTGTGTTATTGCTCAGCATTATTCATTAGTTAATTAGATTCGAAATATTGTCAAAGGTGTTGTTCCATTTCCCACTGGCGTTTCCCACTAGAACATGTAGCACACGATCATATATGTTTCCTTGGATGGAAGGACCCACTCTGCCATACTGCATATATGACATTATGTTTAGTGGATTGTAACAAGGTATAGATGGGATTAGGACTAGGTTCAAGGTTGCTGAAGATTATGTGGTTTCCTATTTGAGATCACAAAGCCTGGGGGAGCATGTCGACAGGCAATGTGGAAGCATTCAACACTCTTCATATACCCTCTTCAGGCCCCATTGAGACACACACACACACACACACACACACACGCACACCCAAACGCACACACACGCACCCAAACACACACAGTCCCTCTTATTTTTACCAGTGTGCCCCTTCACTCCTCTGTGGACATCCATGCCATCTCATCCCTCCCTCAGGCTCTCTGTATCGCTTTACTTCATTATTTAGCATGTTATTTTTTCTCCTCCCTGATCTATAGTCTCCACATCACAGAGGCAGCTAATTAATTATGGATGGACTTAAGGGGGGTTGAGGGGGGATTAAAAAAAAAAAGACCAGACACCCGCCTCATTACATATGCGCAGTGTTTTGGGAGTTTTATTAATTTATATCTTGTCAGGCTACGCAAAAGCCTTCAGAACCCTTTTGGCTTTTTAATACATTTATTTATTTATCTAGCATCCCTCTCTTGCTTTCGTCTTCATCCCCCTACCCCTCCCCTCTCCACCGCCCCTCATCTATGTCATGATTTTAATCTCTCACCTTCTTCATGTCTGCATGTACACACACACACACATTCACAAACGCTTGCCTGCAGAAAGTCTCATTATTGGCCTTTGGTGGCTGTTAAAAAGGTGTTTTGCTTACTTGTGAATAGAGATTTTCTCATCCTTCCGCCAAACACTGGTTGTATTTATTTATTTATTATTATTAAAAAATTCACTCGGTAAAAGTGGTGGTGTGGTACACATCAGAGCGCATGGAAAATGAAGGCAGGAATATTTTAGAACAGGCTTGACCTAGAACGACAGCTGGTCTCCTTTGAGTAAGCTCATAGCGACATTCAATCAAAACCGGGATCTAGGCGTTGGAAATAACAGAATAAGTATCAAATAGGTCAAGCACTGTACAATTGTAAGAATATTATGGTTAGTTATTGATGGTGTTAACTTATTTTCATCTCTAGCTAATAAAGAGTTTTTTTTTTAATAAATAAAAATGTTCATAAAATATACATAATCCAATTTCTTCTTGTCCTACATGTACTTTTAATTGAAGTAATATTTACAATACACTTTAATAATCTACATAATTATATATTCCCTTACTTACTAACAAAAAGGAACTGTGGCTCTAGCCTGAGGCAGCAATGCTAACAGCGTCCTTTGGCCCTCTAGCTACTCGACTTTGAACCGAGGTTGGCAACTTGGATCTTCACCATCACAAACATAACATTTGTAAGGTAGTCACAAACATTGGTATGAATACACACACATAGAGCCCAATCCATTCATAGCTGGTGGTGAATAGTTATTTTTTCACCCTTCAGAAAATATATGTTTTTCTATTTGGCAAAGCAGTTTTATGCTTCAGTGTCCACATCTGTTGGTATTAAAATGCTTATGAAGATATCAGATGGTAAAGACAGTGATCAAAATCTCAAAATTGAGCAGATGTTTTTAAGATGTTTTTTGGTAAAGAAAACCATCTGTGGATGGTTCCTTCAAGCATCATTTCCACTTCACACACACGTAACTTTACTATAAATGGCTCTTACTAGTCACATTACTACTAGATAAAGTCAACGTTCCAATGCCAACCTCATAAGTTAGCTGCAGAAACAGGTCCTGCTGTATTTTTGTAGACACAAGCAAGTCAGTTGTATGTTGAATGAATGATAAACTGAATAAGTTCACCTAATGCCTGCTCCCATCCCTGAGGCCTTTAGAGCACACCCCTTATCTCAATGACGTACACACAGATGACCACTGGCAACACATCCTTTCTCTTCCTCTGTTTGTCCTCCTGAAATGAACCGGACACCAGTGTGTCACATCTGGCCAAGAAAACCACAGTATCCGTCTTCATAGATGAAACGAAAGCCGAGAAGTCCGGAAAAAGGGGGGGAAGACGAAAAAAAGACCTCCAGCTTCAAACGATTCCCCTCTGTGGAATATTGTTTCAATGTACTCTGCACTTCGTAGCCCTAATGCCACCTTTGAACTGTTTTGGCACCTGTCACAAATACTGATTAAATACTTTCTCACTGCACAGCACTTTTCTCTTTGTTCCTTTACCTTTTCCTCTACATCCTCTTTTTCTCCTCCCTCATGCCTCAATCTCTTTCCCAAAAATTGCAGCATATCATCCATGAGGTGTCCCAGGTTCACTTCCCTTGCGTTGCCATTATAGTCAGACCCTTAAATCCTTTGATGTAAATTGCTGAAGTTTTGATTAATTTCATATCACGGCATGAAACTGAACTTCTGCAAAACATTCCCCTACATCAGTGATGCCAGGGTTACGGCCCGCGGGCCGGACCCGGCCCGACTGTACATCACATCCGGCCCGAGGGTGATAAGGGGAGAATATAAATTTTAATTTAATTTTGATGGAATTTAAAAAAAAAAAAAAAAATTAAAATTTTCGGTGGACTCCGTTAGTTGGTCTGTTGCTGCTGCCCGCCTCAGCTGCAGCAGCGCCGGTAGTGCTGATCGAGATGTTGTCAAATAAGAGGAAGGTCGACACTGAAGCTCGCATCTTTCAGGATAGATGGAGAGAAAATTATTTCTTTTGGGAAGTAGGAGGCAAACCCGTGTGTCTTATCTGTCGTGAACAAGTGGCTGTACTAAAGGAGTACAACATCAAACGACACTACGAGACCCACGCCGAGAAATACGGCGAGTACACAGGGCAACTCCGGACTCAAAAGCTAAACGAGCTAGCATCATCGCTACAGAAACAGCAAGCCGTATTCTCCAAATGTCGAGATACACACGAAGGTTCGTTTTATTTTAATACATATTGTAACGAACTGATAGTTGAGTTCTGTTCTGTTTGACTGCTTGATATGTGGTTGTTATGAATGGATGGATGGATGGATGGATGGATGGATGGATGGATGGATGGATGGATGGATGGATGGATGGATGGATGGATGGATGGATGGATGGATGGATGGATGGATGGATGGATGGATGGATATGTAAAAAGATGGACAGACAGATAGATAGATAGATAGATAGATAGATTACTTTCCGAAGGGAAATTAAGTTGTCATAGCAGCCGGTACATTTGAATACAATAAAATACAAAAATACAATACAATAGAATAAAATAAAAAATATTGAGGTAGAAAGAATAAAAACAGATGGTAATGTTATTGTTAGACAGTATATAAGAATAGTACAGTATATATAGTATATAATATAACATAATATATATTTATATATGATAGTAATTATACCAATATAAAAGCAGTACATAGTAATAATGGCAGCAACAGTATATATAATAATAATAGTAATAGTGATATAATAATAGTAATTATAACATGTACACATGTATAAATATGTGTATATAGACTTATGAATACAAAGAATATACAGAGAGTATGATATATTTTATAATTTCCAGTGTGATATGGGGGGGAGGGAATAAAAGGGGCTGGGGTTGACTGATAGCCAGGCTAGTGCCATAAAGGCACATGGGTGTGTGGAAATATGGGTTGGTGACTGGTGATGACTGGCAAAGTTAATGTGCCTCATCTGTTATTGAGCCAATTTAGTTTTTAGATAGCTCATATTTGCCTATTTTTTCAAGAACCGTTTTGTTTTACTAATTCCTACTGGATATTCAATCACATGGTCTAATGTTGGACTACTTTATTCTGGCGCTTTCTTTCTGTGACTCGTTTAGGCCTACTTGGCCTGGCCTTCTTTTAATTGGCCTTATTTTGCATTGACTTGTTTTCATGTGCAAGCCTTCAATAAATATAATAAAAGTAATTAACAGTTTACACTTGTGTTATTTATAGGAAATGTGTTTTGTTGGCACCTAGTCTATTTTGTTGCATTTCTAATTTATAAATGTAGGCTACTTGCATGGATAGGAAAATGTAACGTTTTTAGAGGGTAACTGTCTCCTGCTTTAGGCTATGTAATTTTAGGCCTCATTGTGAGGCTATTTTGGTGCCGATGCAATTTCTTATTGATGTGTAGGCCTTCATGAATAATTTCAAATAACCTACCTATCCATGTGTTGAGTCAGTGTTTGGCCTTTTCAGTCCGAAAGTGTAATCCGGCCCCCTGAGGTCTTGCTTGAAAAAATCTGGCCCCCTGTCCAATTTCACCCTGGCATCCCTGCCCTACATTCTCCCCAAAAGGTTTTTCTCTTTCTTTGGCAGCTACTAAGACTTTAAACTTTACTCTAAGAAATCAGGGTTAGGCCTATGCATTACTCATGACACAACTTTATTGTTTCAAATGTGTATACTTCTACCTTTTGATGACAATACATAGGGCTGAATGAAGGATTGGGATACTATTAGGAAAGATGCCTGCCAGAAAGAATGATAAGTACACAGCTGAGCTGACACAAAATCGATGCGGGGATGAATAAAACATTGGTTTGATGCAGTTTGTGCTACAGGCTGTTTTAGCTTCTGACACACTGGCTTCTGTAAGGTAACTTTAGCTGCAGGACGCTGAATTGTACTTGCTCATGATGCACCTCAGACGATGCAAGCACACAGCTTTTGACATGAGCATCCTTTTTTACAGAGATTTGTCACAAGTGGTAATCAGTCTCTATTTTCTCCTCTCTCTGTCACTTTCTATCCATCTTTGGCCCCTTCCATCAATTTCCATGCCTTGTCTGAGGCTCCAGGCAGTTATTGAAGTAGGATGTTGTCGAGGGGCTTTGGGATGGATGGATGGATGGATGGAGAGAGAGAGAATGGGTGAAGTTAGAAAAAGTGTGTGTCAGTGAACCACGCATTCCTCTCTGCCTCCTCAATTTTTCAGTCTACAAATGTCTTTCTTTTGTTTCTTGTCTTATTTCTTTCCTTTTTTGAATACTTGAATGTCTTTTCTTACTGTCTGACTTTCAAGTTTCACTTTGCTGTTCCCCAGTAAACCTTCCTCCTCTTCTGCTCCTTTCTCTCTTCACATCCCTTTTTTTCTAATTTTCTGTCTGACCAACCTCTTCCTTCATTATCACATACTTCCTTCCTTTAGAGCCATCCCTTTTGCCTCCCCTCCATTTCTCCCATCACCCACCTCCCGCCGCGTTGATTATACACAAGACTTTCTGAATCCAGCTCCTTTCCCCTATAGTATTCCCCTCTCTCATTAGGTGTTGTGCATGTGTTTGTGTGTGATCAGACACACAAGGCCAGGACTAAGCAGGGTAATGAACAAACTCTGGCATTGTGTTCGAGCCCCGGGGACGTGCTGTAGCTTCTAATATACAACAGCTCAGAGTCAAGGAGGGGAAAGAAAAATGCACTGATAGGGAGGCAGCTATCTGCTTAAAAGAAAAGCTAAACTGAGAAGTTAAGAAGAGTCTATGGTTGATGTTTTCTTCAACTAAACGCTTTTGACAAGTCTACATTAATATGTCGTCTTAACCTGCAATTTTGACTGGGTAAGACAAAACTGTCAACTTCAGGTTTGTCTACATTCTTGTTACATTGAGTTAAGTGAACAAGAGGAAGGGCAAGGGAAAGTTTTGTTGGGATTTAGAAATTGCTTTAAGAAATATATCTGAAACACAAATTTTTTTAAATAAACTATGATCTGAATCTTAAGCACATAGTTTTGAGGCCACATTTGCCAAATTTCACTTGGCTCTCTGCCGGCCACATGTGTCTTATAATGTGTGAGTCACTTCACTGTGTCTCCAGGTTGTAAAATGTGTTATTTATCAGCAGTGATGTGTTTTGTTATACTTTTGGCACAAACCGTACAGTAGAGGGTGGGTTCGTTCCACCCAAGCTTTAACTCATGTTGTATAAGATGTGTCACCAACACAGCCCTCGCCCCGGCTCTTTCTTTTCCATCCTCTGTGTTGATGCGATCTGCATCACTGTCAAATCATTGCATAAACGCTGTAATGACTTTATTCCTTCTAACACATGCACACATGCATATCTAGACAGCGCTCCACACTGAGTGCACTGTCCTTTCTTATTGTAGTTTGGTAACATGATCATATTCGCATATTACTCCAGCTGCACAAAATTAAATGTATTTGACGTATACATCTATGCACGGACACACATCCTCCAGGGTGCTGTACTCCATTGGTGTGAGCCAGTGAATGGGCTGTTTCCAGATGATCTAAACAAGGCTCTGTCAGCTCTGGCCAATATCAGTGACTGATGTGCAGACGCATGCACACACATGAGCAACTCCAAAGTTCTCTAGCTCATTACTATACTCTACACATGGACATAATACACTTGAGTCCATCTTCCCGCCATAATGAAACAGCACTGTTGTGTTCCAAATAGTTTCATTGGATCAAAATAATCGAACTTTGTAAGTAAAGCTCTTGCTCAAGTGTCGTGCAGCCTTTGCATCTCGTGCAAGGCAAGTGGGAGTGTTGCGCAAGCCTGTAACACATGTGAACTGTGCATCACAGCTCTTCAGGCCAAGTATGTCTTAACAAATCTGACACAAAGTAAAATATGTAACCCACGCCTTGCCACCATTTTTTTTATACTCGCATCAACAAACAAGTGATTTATTTCATCACCCCGTCTCTTATCTTACTGCCACTTCTGCCTTGTGTTCTTGCTCTTCTGACTGTATGAAACTAAATCTTTCATCCATAACCGTTTCCTTTGGGGTAAAACATGTCTTTTTTTCTGATTCTGCAGGACTGCCCTCAGATCCTTCCCTCAACCCAGATCTACATCCCCGTCGGGGTGACCAAGCCCATCACCTTAGCGGCCAAGAACCTGCCGCAGCCCCAGTCGGGACAGAGGAACTATGAGTGCGTCTTCCACATTCAGGGGGAGACTCACAGTGTCCCTGCTCTGCGCTTCAACAGCTCGTCCATCCAGTGTCAGAAAACAGCGGTGAGTAAGACATGATAAAAGATTTTCATTTTTGGCTGATCAGATTGTGCGAGGGGCACTGTGGATGGGAGAGTACACAGCAGTTGATGGTGATGCGCTCTTGTGCCATATTTAAGGGAAAAGAGTTGATGGGGGTATTTTGTTGTTGTTTACAGAGGTTTACAGTTGCTGTAAAACATCATTATGAAATAGACCAGAACCCTAACTATTGTGTAGACTATAACAATATTTTTGTTGAGCACTGCTTGATCAAAATTTAGCATTACTGCACAGTGTTGGGAAGGATACTTTCAAAACGTATTCCGTTACAGAATACATGCCCAAAAATGTAATCTGTAACGTATTCCATTACATTAACTAATCTGAGTAACGTATTCTGAATACTTGGAATACTTCCGGTTTGTATTGCATTTTTTAAGTGTATGATTGCGGCGTTGTTATAGTCAGTGGAGCAGCAGCAGTTTAAACTCTCTCTCCGCCGATGCGGCGGGCCAGCTGGATGTCCGGCTCCCATCCACTCCCACCTCTGTGCCGGCCCCACCGGAGGCTGAAGGCCCCCCCCCTGCGCCAAGGCTGCCTCGCGCCGTGCAGCGATCGTTTCGGCGTCGAGTCTATTTTTTTTTGCGCTTGACGCGAGCGTATCGCTCCAGGAAACACACTGAAAAATGATTTGAAACGATATTGATGACATTTTATATGATATAAATGATAAAGTATGCATCCCATAGTTTGTATTCCCCTTCTGGTGTCCTGGAGTTTTAATTTTACCAATTTTACCGATCACATTATTAAATGCCCCCCTCTGCCCATCCACTACAGACACACAAGCAGTCATAAAGATAAAAAGAGAGGGGGGGGGCGGAGAATACGTAATTTACCCTCGACACCCGACATTGAACGGAGCAAACAGCGGAGAAGTTCTTGAAGATGGATGACATTAAATTGGGACGCTGTTACAGTTAATGTTGGAGCAACAAGTGACCATATGCTTTTATACTTCTGGATCAACGGGTGATATTATCAGCGCTGCCCGGCGCTTCAGCGTCCGGTGTGAACCCGGCGTGCCTCGCTGGCCTCCTGCAGAGCCATGACAGCAGAGCTCTGGGAGCGCAGGTCGGTCTTCTCTCACCAGGCGCTGGAAGGGCAGCTTGCGGATCAGCAGCTCCGTAGATTTCTGGTAGCGACGGAAGTCTCTCAGAGCTTCGGTCCCGGCCCCGAGCCGGTAGCGGTGAGGCTTCTTCACGCCGCCGGGGGAAGGTGCGCTCTTACGGCAGCCCTGGTCTCCAGCTGCTTCCTGGGGGTTTTGCCGCCGGTGGATTTACGAGAGAGTGAATAAACTCGAGAAGTACCGTCATGTAATCCACTGATTTCAACAATGTAACTGTATTCTGAATACCATCTATTTAATTTGTAACTGTAACGGAATACAGTTACTCATAATTTGTATTCTAAATACGTAACGCCGTTACATGTATTCCGTTACTCCCCAACACTGTTACTGCATCACATTACCAACATTCCCAGGCTAGCAGAGTTTTTTCTCATGTATTTGACATGACATTGCTGTAGACTCTATTGCCACCAACTGGCCTGGCATGCTTGTTTCAGTAGTAGTTAGTAGGACACAAATATTTTGTAAAATAGTGCGGATGGACATTTCTTTAGAGAAAAATATCTGTTCCAAAAAATACATCCCATAGTGTAGACGGCCTTAAAGCATAGCCATTTGGCCTATTTATCTTGAACCAATAAATGTTATAGGTAACTAAATCAGGGACATTGGCTCGGTCAGTGTTTAAATGATGGCCCCCTTACAACTAATGAGCACTTTAGACACTAACATGGTCATTTTCCTGATAGATCACCAATGTGCTATTTGGACCCTGGCTTAGTCACAATCTAGATAAATTACCCAATACCGATCTCCCAGATTGAACTGATAGTTAGCAAATAGATATTGACGCACAAATTCACATTTGAATTAAGACACGCGTATAATTCAGGCCACACTGCACAGGAAGATTTCTTGTAATGTTGTAAGGCCCTAAATCATTATGGATTTTTTCTATATATTGCCAAATGCATCATTTTTTGAATATGAAGCTGCTGTGGTCAGTTGCTCACCTCTATGGTTTTTATTATGCATGTGTGGCTTTGGCTGGTAGGGATGAGGTGTGTGTTCCAGATTAAAATGTTTTTAAATGTTCATACAATTTTTGTAATAGGAAGAAGATTTACAGGTAGGCAGAGACGTTTCTGCGTGTGTGTTTGCGTGTGTGTAAGGCTTAAAACTAGTGTGACAGATAAGAGGTAGCTAGCGTCACGCTTCACTGAGGCTGAAAATATGAAGAGGAAGTCTGTCTCTGCACCTAGTTGGGAGCGGATTGATCATGTTTACACCTGGACTCTATACCTCTCCCTCTCTCTTCCTCTCTCTGACCATACAGCTCATCTTCCTCTCTGCCTCTCTCTCTCAATCTGTCTGTCATACTTTCTTCTTTCCGCAATCCCTACCTTTCCTCGCTGCCTCTTCCTCGTCTCTCAAATGGTCACTTCTGCTGCATGCTGCTGTGTCAGTCTATTACTATCTTGCAATGCAATAACACTGAGACGAAATGAGAGGTGGTGCTGTTTATTTTTGTTATAGATGAGGGTGAAGCTGTCACCCTGCATGTCACACATGGAAGAAAGTACTTGACATATTAAATTTAAGTAGAAACATCCACTAGTCATCATGACTGGCTTCTAAGTTTTACACTTATATCAAGGCTATATGTTACACGTTGTAATTTTTGTCCCATGCTTATTAAGTCGTATAGTTAGCAGATGCATGTAAAGCACACACCTGTAGTTGTCTCTGCGTGGGTGCATTGCTTGGTGGGTATACTGCAGTATGACAGCCAATGCCATTTTTGGTCCTGTGTATCCTGTGTATTGACGAGCAGTCTCCAGGTGCTGGCACGCGCTGACCAGTTGTTTGTGAAGAGCGCGCTAATTAGCCAGCGATAGGATTGCCTCTCCACAGAGATGTCTGTTTATTGACTGTTTATTGTTGCTGCAAGGCCAATGCTAATAAGCAGCAAAGCCCAGCCCGAGTCCAAAGTAGAATTTCTCCGTTTGATGTCCACAAAGTAGACATGCTAGCAGCAATTAGCCTTGGGCTGTCAGTATTTAGCCCTTGTTAGCAATTAGCTGTGCCAGCTCGAGTGCACAGTCAGATATATCGATGGCATGCATGCATTGAGTCTTCTTGAGGCTTTTGTTAGATTCAGTGGATTAAAACTTGGGATTAAAGCATAATTCATTCAAGGGTATGAGTATAGTAATGTTTTATAAATTATTACAGAGTGTCTTATAGCTCCGGAGCAGTATTTCATTAGAATGAGGCTCTCTAAATATTAGTTTATCCTTTTATAGACCTTTGCATCTCTACCATTCATGTGCATGCTTCCACATGTTTGTTCGTTCCAGTCTTCAGCACCAACTCAATGAATCATGTATGATTCTGCAGTAGAAATAGACTTCATCTGTTATGCTGCCTCAGTTTGTAGGCACACAGCTATCAGGATAGGGGTTAATCAGTATCTGCGCCTGCCTGTGTGCACATGTGCATCCTTCAGCATGCCTTAGTCTATGAATCCCAGGAATGTTGTGTATGTGTGTTTTTGTCCCATATGTTTGGGTGTGGAATTTCCATTATACTACTGCATGAAGACTGTTGAGTGTGGATGGTTTGATTGCTAATCAATGGAATAAACACGGTGGTGCTAATCCACACTTTAGCCTTTTGTATGATATAGACATGTAAGTCAGTTAGACTGACTAACTGACACACACATACTTGTAGGCAAGGCAAGGACAAGGGCAGAGACAAGAGTGCTGTGGAGAATTCCTATCAAGTAATGAAGAGAGAGGAAAAAATACCTTGAGGTGGCAAAGACAGAGCAAAGCAGCAATAAGGTGAATACAGAGGGATTGGAAAAAGAGAAAGAGTAGAGCTGGTAATTGGAGACAGCCGCGGAAAACCGCAGAAATGGAGATGAGAGCAGGCAAGATGGACTGGAGAAATTGGTGTGTGTGGATGAGGATTTCAGGTGAGATGAATAGAGAAAGGTGAGAAGGATATTAAAGAGAACAGCTCAAAATTCCCTCCTGAGGCCAAAGCTCATTTTCCTTTCTTTCACACAATGTCATCACACCATACATACCCAACCACAGGATATTCAGAATATCCACCGTCGGATCATGTTTAAACTCCAGTTTCCCATACTTAACTTCCTTTACAGTGACTCTAATAACTCAATACTCGTATATAGTATCCCCTAACATGAGGCTGTCAATATCCAAGTGTATATGTGACATACATGATATATGATAGTGCAATAGCAGCTCCATGCTAACCTTGTTTGGTATTGACTATCCATATTTGCTTCAGGGTGAAAAATATTGGTGGGATGGTGTTTCTGTATAAGGTTTCTGCACATACCAACTAATCCCAAAGGGGAAAGAGCCATTGTGTTTAACAATATGAGAAGAAATGCTGTATTAACACAAAGGCTTCATTTGCAGTTAGGGGCATGAAACAAGTAGGCCATCTCATGTGTGAGACTGTGAATTATCCTACTTTTAGTCTTCAAGACTTTGGTCTTTTGAAACTCGCTCTGAGCTCTAAATGTTGCTCTGCGACAGAAATTAGTCATCACATATTTTCCATTGCTCATTTCTGATGTCAGGGTACTCAGCCAAATGTATTCCAAAATTTTTTGAACCTGTGAAAGTTGACGAGACAGCAGATTGTCCAAAGTCCTATGGCAAAGTAATTAGAGGAAAACTCTGATCGATTTTATTTTAAAAAAAAGAGAGTCTTCTCCGTATTTCTTAGTGCCAAACAAGCCCACATTACCACTGACACACAGCGAGCCATCCGCCAGGCCTTATGGTAGCAGTTAACTGTAGTCAGCAGCAACCAAAAGAACAAGCTGCTGTCTGAATCGGTGCCTTCCGGTTTTCTGACCCGACCTTGCAGCTTCCTGCCGTGTGTGCGGAGGCTGGGGTGAGGGTGAAACGGCTAGTAGGATGCTGAGCTGTGGGCTGGGAAGTTGTGCTCAGAGCTCCAGAGGGGTCATGGGAGCGAATAAACACATGTACACACAATACTCGCACACACAAATGACCACACTCTGCGGTCAAGCAGGCTGATGGAGCTCAGCTGGGTGTCGTCTGAGGGCCGAGGTTGAGAAAACATAATTGAACCGTTTGAAACTTTGCCTTTCTCTGTGCCTTTATCTCCCTCTGTTTTTCAGCCTTGTGTCCATTTGTGCTTTAGTGTCTCCATTTTTGTCCTCCTCTTTCCCTTTTTCTTGTTTCTCACTGGAGGGCAGGAACGAGAGGACAGATAATATCAGCGCAGGCCTTACACCATTACCTTCTGTCTGATAAACCACTCAGCCACTCCATCACCCTCTTTCTCTCACTCCTTCACCAGTGAGGGAAAAAAAGAAACAGACGAAGGGGCAGGAGGACTACATTTTGATAGTGTGTGTGTCTTTGTGTTACTTTTGTGTGTGTTGAGAGCAGCTGTTTGTTAAAGAAGAGATGGGAAGTATCAGGGGTCCTGATGGCATCCAATTAAGGCAGATAAAATGATGATGAATTGCAGTCGACCAGCAGAGACGTACGCCCTGTGTTTATGAACACACACAAGCACACACACACACACACACACACACACACACAAACACATGTGTACAGGAAGACAGCAGGAGAAGAAGGTAGGCAAAGTAGTTGTACAAATTTGGAGCAGATTGTTTTCGGGGAAATAAATAAGCAGGAGAGGGGGAATAAAGGCAAAGGCGTTTGGAGGCAGAGAAACCAGATACGAAGAAAGGGAGAGCGAAAAGATGAATGAGGAGGAGGAGATGGGAAGGAGGAAGAGGGCACCGAGACCTTACAGAGAATTTGGAGGGGAGAGAGGACAAATAATCTGCTCCGTTCCAAAATGAGGAGAAATGACGGGAGGATGGCAGAAAGGAAGATGGATAGATGCTAGATATATAGAGCAAATAGAGGTCCTGAGAAGAAGCCAAACATGTCTGCTGGGAGGTTGGTCATCACAAACATCACTGGTCTAATGGTGTCTTAAACCCCACTGGGTGTGTGTGTATTTGTGTGTGTGAGCGAGAGAGATGAAAACTTGAGTCCTTCTCTCTAACTTTTTGAAATTCATTCATTCATATTTTTTAAATACATTATAACAAGCACATGAATTTACACATGCACAGTGCTAAAGGTGCTGGAGAGAAGGCTAATGAGCGCCTTAGTGCTGGTTGTAGCTGGATAGGCGCAGCAGAGCATGGTACAGCCTGGTCTGGCATGGCCTGGCCCAGCTTAATGAGATATAAACACTGGACCTGCCACTGCAGTCAGCCATAGCACACACTGACACTGTTTTAATTGGCCTGCCGACTGTGTGTGTGTGTGTGTGTGTGTGTGTGTGTGTGTGTGTGTGTGTGTGTGTGTGTGTGTGTGTGTGTGTGTGTGTGTGTGTGTGTGTGTGTGTGTGTGTGTGTGTGTGTGTGTGTGTGTGTGTGTGTGTGTGTGTGTGTTGAACGAGTTTAGGAAATTCACTGGAACTTACTGTGAATTGCTGCAGATTTAGGACCATCCACTGTTCCCTTACTTTGTACTTTGTTCCCTAATCATTTGACTCCTCAGACAGTGCTGATTGGATTTTAAGCTGGGGCCCTACATTGTGTTGTGTCGTTTTCAGCGGGTTCTGAAAAGCTGTCAGGAAGTTCCATCTCAGTTAAACAAGCTGCGGAGAGCGTTGATGAGATCATGTGTTTTTGTTTTGTCTGCAACAACTGTCTCGGACATTTGTGTTCTACGACCCCTCCGGATAATTTCAGGAGATTTTCCAGAGTTCAGTGCTGTGATATCTGAAAGTAGCTTTATGTACATACAGTATATACTTACTTATTTATAACATGGCATGTGAATTAGTTGTGTGCTGCTGTCTTTACCCTCACTTCTCTTTCCATACATCCCTTCATCCGCCAATATGACCCGTCTCTTTGACGTAGTCACCTACCTGCCTCCGCTTCTCCCTCCTTCTCCTCCCCTGCCTCCACCTTCTTCCTCATCTCCGTCCCCTCACTGACTCACTGGCTCCCCCCCCCCCCCCCCCGACAGATGACGAGCAGAGCTCCCACGCTCCTGTCCTGGATAAATAAGAATTAATTGCTGCTCAGCTATCAGCATATGCCAGCTTCTCCACCCCAACCCGCACCTCACTTTCATCATCCATTTCTCATTTCTGTCTCTCTCTCTGCTTGTATCACTGCAATCTGTAACCTTTACTCTACATCTTCTTCCTCTCATAGCTGTGCTCCACCTCACGTTTTCTCCATGATGGTTTGATGGGCAAGTGAAGCACCAAAAGTGATTGTTACAGCACGATTCTCTGGCTATTAGTGGTAGGAGAGGAGAGGAGAGGAGAGGAGAGGAGAGGAGAGGAGAGGAGAGGAGAGGAGAGGAGAGGAGAGGAGAGGAGATTAAACCGGGGAAAAGACTCATGTCAACCTCCATGTATCTTAGCCTTAGCCTATCTTGAAGACATGCAGACCACACAGCTCAAACACAGACTGTTTGCATGATAAACAGCCGCCTTTTCAGCTGATGTAACGTCTGTTGGTTTTGTCAGTGACTGAATCAAAATTTAAATTTCCTTATAGCTCAATTTATATTCCTCCATAAGGTCCTTAACATATGGTGTTGTAATTGAATGAATGAAATGCTTTTTTAACAACCTTTGTTTCTCAGAACAAAGGCTGACTTGTACAGAATAAAACATGAACACATCCGCAGTAACAGTCGCTACATAGCAAATTAAAATATCAGAGAATCAAATAAAGGTGGAAGTGCATTTGGCATCTGTTCTGTTAATGACTTGAATTTGACAGAAACTCTTTGAAAATAATCAGAGACTGTGTCTATTATTAGTGATGGGACGTACTTGCGTAGAAGGGCTCTGACACACAGCATGAGGGGATCTGTCACACCTTGAGCATGCACATTTCTCATTGGCTAAATGAGACAAAGAAATAAAGACCCCACCCAGAGGAGAAAAAAAAAAATATTCCTAGTGACAAACTTTTAATTTGTGTGTAAAATCACAGATGGAGTCCTGCCTATCGTCTTGTAGGTGTTAGAGACTTGCAAAAGGGAAACTGGTTGTGTGGCAGAGCAGGGGACTTGGCGAAGGGGAGAATGTCACCAGAAGAATAGCATCAGTTGACAGAGGGGGGAAAGAAGGATATTGAAAATATGGACGTTTCTGCAAACAACCAAGAACCAGCCTTTTGTCCGGGGAGAAGTCTAGTAAGCTTACACTAGCTTAATGCGTAGGCTGGAAAATAAGAAACATTGGCTATGGCAGCATTATTTTTCCCTCAAGCCAGCACTTTTCTTTCCTCGCTCTCTCTTTCTTTTTCTTTCCATCAATGAAGAAAGTGCATGTGTGAAGCTTGTGCATGTGTGTATGTCTCTGTGTGTTTATGTTTGTGTGCAGGAGATAAGCTGGGTAACTGGGTCCAACCAGGCTCCAATCCTGTTAGCATTAGCGATTAGCACTGGCTAACAGCCCCCTATTATGATCGGGGGCTGATTCCACGCCGCCAATCCCACACATACAGTCCCCACACATACACACAAACACACTAAGCTATAGGAAAGATTACCACTTGATCCTTGATTAGGAAGCCTTGCCTGGAAGATGTGTGTCGATGTGTAAAAGGTTGCTGTTGTGTATAATTGTATACATTGAAACACAGTTCGGTGCACTTTATATAGACTAGAAAACCATATTTCACCCGAACCATCATTCAGTCTCTGTCCCCTCTCAATGTGACTTCTGTTAAAATGAAGTAGAATTACTGTTGAATAATCTAAATTAAATGATGAGTCGTGTCAGGCTGTAATTCTTGATAACTGTTGTCATCACCTTGAGAGAGCTTGAGAGAAAGAGGAAAGAGGAAGACAGGAACTAATTCTGTGCCAGGTTAGGGTTTGCCCTGGGCAGATTTGGTATTTTTAGCTCTCTTGCTCTTGCACACCTTCAAAATGACTAATTATCAGGCTGTGACCCTCACAGGAAGTAACTGTCGTTACTTCATACCTGCTTGCCTTCGTACCGAATCCATCCATCCTCACCTCTGCTCCTGCATTGACAGATGTCGTTGGTGATGCTGTCATGCCTGCACCTGCACATTTCTAGTACTCCTACTTATATTTATTCCTTGCAGCATCCGTAAGCCCTATGGGTAAGCTGGATGATTAGTAAAAACGTATAGCTGTTTTTAATAGTTCATTTAATCCCTCTGGACATTTCTTTAAACGGCTTTCTATGTATTCCATTTGCTCCCTACTTCTCTGTCTCTTTGTTTCACTGTTCTTCTTGACTATTATATTTTTATCGCTCTACTTTCTAAACTCTCTATACCTAAGATTTAACATTCTCTTCATCTGTATCTTTCTTTGTACCTTTAGTATTTCTCACCTTCTGTCTGTTTTGGGCTATTTACATCTCAGATGCAGTTGATTACCCCTGACACTTGCTAATTCTGACCTTTTGAGAGTAGCCTTCTTAATGTTTGCATTTTCATATTGGAATCTGCTGTGCAGTGAATAAACCATGTACATGGTGCATGTGTGTATTCCCTAAACTGTGCGATGTGCAAAAACGCTGGTTAGGTATAAAAGTTTAATAAGCCTTTGGTGCAATGAGATGAGCTTTGGATCGTAACCTAACCTTTTCCCGTGCCTCCCCCACCCTCTGCTGTCCACTTTACACACATACATGCACATACACACTTCTTCCTAACTAAATATTCATGTTTTTGTTCAGGGATGGTACATACTGGAACAGAGTAGGTGCCTTTCAACACAGACCCCCTTTGAGGATCAATATGCAAACAGACACAAACCTGTTACATGTATAAAGAAAAGGAAAGAGAATAGGAAGTGTTGTTCTTACAGCTGTCAGCACCGACACACCTCAAGCATCTGTGTGAGTTTGTGTGATCTAGGTTTTCAGGGTGTAAAGCAGGGTCAAGAGGTCGACACACGTCAATCATCTACTTCTCTATCAGCAGAATCAGATCCTCTGAAGTGTGTTTGCAAGGATAACTAGTTTTGATTGGCCAGGCAACAACACACGAGCAGAGGAATGGAAGTGAAGAAAGACCTGAGCCTGTGTCCTTTACTCTAATCCTGAAAGGATAACGGGGCCACAAGAAATTATGTCGTTAGTGATGCTGAAATAGAAAAATACAATATATAACTGTGCAACATTTTTTGAGATAAAACATGTGATTGTGTGAGTGTCTTATCTTCCTGTGTTTGCATGTGTTTTTATTTATCATTTTTTCTGGTATAGACTATACGATTAGTCTTTGATTCCTTTGCTGGCATCCGTCTCTGGAAACTGTCCCGTGTGCAGAATGCATATTTTTAGTGCAGTGTTGCACATGTGTTTCCCTGGATGTGTTTGGTGAATGCGATAAAGGAATCTGCTCCATATTTCCTTGTTTGACTGTGGGCGTTCTGTGGGATGGAGGTAGGGGAGAGAAAGTTGGACTGAGATTTATATGTGAGGAGGTTTGTAAAGAGGTAGAAGGAAGGAATAATGAGAGGGAGTGAGAGAGAGAGAGAGATTGGAAAAGAAGTGGGTGGATAGGAGGATTGCAAGAGAAGGAGAGGCAGAGGAATGTGTGAAAAGACCATGGCAGACATGTCAGGGAACAAATTGAAAATGCCAATTTCACTTTAGCCGCCACCAGTTCAGGCGCTTATAGCCCAGCTCCAGCCTCTTATTCCATGTGTAAATGAATGGTGTCCACAGAATAACACACAATCACCTCTCTCTATCCATCTCGCCCTCGCTATTTCTCCTTCAGCCCTGCTGCTGTATCATCCTCTCTTCACTCTTTCCTTATCCACTTCCTCGTCCTTCTTTTCACAATCTTTTCTTTTTTCAGGTCCCTGCCCGACACTTGTCCCAGCTTGTTCCACTTCTGTGTTTCTGACCCATATGCAATCAGCTAGTTTCCTTGTCTTTTAACCATCACTTGTCACATTTCCTCCCCATTTTTTCTGTAAGATTTATTTCTTGCAATGGTCAACCTTACCTGCCCCTCTCTGTACAACTGTAATAAGTTTAGCTTGTGTTTGAATCAAGGTCCAGGTTCACTGGGCTTGAAGGAGAAGCCATTGCCCTCACAAAATCTCAAAGCTTCCTAGAACCCAATGAGATATTTTTAAATGATGCCAGATAAAAAAATCCAAAATCTTAACCCATGTACTCACTTGCCTGTAGTAGAGATTATGTTTCAAATTGAGAAACTCCAACCTCGGACGTTTTTGCTAATTTTGCTTAAATACAATTAATTGGTTTACAAAAATCTAGGTGATGATCTCTCTGTTGCGAGACTATTTGATTAATTGAATAATTTTAGACATTTTTTTAGTCACAGTGCAGTGCTGCAACTTCATGTATATAAACAGCGGCAAGGAAAAGTAAGTGAACCCTTGGGAAATATTTTCATTATGCGTATTAATTTGTCTTATACTAGTCAGATTTTACACAATCTTTTTAAACCAATTATACACCAACCATTCTGCAATGGTTGCCCATTGGTGCAGCATCTCAGGGGTAAAAGTTTGCTCTTCAATAGTTCATAAATAAATCACAGCACCAAAATGTGCCTGGAGACACACTTTTTAGAAAGGCCTCTCAACAAATACTCTATGAACATAGTAGTAGTTACGCTTCTGAGTTATGTGGAGACGCATTCCTTTATTTGGATATCAGCATCTCTGCCTTCAGGGCCCACTGAATGTAAATCATCCAATCGCAAAAGTAAAGAATGAATTAATCAGCCATTCACACATTGTGACATTGCTGTGTCCTCTCATTTTCTTATCTTCTCCATGCACATTTCTCAGTCCTTTCCCCCCTCAAATAAATTCAAATTCACTATTATTACAGATGTCGTGATAAATCCCACAGTATCACATTGGAGTGGGTGATATCACAAAGTGGCAAAGTTGTAGCCAGATTCAATCTGTGAGGGCCCCATAGTCTCAGGCTCTGAGGCTTTCACATTGGATTGTATCACCACTCCACTAGAGGAGAATAGTCCTGCTATCTCTCACCCCGAGGCCAGTTAAGATACTGACCATACCACTGGTCGTGAGAGTGAGGCGGCACCCTGTGACTGACAGAGGCACAAGGTTAACATGGCCTATCTCTACTTTTACCAGCTATCACCATCACTGCAGCAGTGGCCTCAAAGCAGAGAGCCGGCATCTCTCGCTATCTAGCATCTGTTTTCTGTTGTATCAGAGACAAAGTGCAGAGTAAGTCTCAGAGTGGAGGGTGTGAGGGTCATGATGAATGAGTACTTTGAGACGACTGTGTGTTTACTACAGTGTTTGGCTCCCTCGTTTTTATGGGCGGGTGGGACTGAGGAGGCAGCGTAACTTTTAGAGCTGCATTTTATTTGCCTGTGATAATCGTGCTTGATAATTTATTAGTCCAGGGTTTGGGTGTCTCACCGGAGCTCTTTCCTCTGCTACTCCTTCAGCGAACACACCGCCATCATGCTGCCGCTTTTGAGGCTTGCTGTCTCATTTAAAGCAATTCCATAAAACTGATTACACCGACAACGAGTCAATTACATTTTAGCTCTTATTAGTTCAGGATGCAACAATGAAATTAGACGAGAATATTATTGTTGGAGATATATTACACTTTTCATTCATCACTGGAATGGAATGAGTCATACAGTTATGGGGATTCCAATCTCTTAATCAAGTCTGTACGAACTCAGGCAGCGGCGGATGTGCCGCATGTTAAAATCACAATATAGCCTGTCTCTCATCATTCATTTTTATAGCCCTTCAACTGTGTGAGCTCCACAGGCTATGACATTACCATCAGTCGCTAGCTGAACTGAGTTTGCTCCTGGTACTGGCGGATTTTTATTATTATTATTTTTATTAAAAGACTGAGAATATTTTATGTTGATGTTACTGCTATGAGAACAATATCGCTTAGACAATGTGACATGACATTAAATACTAATCTGTTGTTGTTTGTTTTTTTCAGTATTCCTATGAGGGAAATGACATCAGTGACCTGCCAGTGGACCTGTCTGTGGTGTGGAATGGAAATTTTGTCATTGACAACCCCTTCAACATTCAAGGTGTGTTCGTGTTGCTGTTAAACAACGGCTACAGATAAGATTTTATTTATGCTGTTAATAGATTTTATACATTGTTGTTGCCCTTTGTTTCAGCACAAAGCTAATGTACCCAGTGTTCATGAGACAATTCTGTCCCATCAATGACTGGCATAACAAAAAGTAAAAAAAAGATTTTTACATATCCCTAAGATGTTTAAAATTTTTTTTAAAAAACAATATTATCGACCCAAGCTTATCTTATTTCAGAAGCTGTGTTGCTTCATCAGGTTTTGATCTTCAGCTGAGTCATGGCAGGAACAGCATCTGAAAAATCTCAGATCTGCACCAACTTAAACATTCGGCTGCAGCTGCACTGTAAATAATTAATACTGTGGCCAAAATCACCTGGAATCACCCAGACAACCCAAAGAGGTTCAAAGACTGTGTTATGTAGCAAATGCGTGATATACAGGACTATTCACACACCTATATAGATATATAAAGTCATGTATTATGTGACTTTATATGTCTGTGAAAAACTGTGACTTAAACAATGTGCTCTAATCCTGTACCTTTTGCACACAATGTACAGAGAGCAGACATATTGTGCTGCTTTTCATTGTGTTATATATATTTTCTAAACATATATTGAGGATTAGTTACTGTACATCTGTCAATGACCATCATTAACTAATCACAAAATAATAATGACTTTAGTTACTAAGGTCTGCAATGATGAGTTAAATGTTTACTTACAAATGTGCAATAACAGCAGGGATAATCACTTAAAGAAAATCAATTATTAATCAGTGTTGTAGTAGTGATCACAGTAACAATACGATAAGCAGCCACTTGCACAAACCTCATGATGTATGAATCGTGCCACGACAGCGAATGTTATTCATTTTAATGTATAAAAACACAATGCTCAACTCAGAGAACTACCTGATAAAATCAGGTCACATATCAGCTCAATAATTAACCTATTGTCACATTTCTATATCATAAATATCATCGTTAAAACCGGATTTACCAAGTTATTGAGCATTCATGCTTAGAATGACAGGTATTATTAATTTTATTACAGGATCATGTATAAAACATCTATATCTGCAGTTGAAACAGTATTAGAGTGCGTCATATAAACTCAAATGAGTAACCGCACCTTACCCTCTAAACAAAGAACTATGTGGGTGATGGTTAAACATACACAATCGATGTGGGGTGAGACAATGAGATCACGTCTCTTGGATTTAATTACTAGTAGGACAGTCTTTGTACTGCTGTGTCCATAATTATTGCGACCTGTACGGAACAGCAGGGGGGATGTTACATTATTTCCCTGCTGCGAGGAGCAATAACATCATTGCCGGCTACCATTGCGTTCAATAGGTCCTGCGCATGACAAGCACAAGGAGCTTTATACATCTAAGAGAGCGCTGCATTATCTGTTTGTTCCTTTTGATGTTTTAAGACAGCAAGGATCTGAGATGTTTGTGTTCAGATTATAAACTGTTACATCTGTAATGTCTGTGAAAAGGCGATCATTGCCATTTTGTCAGTAATGTAAGGTGACACCACAGTCACTTTGCTTTGTTTACTGATGTCACTCCCTGCAGTCTAAATGTAACAAGCAAGCTGTTATCGTCTCAAATTCCACATATTTTCAAGCTGCTGGCCATGACTTGTATGTCACAGTATATGGATATCTGTAACATATACCATACATCTGTGCAGGGGCATAGAGACCCTGCTGCAGTCTACAGTAATGGGGTGTTTACATTCATGGAGGCAACATAAAATGCTTTGACAGTCAATCGCTCTCCCAAGGACATAGTGTTGCTAAATGGCGGCCTTTATATGCTGCAGCATTGACAGCGTACAATATCAGCAGCATGCATCAGTGTCTATGCATTGTGTGTTATCTCAAGTGTAAATCTCCTGAAGAGCATCCGGAGGCGACCTGCAGCCCGAATATGTCTCCTCTCTCCCTGGCTGTCTCTCCTCCCTGCCAGCCCCCTCCCTTAATCATGATAATCATCTGTGGAGAGCGATGCTCACTTGTCTTAAATACTGATATGTTAATGTAATTAGAGAGGAGTCGTTCAGCACTCAGTAATTGGTACAGGGTTGCTTTAAAGCTGCTCCATGACCAATGGGATTTGGGGATGGAATAGCAGAGAGAGAGAGAGGCAGATTTCACTGTACACTTCCTGAGGCCTCTGGGAAATCGTGCCTGAACTTTGTCTCTGTGACATTGAAGAAGTTCTGGAATTTTCCCCTACAAAGTTGAGAAACTTAAAATGAGGAATTTTGTCAAGAATTTTGATTAATTGGTCTACTTAAATATTTATAGTGAAATCATTTAATCATGATTTATAGTGAGGTTGTTTTCTTATGTCCCCAGCCTAATTTCTCCACTATTAAGTTCCTTATGTTTCATTCTCCATTTCTTTCTTGTTCCTATCTCCAGCCCACCTGTATAAGTGCTACGCACTGAGGGACAGCTGTGGGATGTGTTTGAAGGCAAACCCAAGGTTTGAGTGTGGCTGGTGTGTACAGGAGAAGAAGTGCTCCCTGAGACAGGAGTGTGCTCCTCCAGAGACCACTTGGATGCATGCCACGACAGGAAACAGCCGCTGTGCACACCCCAAGATCATCAAGGTAAGTCTAGATACTAATGTCACACACTCGCACATATAGGATCTCAGTGTGCACCTCAAGCTCAGCAGGATAACACATTGACTTAACACATAAACTGAAGACATTTGAGTTTAAGATCAAAAGATGATTACGAAATTATAATGAGTCCTGGTATTTAATCTCGAACATATAATATATGTATATATATATATATATATATATATATATATATATATATATACATAGGAATATATAAAATAAAATTAGCTCCTCATAAAATTCCTCCTTTTCCCACTTATGCCACACACATCAACACCATAAGGGCCATGACGCCATAGAAGAGCTCACTCTGAAATCAACATAGCATGGAGCTTCTAAGTCCAAGTTGAACCTGTCACTTTAGCTGCTGTTTGTCATTAGTTTCCTAGCAACTCAGCCTCCTAAGTAACAAACTAGTCCGATTTCTGTCAGGGCAGGGGTCAGACAGAAGCAGGTTCAAGTGATGAAATGCTCTTTGTAAAAGTTGTCATTGCTTCTTTATTGGCAACCTTGAAACCACATGCCTTTTGACACAAATCAGAGAATTTATATGAAGTCATATTTAGTGAAATATAGTTCTCCTAAAAAGAGACTGGTTATTCCTCTGCTGCGTCATTGTTTTGCCTTAGCGAGTGAAGGGGACATCGTAGGCTGGAAGATGGCAGGGAGGGTGACATCTTAGAAACCATCACCATGACTGCAACCACAACACAGATGGGCTGGCCAGGAGGAGGCAGTTCACACACACCAAGACTGAACACACTGACATGATTAGAGATGATGGCTACACCCAAACACACACACGCACACCTGTGGAGGGGTAGAGGGTGTTTGTCTGGAGTGTGTGTGTGCATGGAAGATATAGGCAAAGAGACTGAAACAGTGGAAGTTTGCTAATTGTGTCCCACCATGGGTGTCGAATGTGTGTGCGCGCATGCAGTGCCTGTGTGCTTCTGACAGCCCGGGTGAGCTAAGGCATCTAAACACCATGGTGTACCCATCTGCTGCCACCGGTAACCGTGGCGGTGGTCCTCATCCGAGTGTGACCTGGGTCAGCATCTCTACAGCTCACCACAGGGACTGACACACACGCTCACACAGAGAGCGTGTGTGTGATGAGTCTAGACGTTCCACCTTTCTTATCTTTTCTTCTTCTTCATTCTCTCCGTCATTCCTTCTCAAGCATTTAACACAGCACATATCCCAGGCGTATCTCAAGTGAGATGAAGCCTCTTCTCAGTTAAAATGCTCGCCATTTCTCTCCATTTAAATGAGTGTGAAATATATGTATTGTGTATAATAAATGCCCATTTCACCAGTGCTAACTTGTATGGACGAAGCGCTCAGCACATCTCCTATGTGACACGGGTTTGTCTCTCTGAATACGTAATGGAGATATTGGATAATTGGGGCACTGGCACATAGATAAATCCTTTAGCTAATGCTCTCTCTCGCTCTCTCTTCCTGCTCGCTTCAGTTGTCTCTTTGAAACAAGCATACAGAGGCAATTGGGTTGTGTGTATGCATGTGTAGAGAGGTGGGGGGCTGTGCATGAAAGGGAGAGATGTGTGTGTGTGTGTCTGTGCGTGCGTGCGCAAGCATGTGCTCTTGCATGCATATTGAGGGGTAAATCCTGGCCTCAGGGCAAGATGTTGGTGGCAGTCAAGAAGCAGCCGAGGAGAGCTTCAAAAACAGCAAGATGAGAAACATAATGAAGGTTTGAGACAGATGGACAGACAGAGAAGAACCGAGGTGGAGAGAGACTGCAAGAAGTGTTATCACATCTCCTCTCCACCTTTGACATTTACAGTGTGACATTAAATGCCAAAGAACATCTGGAGGCGACAAAGAAAA
Source organism: Limanda limanda (assembly GCF_963576545.1). Taxonomy (NCBI): domain Eukaryota; kingdom Metazoa; phylum Chordata; class Actinopteri; order Pleuronectiformes; family Pleuronectidae; genus Limanda; species Limanda limanda. The sequence goes on from NC_083639.1 coordinate 14,006,036, forward strand.
TCGCTCCCCTTTCTCCTGCCATTTCATCCTTTAGTTCCCCAAAGAGCATCACAGGCGCCACACAAATTGAATATTACTCCGCTTCTTACCATCCATTCAGTCAAATCCCTCTCTTCCTGTTTGATCCCCACTCTTTTGTTTATTTCTTTTTGCTTCATGAAGTCCACTTTGTCCGTTTTTGCACCATGCTAGATGCTGTGAGGCCATTAGCTTGCGGATTAGCCCCTAATTTCATTTGGAATGGAGAATGTGGGAAACGCCACTGGAGAGAGTGTGAACAAGCACACACACACACACATAGGCAGATCCGCCAAACACACACATGTACAGCTATTTGATGCTTTCAGTGCAGCACATGTTGAACCCATTTGGTGTCATTTCCGTGTGTACTATTGTCCACTAATAGCTCTGGCATCTAAGTGCTGTTCTCCAAACACAGAATCTGATGTTTTATTCCCTAAATGATCGGTTTTAGACCCGGCAAAGATTGGGCTGTTGGACGGTTAAAGTGCTGTATATTTTTTCTCTGGAATGACACTATGCACTAAGATTAATTATAACTCCTCTCCCAACAAGCAAACACACAGCTTGTGTGTGCATGTGAGCCGGCACAAACACACTCACACAAGCCAAAAACACTGTGGTTCCCACACACAACTCATGCACTCTCTCAGAAGCACATACTCAGATTAAAATATTTAAAATCAGAGATAAAGTATGTATTCATGGGTTTGTAAGATCATAATCAAAATCACATTTGCCGCCTCAGAGACGGTCTCACACATTCACACGCACAAACACACATATTGTCAAGGGCTGTCTTCCAGTGTAGTGTGGCAGTGTCCTAGTACTGGCCTTGGATGCTGCCTGGTCCTCCATCATCCATCATCTCCTGCCTGCCTTTTCCTAGGGGACAGGAAGAGCATTACGGCTAGCCCTTAGAAACCAATTAAAACAACACAAGCTGTGTGTGTGTGTGTGTACGTCCGTGTGTGAGTTTCTATTGGGGGACACTTACTGTGTCTTAGCATGTGGCATATTAATGCACACTGTTCTTGTGTGTGTGTTTTTTTTTCTGGTTTTGCGCATTAAAATCTCTGAGTGTGTTTGTTACTGGTTGAGTGTGTGTGTCTTTGTCTGTGTCCAGTTGTACAGCTTGTGCGCTTTCGAAAGGACAATAATTTCTCCCTCATGTATTGTTAGACTGCAGTATTGGCCTTTGCCAGACTTCTTTATCTCTCTCTACCTATCTGTTTCCTCGACCTGCTCTCTTTTCTTATCTTTCTTCATGTATCCTCTGTTTCTCTCTCTTCCATCCATACCTTTAACCATCTCTCTTTCTTCATCCCCTATTCAACCTCTCAATTATTTTTACTTTCTTCTCCTTTTTCCCCTTCCATTACCATCCACCTCTATCTCTTTGTGTCCTTTTTCTCTAAAGAGGTCTGCTTTGTCTTGTATACAAAGCTACACAACTACATTTTTGATATTTTAATCCTATCTCATATGTAGAATTTATTAGTAAAGATACTAGTAAAAACTCTTTCTTTTCGCTGTTTGTGTGTGACTTTTTTAGTTTTTGAGAGTCTCACATATCACAGATAAACTTCAGAAACCTTACATTGTGTTCATATCATCTCTTTCTGTGTCCCCTGCTTTCCCCTCTCATCTCCTCCTATAACAGGCAGATGCTGTCTCTGCTCTGCTGCTCAGCCGGCCACAATAGGCCTCACACAAAGCCTTCGACACAACGGGAGTAGTCTGAGACAAAGAGGGAAAAAAGAGAGTTTGAATGGGTGTAGAGCACTGCAACAGCAAAAGCAGAATAGATAGTGTTTAGGCTGGTGGCTTTTATCAAAAAGGGCTTTATGTGTGCGTTTTTTAGTTGCGGTTGTTACAATGTGTATGTGTCTCTCTGTTTGTACATGCATATCTGTGTGTGTGCTCTGATAAGCCCGTGTTCATAGAGAAAGAAAGATTTGATTTCCATATCTGAAGATTGAAGAAGAAGAACTGGTTGACTCACTCTTTTGTCTCCAGCTAAAATATATGTATTCAGGCCCATTGACATAGAGACCGAGGATACATTTAAAAATAGACAAGTCCGGAGAGGAAGAGGGAAAGGGCGAGTGAAGGAGGAGGAATGTTCATCAGAAGCTGAGCTGGTGTAAGAATGAAAACACCCCTTAATCACTTTGGCATTTCAGTTCTGGCCTGCGCGACACTGGGCTTTGTTCCTATTGTGAGTTTCTGTTCGTGGTGTCCTCGACACCTGTGGCTTTTACCAGCCTGCCACCTTTTCTATAATGATGTTAGACTGAAGGATCATTGTGAGGCTCCAGGTGGAGGAACAGAGATTTGAGCAAGTTGAGAGAGTTTATCTAAATTATCTGAAAGACTGCAGAAACACTTAAAAGAATAATTAGATATTTTAGGATATAAACGTATTCCCTTTCTTGGCGAGTAGTCAATAAATAACATTCTTGTTCAAACAGTTAATGTTATTCTACCTCTACTTACACTCTGGGTTTTTTAACATAGTAAACAAACAAGATATGAAAAGTAAATTATTGAGCTTTTGGATTCTGGTAGGTGGGGCAATAGAAATGTATAAATCCTTCTATTCTGCTGAATTACTATGACCAAAGCTATCCCACACTTCTTAGTGTGAGAACTAAGAACACAGTAATTTTCCCAGCACCTCCAAGGACAGTCCTAGAGGATGCCAGATGTCTCAAGGTGAAGGCTGCATGTAACCCAGCATGTGAATAGGATTAGATAATGTGACCTCACCAGAAGGTATAAAACAATGTTCATTTTACTAGATTTGCCGCCCTTTGTGGATTTGCTCACATAGGTAAAGTAGGTTAACATGGTCTTCTGGTGTAAAGTTCAAATATGGCCAGGTTTGACAAATTAATCAAATTGTTAACCAACTGCATATTGTCTTGACAGCACTGACCTTTGAAAGAACAATTGGAACCATAGTACAAAATGGGGAATGCTCCGCTAAACTGTGCCACATGCATTGCTGCTAGTTGTTGGATTGGAGAGGATATTTCACGATTTCGTGAACATTCTCTTGAACTGACAGCATTACCATGTCACATAACCCCGGCATCCCCTATTTTGTGAGGATGCCATTCCGAGGTGGTCTGGGCCACATTTGTCCATATTCTTTTAGAAGTGTGAATGCTAAAGCATCCTGGGACATCCTACTCAGCTGACCAGGGTTGTTAGTGTCTTTGTAGTCTTGTGTGGGATCTTCTCTTTTTTTCTGCACAAAACAGAAAGTTATTTATGTATTGATATTTGTACACAGTGGACTTAATACTTAAAGGCGAAATGTTTGACAGAGAGCAGGAGTGTGAGCATTATCGGTGACAATTTATTTTGTCCTTCCCTTATGGCAAGTGAAGTCAAAATGTGACCTAACCCACACCCCCACTCCAAGACACCCACCAGGCTACAACAAATGACCCCACCCCCTTCCGCCAGGTTCTAATCCAATTAGCTTTAGCCCTAATTATGCTAGTAATGACTGATTACCAGAGGGGCCATTGTCTGCGTCAGGGCTGGATGAATGGGATCGTGATTAGCGTTGGGCTAGCCTCGAATAGCCATTAGCACCTCTGCACACCTTTCACAGACCTCCAGAGGAAAGAAAGGGAGCAGAGGTCGTTGTGCGCAGTAATTGTGTAGAGTAGATTAATCGTCACAAGGTTAAATGAGAGATGTAGGCGAGGGCTTGATGGGTGGGTCCAGGTTAAGTGCGTGAGTTGGCAGGTGGTGAATGTTTGACTGAGTTGAGGTTGAGTTAATGGATCCAAGGTAATTTTTCATCTCACTTAATGAGGTGGCAAGTCTCTGATTCATGCAGAATGGGACATGACCGTAATCACTTAAGCAAACCATAATTCATGATAACATACAATATATGTTCTATGACATATTGCTTTCAGTAAGTTGATGTCAAATGTGTTGTTCTGGCTAACGTGTGCCCTCTTACACTTGTTCTGCCTCACAGTTGTCTCCAGAGACGGGGCCCAGACAGGGAGGAACCATGCTGACCATCTCCGGCGAAAACCTGGGTCTGCAGTTCAAAGACATCCAGAATGGAGTCCGAATCGGAAAGGTGACCTGCAACCCCCAGGAGGACCAGTACATCAGCGCTGAACAGTACGTAGACACTATCTCATCTCTCATCTCCTACCTCTCACTCTCAAGCATCTTGTTTCTGAGACTCTACTTCCCTGTTCAACACTGAAACTCTCTCAGCTTCAGTCAAGCCTGCAAAGGTTTTAGTGAAACATTCTCTTTCAATTTAACCAATTCCTCAGAAGAGGGCTCGTGCTGTGTTTTGCACTGGTTAGTGTGGACCATGGAAATGTGGTGGCAGCTGAATTTAGCTCAGTCAGAGTACAAAAACTTTGCGTAACCACCTCGATCAGAATTAATTTAGAAATTTCTGGGTGAAACTTAATGACATTTGAGGTGGGTGGTATATATCATCTAAAGATTATCCACAGATGAAAGCTTGTCATGTGAACGCTCCACCTAATTAAGTTACTTTTACTGCTTTCTGGACAATTGTGACTTAGACTTGGTGCCGCTGGAATGAACTTAACTCTGATTTAATAACTGTGATAGGATATTACGGGAAAAGGTGTGCAACAGAAGTAAATAATCATAACTCTAAGTTCTCTCTTGAGTTTTGGGTTTGTTGGACATGACTAAACTCTTTGTCTTCTGTAAATGGGTTGCCTCATTTCAATAATATTCTTTAGTATTCATGTAAGTTATAACATGGGAATCCTCAATTAGATTTAATTCGTCATGCAAAACAATTGGCAACCACAGTCAGTGTGACGCTGGTGCTCCATTAATACAGCTAACCAGAAACACTGAGTTCTTTTGGTTGACGTCAGTGAAACTATTTAATGAGTCACACTCTCTATTTTATGTTGAATTAATTCAGAAGCAAGGATACAATTTAGGATGAGGAAAAATTGGGGACGCTCGTCACAGCTGGAGGTGTCCTCAATATTCTATTTCCAACTATGGAGCTGTCATTTGTACCCAAACGCTCCATTTGCTGGAGTTGTGTAGCACAGTCCCAGCAGATTTTGTTTTCTCTCTGCCCCCTCACTAAGAAGGAAACAGAAGAAATGTGACTTTGATGGTTTGGCAGACAGCACAACGCAATGCTCTGCAGCGCTCACCAGCGATGACAGGCGTCCCCAAAATGGGTTTAGATAAAATGGCAGTGACATGTCAGCCTTGATTTATAATTTATATCCTCATATAGTGTCACATTCACACAGAACATGCTATTTTTATGTGTGCTTCTGTTGCCGCAGAGAAATATCAGGTGGTTCCATGTAGTAACTTTTTCTTTACCGCACATTCACTTTGTCCGAGTGTTCACATTAAAAACCACCGAGGTTTCAAAGTTTAACCCTGTCCGCCCTGTAAGGCTTTGTTGGCCTGTTGCCATAGCACCAAGTGGAAGAGGAGGAGGAGTGCTCGGCTGGCAGTGATGCTGTCATGCTAATTAAAAGTGATGTTAGCCATACGGTGCCATTAGTGGCCTTGTTCCTCTCGTCATCCCAGTGACCCTCTCCGAGCTGTAGCAGAGCAGAAAGTATGGGGTGGTGGAACTGACAGCATGGGTCAAAGGTCAGCTGCTGGAGAAGGAGGTGTACGGATTGTCGGGCAAAATGTAGACACATTGTTCTTGTTCCTGCTCATTTCTCTTTCTTTCTTCCAGCGCTTGTGCTGCTTGTAGCCTGCCCACCACTCCCTGTTTCTTAAATTGAAACAAAATGTGGTTTTCTTTCTTTCCTTTTGTTTACTTGTCATTCACCTCAGTGAAATATTAACTACATAGATTTGATTCCACAGTGAGAAAAGTAAATCATTTCCACCAGTGAGAAAAACAGAATCCAGTGTTTCTCTTTTTATTATCGCCTTATTGGTATTTTCTCTCTTACAAATTGAAAGAGGTTTAATTTTTCACGGCCACATTTCACCTCAGTTGCTTGATTGAGTGAGGTATAATTTATAGTGTTATCATCTTTACAAATGCACCATGAACTTTCTGTCTATCTAGCCACGTAACGCCTCAATGTAGCCACCTGTCATCTGTGCACTAATGATGCCGAAGCCACAGCCTAACTGAGAGCTGTCCAGCATTTTAATCACGGCCCCTGTCATAGTGGGAGACCTGGGAATAAATGAAAGGGAAAATAAAAACAATAGAGAGGCACACAGCGCTGGAATGTGAAATTCATCGCTGTCGCAGCACTGCAGTTGCCATGGCCACCTGCAGGGAGGATGGAGGCTGGAGAGTTGAGATGTGTTGGAGACGTGTCGGAGATGAGCTTGTTCAGTTAATCAGCCTCTCTCCCTTTAACCGTCTCCCCCCTTTCTTTCTCCCAGTTTCTTTCTCCTCCTTTCTCTACTTCCCTCTCTCCGCTGTACTCTCACCCTTTCTCTTCATCTCATTCATTCGCTGCTGCTAATTAACAGTCAAGTGTGTCTCCAGTGGGTGAAACATGAAGTGTGTGTATGTGTGTGTGTTCTCCCTGTGGGCTACACCACCACTCCTCCCCTTACTCAATCATTTCACCGGTGGATTTTCATTTGGCCAGCCAGCGCCCAGGGCCAAGTGAGAAGCTTACAGTTCTAAAGATCCACTAATGCAGACACACGCGCGCGCGAAACTCCCCTCTCTCTTAGCCCTGCAGATTTCCACTAATAAAGAAATTCGGTCCAATTTTTGTTATTTATATAAATAAGGCAACTGAACTTGTTTATTCTGAGCAATTGGAATGTTTTCCTGACCTAAAGCAGAAGAGAAATGCTGCTCTCGTTCTGTTACCCACCTCTGTTTTCTTTTCTTCACTAAGTCTTCTTCTAAGTTCTGAAAAATCTGTCTTATTCTTACGCAAACACTGAAAGAAAACTTTGTAATATTTGTCATAATCAATCTCTTTTCTCCATCTGTGTGTTTCCCTTTTTCAGGATTGTGTGTCGGCTCAATGATGCAACAGGATACAGGGTGCAGGAGGCTCAGGTGGAGGTGTGTGTGAGGGACTGCATTCACCCTGACTACAAAGCAATCTCAACAAAACCCTTCACCTTTGTGGTGAGTGTATTTACGGCAAAGCTTTATGCATGTCTTTAATAAAGGATTCTGTTTCCCTGGTCAGGCCAATAAGTCATGTTCTAACTGCCTATGTATTGCTCTTCAGTCTCCGTACTTTACCCGTGTCCAACCTTCCACTGGCCCGCTGTCTGGAGGAACCAGGATCACCATTGAAGGCAGTCATCTCAATGCAGGGAGTGCTGTAGCTGTGAAGATAGGACTTCACCCTTGTTTGTTCGAGAGGTAAGTCAATTTAATCTACTTAACACCAGTGTTTCAGGTGAAGTGCAACATAATTTTCTTAGATTAGCTATAAATGTACAAGTATTACTATAAAAATGCAACAACTTTGCATTTTTAATTTAAGTCCTCCTTGTTAAGTAAAACCATGGTCTTTGATGATAAACATATCGCTCTGGCATTCAGTATTGATTTTCATGGAAGACTTTTTGAGATACTGTTTTGTCACTTAGTCACAAATGTCCTGCTGCTTGTAGACGTATTTATAGAAGCTTAGATCACTGGGGAAATTGACTGTTTAAACTTCCATTGTGCTGTTCTGAAGGCAGGGAGTGAGTTGTTCAAAGCTTCCGCAACAGTGAGTGGAGAACAATGTGCATGTGACATGACTGTTACAAGATACACTATAATCAAAAGTGGCTGATTTTAATTCTGAAGCACAGAATTAAAACCTCCCTCATCACTCTGCCACAGTTTCTGTTAAGTAGCTACAGTAATTCTGTTTTCACCTTTTGGTCAGGTACTAGAATATGCATGTTCTTTCTCTGTGTGCGTAGGTTTTCAGGTATTGCAGCTTCCTCTAACAGCCCAAAGACATGTAGGTTAGGTTCATTGAAGACTTATGGGATGGGATGATGGATGTTTGGATGGATCGATTTGCCACATGTCTGAAGAATGCAGCTAGTCATAGCAAGCACTATACAGTAATTCAATGTAATTGTGAGAATGCCAGTGTAGTTTTACTCTGGAAAACTGATGTCATTGTTCAGTGTTGCTGTGAATGACTTAAGTGCATTGCCCACATTTGGTGAAAGATATGACTTTAATTTGAAAAGGAAAAGATATGGTGTTGCTGGTAATTGGTAACTCACATTTTGCCTGCTTTGAACTTTTGGTTTTTAGAATGATCTGCCTCTGTTATCTTCTGTTGTCACTCACTCTGTGAGAGATTGGGCCAGGATTTCAAGGAGAGGAGACATAGATCTAATTTGATATGACTCTTAATTCCTCGAGCCAAGAACTCTATTGAGTTTCTTCCTGGCAAACTGACAGAAAACTGAGCTCTGGAATAAATCCACCCATGTTTGGTGTCTGGTAGATGTCAGAGAAAAAAAACCACACTGTGAAGATTGCTGGTCAACAAAAGCAATGTATATACTGAAAGGCTGAAGTTTGTCATGTTTCTGCTTTTCTTGTTTCTCCCTCGTAACAAATTCCACAGAATGATGGTGTTTTTGTTATAGTGGTTTCTTTCTTTCTCTTAGGCAACAAGTCACAGGTTAAACTAATGAGCTTGGACCTCTCAAGTTCTTTTCATATCATATCAAAAGAAAAGTAAAGGCCAATTTAAAGCTCTATAGCACATCTTCAGAAAGGTGAACATAATAGTCTTGGCCTTTCATTCACTGAGCAGCAATAACCTTTATGACCAAACTAATGAACTGGTTGAGTCCATCTCTTTAATGTGTCTTCGTATTCAGTGGGGCCTCCGCTTTAATCAAAACCTATTTACCCGAGTCACTCATCCTCTTATCTCCCTCTGCAACTCCTTTTCTCTCTGTATCCCCTCTTGACTTTCTTTTGTGTGGCTGCAACCTTGTCAAAAATACGTACGGGGCACCACAGGCTCTTGACAGTGACAGTGTTGTGAAAATGGTTTCCGTGGAAACACAGCACTAGTGGAATGTGGAAAGACAGTTTTTTTTATATTGTCCTTCATTTTATTTGTCTATCTTCATCCCTTCTTCAGTCCCCTCTCAGTCTTAGGACATTGTTGAATGTGCCCCCTGAGAGACAATAGGAATATGTCCGGCTAGGCCACCTAGACCCTGTTTATGCTTTTCCCTCAGTCGCCAAACTCCACTCCGGCGCAGCCTGCCAGGATAGAGCTGCCAAAATAGGTTTCAACTTCTCCATCATCTTCCATCTTTCCATGGATTTCACTTTCACAGCAGATACCAGGGAAGGATTTATGTACAGATCAAAATTTCACAGTGCGGCACCAGCCATACAAATCACACACTCCCATTTACACACACTGTAACTTCAGGAGGTCAGCAGACGATGAGTGACAAAACCTCACCCAATGTTAAACTTCTCGTCCTCACAGTGTGAGCACCACTACTCGATACACACGCACGTGCACCCTCACAGGTAGGCATATCCCTGCTGTTCGGCCAGCGGTGTCCCCCCCTGACAGGGGGGAGGTCACAGTGGAAAGAGCCACTGGAGTAGAGCACAAAGTTTCTGGCAGCTACACAAAGTTTCCCAGCAGGTCACAGCTGGCTGCCTGTCTGCTACGGAGGGGGTTACATCACACAGAAACACGACCAGCCTGATCTGTCACTTCAGATCTATTAGCCAGAGAAAGCGCAGGAGGGAAGGAGAGAATGACAGAGAGAGATAGATAGAAAGAGAGAGAGAGAGGAGCTTTGAAGTATACAGCACTCTGTGATTCGGGCTGATGAAACTATGGATGGACGGAGTGAAAGATGTTGGCCTTGTGGATAGGTGACTATGTCACCATTTTGCGTGTGTGCACCAGGGTGTTCACTCCCTTTTTTATCGCATCTGATAAATTATTTATGAATTATTTATCAGATGCACTTAATTAAAAAAAGGTCTTTGTTTGTCAGAAACTGCCAGAGTGAAACATTCAAAGTCTTCCTAGAGTATTGTTCCTTTGAGCACACAGTCCACTTAAGAACCTTGATACGACTTTGCATGTTCTAACTTTCTCCCTCATCTTCACATCCTCCCTTCATCTATTTCTCTTCAAGGCGGAGTAATAAGGAGATAGTGTGTGTGACCCCGGCTGGGCAAAATTCAGGAACCACCCCAGTCATGGTTGACATCAACGCTGCTGAGCTGAGGAACCCAGAGGTCAAGTTCAACTACACAGATGATCCGACCATCCTCAAGATCGAACCTGATTGGACTATAGCCAGGTGAGGTCCCATTCAGAGCAAATATGAACCTCTTCTATGAATGTGACAGAGACTAAAGTGTATGATTAATAAATTCCAAATATACAACCTACATGTCAGACTCCCTGTCTGGCTCTGGAAAAAAAAAAAAAACTGGACATTCCTCTCTGTTTTCCCAGTCATCCTGCTTTTCAAAGGCATATTATTTATTCTGTTTATCTTTATGTTTCAAAAGTAAATCTTTGAGAGCAGGAACAGCAGTGAAGGAGGCTCCTGAAGCAGTGCACTCCTAGTTGATGAGCTGCAGCAGAGATGTATCTGTAAATATTATTTGACTTATTGAAATGAGACTCCATAGCCACAGGAAGATTTCCTGTGCAAACACAAGCTGTGTTCAGGAGGGAAAAAAAAGCTTGGAGCTTCCAAATGCTAATGGGCTCACTGGTTTGACCTAGAAACTCCTCTACTCCACAACTCGGATATGAAGCCAGCACGCACACAAACACACACAAACACAGAACCACACACACTTTCTCAATTACTGAAAAAGTATAGTTCTAGGAAGTTGTCGTGCATTATTCTATTTTATTTTATTTTTTTCTGCTGCATTAAATTAAAATCCTTGAATGCTGGTATCCAGGTTATAGATGCCTCCCAAAGAATAGACGGGGATCAAAAAGCAACAGCACACTAAATTACTGTACACGTTGCACGCATATTATTGTCAGAGTTGTGTTGTTCCTTAAAAGAAATACTCCCCTTTACTTCTTTTTGTCCATCTACATTTCCTGCAGAAGTTTCAATTTAAAAGCATTTCAGGAAAAGGGGGAATAATTTCACACATTTGACTGTTTCACCAGACACATTGTTTGTTCAGTCAGCGTAACAATCCACTACTGCATCATTGCAGGGGGTTGAGGTGAAAATGGGGGCCACGTTTAAAACTCTGCGGGAGACAGAAGTCTGTCTTCATGCAAAGGGGTGTGAGCAGATGAGAAGTCTCATTTGGAATGAGATGAATGAAATGTTGAGGGTAGGCGAGGGGAAGGCGAATGAAAGTGTTGGCTCCAGGCAAGGGGGGGAAATAACCCCAGAGCCCAGCTTGTGTTTAGTGTTTCACTCAGCGCTCCCATTGGAGAAGGTGCATGGTTCTCCAGGCCAATCACGCTTTTATTTACCAAGATATTTTGTCGCCGCATCCCCTTTGGTGACCCTGTTGCCGGGGCTATTTCAAACAGCACAGAGTCCTAAACACAGATCTGAAATGACTGAGACTTGCTCCCCTCAGTTCAAGAGGAGGTTCTACGAGCTAACAACACAGATACGTTTTGTTTACAAACTGTATTATACAGTATACACAGTACATCATAAAGTTGACTCTGTATTTGTAGAAATATCGAGCACTGACACAAATCCACTCAAAGCAACATTTACAGCTTTTTAGCATTTAGCATAACGGTTAACCGTTACCTTAAATGAACAACTTCTCAGTTTTCACCTTAGATTCTTCACCAAATTAGTATCTGTTGGCCATGAGCCTTCTTTTGCCTCACTATCTTTCTTTCAGCTTATTCTTTTATCGATGTCCGAGACCCTCCCTCACCCGCCTTACCCCTTCAGACACCAGCTTGACCGTAACAAAATAAAGCCATCTTTTAGGATGTGGATGTTTTTTATCTCTGCATCAACTACATGTGTGTTTACATTTCAAGATGGAATCTATGTAATGTCTAGTTGCATTGATCACAAGTACTCAGCTGCTTCTCAGAGACAAAACACCCAAGCAAATGATTGGTATCCATGTAGAAAAGGCTTTAACACTTAAACAATATTGCTGCGTATTGTGTCATTCTCTGTATGAAACCATGCATTACATCAGCCAGAGTATTATCTGAATAAAATGATGTGGGGTTCTTAGTTCATTGGTTCCGGTGGTGACTCACACTGGGCTTCCAGCCTCGCCTGACTGTACTGCAGTTGTTAGGTTGTATGCTAACTTATTTAGCTGCTGTCAGAACACTTTACATCAGTAAAGTTCAGCATCTAAGGCCAGTGGAGGCTGTCAAGAAGGCGGTGTGGGGGAATTGGACTCCCACCCATATTACCCATGTCTCCACTGGTCAGCGTCGCATAGACCCGAATAGGTCACAGGTGTAAAGGTTATGGAAAATGTCAGATCATTGACAGGCGGCACAGTTTTAGAGTGCATCTCATGCTGAAAAATACAGGGTGCAGCTTTAATACAACCTGCCTTTTGAGGGCTGGCGTGAAGAGGCCAAAGCTTCTGCTCTCAGGAGTAATGCTACCCATTCGCTTCTTCTTCCCTTCAGCCTCCATATCGGTTTAAACAAGCTTTTAGCATTCATGCCAGGGCTTTAGCGTTAGTATCATTACCTGTAAATGGGCTTTCTTGAATAAGCAGGCGAAAGGCTACAGCAGGATTGAGCATTAATGGTGAAGCGCCAACTGGAGGGCCCTCTTGGCTCCCACAGAGAACCGATTTATTAACATTAATCTCTACTGATAGGTCTGCTGAATAGTGTATGCTCTTGGATCCTGCAAGAGTAAAAGTGCAGCAGGACAGACAGGAATATGTGACACAGAGTTGCACATGTTTTTTTTCCTTGTACCATTGTATGCTTATGTTTGTCTTGATTTTCTCTATAATTTGTTTTGTTGCCTTTTTTTTAGCGGAGGAACCATGTTGACCATTACTGGGACCAATCTGGCAACTATCAAGGAGCCGAAGATGAGAGCCAAGTACGGATCTGCCAAGTCAGAAAATGTGAGTGGTTGGACCCAGACACCCGCACACAGTTTTTAGTTGACAAAACAAAGTGCAGTGACTTGACTCGAGTAGAAAGACCGAAATAGACACAGAGGTCTCTCTCTCTCTCTCTCTCACACTACTGTCTCCCTCTTCCTCTCTGTGGAAAAACTGATCTGCAGACGCTACACACACATTCCCGAAACACAGGTACACTCACTCAGACGCACACGTTTGACCCGCCGGTCAACCAGCCAAGGGCCCATTTTCTGTTTGTTTTTGATGTTGAATTTCCTTTTAGCAGTTTAACCTTTGAAATGTCAACCAGCAATAAAGCGGCTCCGGCAAATCCCCCCTCTCTTCACCTAGCACCACAGGGCTTAGCTAACCTTTCTCACACTCGCGCTCTTAGCTGAAAGTAAAAATATCCCGTCTTTTTCGCTTTGTCCCCCCCTTCGTTAATATGTCTGACACCTAAAAATATGATTTTGTTTTGTTCTCCTTGGTGTGTGAGCATGTGACGTATAGTATATAATGTAAGAGGCTAACATACAGGGGAACTATGCAGAGGTTTCTTTTGCCGGGTCGTGTTATCGTTATCGCGAGTGGCTGACCTCTTCTGTTCCACTGTGTGTCATTACAGCCTAATTTGTTCTTCGGTGACTGATTTAAGTGTCGAACACCACAGGGGATTTCCGGATGATACCAACACTGATTACAACACTGATGTTATTAAGCCAGCCTCTTCCTCAATCTGTTACTACTCAGTCATTTAAGCACTCACATCAAATAACCTTGTTTCTGCCACAATATATATTTATGATTATGAATTTGTTAGAATAATAATTTGAAACGCACAATGTTAGATTTCTTTGCAACAGTGTCAATGAGGTGGAAAGGTTTTAATAAGAATTTAGCTGTTCAATGTATTTGATCTCTTCTTCTTAAATTCACCTGCCCTCCTCCTCTCTCTATCTCCCTCTGAAGAACTGTACGGTTGTCAACAACACCGTGATGGTGTGTCTGGCGCCCTCTGTGGCCGGATCTGACAAAGCCTTCTTGGAGGCAGGCAGCAGTCCTGATGAGATCGGCTTTGTCATGGATGATGTGCGCTCTGTGCTGGTGGTAAACGAGACTTTCAGCTACCACCCGGACCCCGTCTTTGAACCCCTGAGCCCCTCAGGCATGCTAGAGCTGAAGCCCAGCTCCCCGCTCATACTCAAGGTAAATTGCCTCGTGCTCTTAGCATTGATCTGTTTTGGCCTTGTCTCTACCTGGGTTTGCTTCACATCCATCAGGTTCTTTCTCTCCTCATTCTTTTCTTGACTTTGCTTCACTCTTTCTTTGTTTTTCACAAACAGTCATTTCATTCTCTCTGTGCTTCTCCTCTTTGTCTATCCTATCATCTATTCTGTCTTATTTTCTTCTGCTTTCTCCTGTATGACACCTGTCATACAGCTATGACACCTTTCTAATGTTATTTCTCCTGCCCCTCCTCTTCTCTTTCATGCACTAGAAAATACTTCTAATGTCTGTGAAAGAGAATGACGTCAGGATGGACTCTGTTATGGCTTTGTAGCTAAAATTTTATCAAAGGTCATTCTATGAAGATGTAAAAAAAAAGATTGTCATCAAAACCCTCATCACGACACCAGCACAACGTCAGGGTAGCAAGATGTTAGCATTTAGTTGGCAAATTACAAGAGCAATATTGGAAGACAGCAGCATGCAAGAAATGTTGAGTATTATCGAATATGTTAAAAGCTCGATCCCAATAATTATTTTTGGAAAATGCCGCAGGGACCTCAGCATCCAACACGACTGATGAGATGCTGACAGGCATTTGAAATAATTACCTCCGAACATTCCTGTACATTCAATTTCCTCCCTGCTTCCTCTCGTTATGACAGTGTTTCTTTCAACACATATTTCCCTCAGATCTGCCTCAACCTTGAAAGATGTTATTTCTCTGCCTGCTGTCTCCGACAGCGTTTGGAGACTGAAAAAAATCTTTTCTGAAACATTAAAATCAGCTGCAAAGAGAAATAATGTTAATAAAGTGGACCCATACGTTGCTCTGCCACCTGCTCAGATATCTATCAACTAACTTATGAAGAGAGACCTCATAGCTGTGTTCGCTCTTAAGCCGTAGAGGTAGTACACATTTGAATCCTGAGTGCTTTTTGCCCCACCTCACGCTATATTTTGTCATTTTACCTCTCCCCTTGAACTTCAAAGCCTTTCAGGAGTAAGCTACAAGATTATCATGCAATTTCACGGAAAACTAAAGCCTTTTTACTCTTGGCCAATCGGGGGAAGTTTTTGAAATGAAAAATCGTGCCTCTCTCCCCCTGTAACTCTAAATATAATTCAATAATGAAAAGCTCTGATTGCCCTACCATGCTCTGGGTAAAGAATTTTAGAAATAAGCAGCTCAGAAATGGCATACTATAAAATAATTGCATTGAAATTAGATGTTCATCAAGATTTGTCAGCAATTAATTCCTCCTACTCCCTAAAGCACAGTGAATTAGGATAAGTAGAAGAAGGTAAAGGTAGCAGAGGAGGGGGAGTCGGGCTCCAGTATTTATTTACTGTACTTAACAACCCCATCACACGGCCGCCACATTTTTGGACTTCATTTTTAAGTGGGCTTGCTCTTAGCCACTAGATTTGGATATAATAATATAATTAGTAAAAGTCCCATTTTTTATTCAAAAAAGACAGGTTGCGGGTCAATTTCTGAAAATGATTATCTGTAAACTTCAAAGATATGCACTGTTGCTATGGTTACCTGCCGTTTTAAAATACTGATTTTAAGCTGTCGCTGAACTGTTGACACCTGCCAGTCGATCAGAAACAAGTTTATTATTCTCTCTGACTAAATCTCAGTTGGAGTTGGTGCTTTTGCATTTGTACCCTGTGATCATCGTTCTGTTTATGGAGACCACCTCAGACTTGAACCTTCTGTAATTAACCAACGCATGTGTGTGTCTGTTTCCAGGGCCGTAACCTAATCCCTACAGCCCCAGGAAACACTAAGCTGAACTACACGGTTCTGATCGGGGAGACACCCTGCATTCTCACCCTATCGGAGAGCCAGCTGTTGTGTGAATGGCCTAACCTGACTGGAGAACACAAAGTCACTGTAAGTAGAACTTAAATGATTTTGTTCAGAACTGTTTAGCTTTTTCCCATTGGGTGCTACGTCTCTCTTCTTTACATACAGATACATTTATATAAAGGCTTATAAGATGAGCATCACACCCCTCTGAGTAGCCTAAGTACCTGTTATTTCATCATCTCCTTGCTTCTTTTCTTACTACCCCGGAGCATCTGGCGTTTACATTTTTATCAGCGTGTCTTCCACAGCTCCAGTTCCCTCTGCTGAGCTATTCATCCATCTTTTTATGTCAATCCACTTCCTGCCTTCTCATTCATTCTTTTCATTCTTTCCTTCCCATCCATCAGACCCAAATCTTGTAAATTACTCTAGATATCTCTTCCCCCATTCACATAGCTGCACGCACACAAACAGACCCCCACACACACCCTGTCTCTTACACCACTGACGGTGTTTGTGACTGTATTTACGTCTCAGGGGCTTTTGATTGGTCTCGTTTGGCTGCCATCCTCCTTGGGATTTGAACAGTATTGATATTCCACAGAGACCAAAAAATGGCTAGTGGGCGTGAGAGGTCTGTGCTGTGTCTATTTTTATCTCCCTCCATTTAGTGTTTCATAGACGGAAGCCTGTTGGAGAAAAACACATCCCTCTTTTTTTAATTCACGTGTTCTGCAAGGGAGACCTGTTTTTATGTGATATGGTTGAGCGTGTGTGTAGCCCAGATATAGTTTTAGGGGAGTTTGAGGCTGCATTTGGCCTGACTGCACAGCTTGGTTTGCCAGTATAACTGCAACATGGGATTAAATATTGGCACCTCGCATGCCACTTTTTTACTATCATATTGGATTTATAGCAATTGTGGCCAGGTGTAGGCCGAACGTTTTGTAATCATGACTTGTAACGGTTCAGTAGCTCTTTTAGAAAAGTCTTGGCAGAAAACCACAGGAGATAAAGCCTTTGCCGTGAGAGCCTCTACCATTTGGAACAATCTGCCAGAAAAGATTAGACTAGCAGAATCTGTTACCTGTTTTATCTCTCTTCTTAAGACTCATCTTTATAAAAGGCTTTTTTTCACATGTCTCTGACTTAAATTATCTTTAACATTATTTTTTTTTGCTCTGATTGTTGGTGAATTTCATATTCTATTTTGTAAAGCACTATATTAAAACAATAAAATAAAAGTTATTATTAATATTATTTTTTTCATGACACAACGACATGATTCTCAAACTGTACACGCTACAAAGTTGATGGCAGCAACTTACTTTCTACAATAAATTTGTCAAATATCATGGCAACAAAACCCGCTATGTCTTTCTGTGTGTAAGTGCAGTGTCATTTATCCACCTGCTCAACGTACAAGGTTGCAACTTTTCTATTTATTTGGTTCTACTAGGTGCGTGTTGGAGGCTTTGAATACTCCCCGGGGACCCTGCAGATCTACTCAGACAGCCTGCTCACCCTGCCTGCCATCATCGGTATTGGCGGAGGTGGTGGCCTTCTCCTGCTGGTCATCATAGTGGTGCTGATTGCCTACAAGCGAAAGTCTAGAGATGCCGACCGCACCCTCAAGCGGCTTCAACTGCAGATGGACAACCTGGAGTCCAGGGTGGCCCTCGAGTGCAAAGAAGGTGAGTTGGACAGAATCTGGCAACGACAGGAGGTTGTAACGCTAGCTGGTCAACTCTGAAAGCTATTTATCTAATTCCGGTATTATCAGTGTAGGTTTTCATACTCGTATTTTAACTTTTTTCACTAAAATAACTTCCTGTAAATCTCTCTCATTGCACCTTCACCTCAAAAGCAGCGCAACTCCCATTCAGCATTCCTGTCCATTTCTCTCTTTGCGCCCCCAGCCCCCCTTAACTCACTCTGCCAACTGTCCCCCTGCTGCTAGGTGGCAACGGTGTCTTTGCGTGAGTGTGGGTGTAGGTGTGTGATTGTGCATGTGTGCGTGGGTGTTGGAGTTGGTGTGTTTCCAGAGGAGAACTTTGATCTGAACCAACCACCAGATGTTGGCTCTCCACCTCACAAGAGAGCCGCCTGGCTGGCCTCACTGTCATCCACTCTGCGAGATGGGGCTTAGATAGATACGGGGCACAGAGGTGGCCAATAGTGAGAGAGGAGGGGTTTGAAATAGAAAAATCCTAGGGAGAGATAGGACAAACACACCAGCACATTAGCATATATTCATTGGACAGGAAACAGTGTGGATCAGTTGGAGCCCAGTGATGCTATTGTCTTGTCTGGAAAGAGAGATAGGAATAAATAGTAGAATATTAAAAACCATGGTCATAGAGATCAGTTCACTCTGTCAACTGCTTTAGTGAACTGCAACTTTAACAATAACATATATTTACTGTAGTAAATATTAGGGATAAGTGGTCTGCAGGTTTGTTGATTGTTGAGGTTTCACCTATTGCTGTTTCCAGCAGGTGGTGAAGCAGTCCACAATCAGATTAAGAATATATACAACATTATTGTTGCCTATTTGCTACCTTGCTTCATCCATTAAAATAGACAAAAACTATATGAACTACAAAAAAGGCTACAGGTGTGCATGAGACTGATAGATGTACAGATTGAGTAAGTTGACCTTATTGAAGAACCACTTTAAATTTAGTAAGTTTGAGGGGAACTCAACTCAAGGCAGCTTGAGGTTACATTAGGGTCCACGAACATATCACTCATTCCTTGAATCTCTTATTGAACTGTCGCCAGTTGAATTGCATTTTGGGAAATGTAGGAGCCATGTTTTGGCAAGGAAGAAGAGTAGGTGTAATAAAGACAAGATTGAGCCTGCTTCATCAATTTTGATAATTTTTTGAATTTCCATTGCAAGTCCAAACATTTTACATGGATGGAGAGCTCTTAAAATTACTGCCACTGCAGTTTGTGTCTAAGTGATGTGTTGTGCCTCAAGCTAAAAAAATTAAATGAAATGGTAAATCAGTTAGATTATTAAATGCACACATTCACTACAGTCCACATCCCAATTTAACAATCCAGACTAACAACACTTGGTTTAGTTTTAAATCCACACTGAGATTAACCCCTAAAGACATCTTTAGTGAGATTAGTCTAATCTTACAGTGTAAAATCTGTGGAGCTGTGGAGTGCTCTTTAAACTGTACAGCACATTTCTTTCCTTGAGTCATGCAGGACTCTGCTAGTCATCTGCTTAGTTATTGGCTCACGCCACTTCGCCTGACACTCAACTCCTCGTGTCCTGCTCTTTTGCAACTACCTTCAATCACATTCACACACAAAATCACAGCGGGTCAAAGTGATTGGCTGGGGTGTGAGGCGCTGAGTCCAGGTGCCCTGACCCTGTCCGTCCTCCGCTGTCTGGAAGACAACGTGAGGATGGATGGAGGGAGGGGGTTGTCGTGAGGGAGATAAATAAGCCGGACAATTTGTGAGAGGGGGGGGAGTGGGGGAGATGGATTTGAAGATTATGAGAGAGGAAATACAACAGAAGAGCAAACTCAGGAAGAGAAATTGTAGATTTTAGATAAATATTTGGTTTTAGAAGTGGATGGGTGATCAACAGATTGAAAAGAGAAGAAGTTCTTAGAATATGGAGAAGACAGGAAATAAGATAAATAAGTGATGGACAGTAGGAAAGTGGAATGAACTTCTTTTTGTTAAAACATAAATGTTGCAGAAAGCAAAAATATTGACTTTAAAGATAGAATGATGAAAAGCAACAGAGTGAATGGATGGGGCCCTTATTAGAGTAAAAGACTGATTAGAGATGCAGAGAGTGATGGAGGGCCCAAGAGAGACAAAACACGGATAAGTGGAGGAATGTAGCAATAGCAAGGGAGAGAGAGGTGACCTCCAAGATGACACTGAAGGGAGGAGAGAGGGAGAGAGTGCAATAGGAAGAGAGGGATGGGGTGACGCAGACCATCTGTTAGTCTGGGCTTTAGTTTATTTGTTTGGACTGTGTATCCATGTGTTGGTGTGTTTTGGATGATGCTACAGGGCACACCGACTCTCACACACGCTAATGGAACTATATAGCTGCTCCTCAAGGGAGTTTTATAAAAATCCAATTGAGGCAGTTCACCGAAAGCACGCGCTGTGGGCACTATTGTGTGGATATGAGCGTGAGAATTGATTTGACCCCATTTGTTTCCTCTACATTTGACATGTGAAGCCAGTGGAGAAAACAGAGTAGGGTCAGAACACACAGAATGGAGAATGTGTGAAAACATTGACACATGCCTTCACATAAATCATCTGGGCACGAGGTTGTGCTCGGCTGAGGGGCAAGACGTGTGTGTGTGTGTGTGTGTGTGTGTGTGTGTGTGTGTGTGTGTGTGTGTGTGTGTGTGTGTGTGTGTGTGTGTGTGTGTGTGTGTGTGTGTGTGTGTGTGTGTGTGTGTGTGTGTGTGTGTGTGTGTGTGTGTGTGTGTGTGTGTGTGTGTGTGTGTGTGTGTGTGTGTGTGTGTGTGTGTGTTTTTGCAGGACTTCATGCATGTGGGGTGGCAGCTTGTAATGTGTGTGCACTCACAGGCTCATGTTCCTGCATGTGTGCAATTCCATCCTGAACTCCCCTCCAGCCACTGAGCAGCAGAACACTTTCCTCTCCGTCCTCCCTCTGCTTCTCCCCTCCATCTTTCTTTCCGCCTTCAGCACAGAGCAGTCACATATTGCTGCTTTTCTCTGCTGCTACTCCTCCACCCGCCTCCATCTTTTCCTTACCTTTACAAATGTTGTCTTTTACCTGCCTATAGCACGGTGTTTGTGGAAAGCAGGTACACGGAGACACAGATAGTCAAAGTAAAGCCTGAGAGTCTGGAGTTGAATGTGTTTTACCTTGTGTAGCGCACTCTGACCTGTCCTTGCTTCCTTTTTGTTTGTGTTTCCTTCAGTCTTGATGCTGAAAAAATTATTATTATTAGCTAAGAAAACAACCTCAACATTAGAGGTTTTATTAATGTAATTGCCCCTGACTGCTGTGTGTGAATGGGATGTCTGAGTGAAAGAGAAGTATAGAAACGCTTCATGAATGGGCAAATGTAACTTGTGTAATGTGCTTTGAGTGGGCGTCAAAACTAAAGCAGTGCAATATAAATTCCGTCCTTTTCTATTTTTCCATTTAAATACAAACCACACGGCCCTGCAGATGCATAGATATGTTTTACACCATGTGAATTAGTGGTTTGTTGAGGATAAACAGAAGACAAAGGAAATTGAACAGGCCTGAGTCATAAGTGTCATTAAATGTCAGCTTTGTGTTGGGCTACCACTTGCAGAATGCATAACACCAAACTGAAGATTTTAAATCAGTATATCAGTAGCAATTCCTCCTGTCAGAAATCTGTTTACCAACCTTATTACATTCACATATCCTTGTCCTTTACTTTCGTGCAGCGTTCGCAGAGCTGCAGACAGATATCCACGAACTCACCCAGGAGCTGGACGGAGCTGGAATCCCTTTCCTGGAATATCGCACCTACGCCATGAGGGTCCTCTTCCCCGGGATTGAGGACCATCCTGTGCTCAAGGAGATGGAGGTACGGGTCAGTAGAGAGCTCTCTGAACACACACACACACATACACACAAACAGTCTGAATGAATGGAAGTTGATCTACGTGTGTGTGCATTTTTAGGTGAGTGATTATAAATGGTCTGTTTAAAGAGGGGATTTTAAGAAAGGACTGTTAGACATTGTGAGCATGTTTCCAGAGAACGAAACTTATTACCTTATTTTAGAGGAAGAGAAACTTTGTTACATCTCTGACTCAGCTGAGTTAGAGGTGAACTGAGTTAGAAGAAGAGAGTTCCAGTACTAGTAAGAAAAAACACTTAGGTGAAAGATTTCTTTCTGGCCAAGCTCCACTTTGATGTAATACAGAGAAGGGACAGTTCTTTTTGGGGGAGTGAGCAATGCCTGAGCTCCACTAAAACCGGGTGCAAGTGATAGATTGCTTCTACAGGACAGAGCCAGTTCGAGGCTCCTGAGAAAGCAATGTTCACACGTTCAATAAAACACTCTCCCCTCCGCTGCTGCTCATTCCTCAAGAGGAAATACTCCCTCACTCGCATGAACCTCGCATGAACTCACATGAACTGTGTGGACACCATAGCGCAGCCAGTGCACGTTAATATACCAGGGTGGCATGCCCACACTAAACCTGTGTGTGGGAAAACAGTGCACCCATAATCCCCGTGTAGACATTAGTCCATCACACACGTTACATGGAAACACTCACATGCTCTGTGCTGATATGCATGTAAGGGGTCGGCTGCAGGGACCGAGCTTTGAGGCGTGCAGTACCTGCCCAGGCTCTCAAACTGTATTCCAAAGCGATAGTGTAGCTCACCATTGGATTTTCATTTGTATGGCCCAGGCAATCACAGGCCACAGTAGTGCGCTCGCAGGCAGATCAATTTCTTATTACAGCATGAAGCTCACATTCTTACTTCAAACCTCCGATCCTCTCCCTCCGAATGGGGAATCGGCGGAAAGGAGGGGCAGTGAGGGATTGAGGGAGGTAAAGAGAGGGAGAGACACATATAGCAGATATAATTGTGAATGGGAATGTGTGCCTCTTTTCCCAATGTACCCTTCATCTGATATTTCTCGTTCTCACACATGCTCATTTATCTATCTCTCAACTATAACTCAAAACCAATTCTTTTCTCCACATCCTCCTCTTCATCCTGCTCGCAATCCCTTTCTCTGCCTCTTCCTCACTCATTTCTGTGCATACCTGCCTCCCCCCCCCGATTTGCACTTTTTCTCTCATGCCCCTTCATTTAACCTCCTCCCTTCTTCCTTTCACTCCTGTCTCTTATTCTACCTTTATTCCCTTCCTCTTTCCTTGCCTCCATATCGTTTTGTCTTCCCTGTGTCCACCAAATTAATGCATTTCCCTCATCCAACCATCTTCCACACTCCTCACCCTTCTTCCCACCATGACCTCTCCTCCAGGTCCCCGCCAACGTGGAGAAGGCTCTGACGTTGTTCGGCCAGCTGCTGACCAAAAAGCACTTCTTGCTTACCTTCATCCGCACTCTGGAGGCGCAGCGGTCCTTCTCCATGCGAGACAGAGGGAATGTGGCCTCCCTCATCATGACAGCTCTGCAGGGGGAGATGGAGTACGCCACGGGTGTCCTCAAGCAGCTCCTGTCTGACCTCATCGACAAAAACTTGGAGAGCAAGAACCACCCCAAGCTCTTACTCAGGAGGTATGAAAACTTGCAAAGAGACTGAAACAGGCTCTGACTCTGCACAAAAACATGTCTTGACTGGTGTTTCCACACTGAGGGTTTAAGTTTGAGGTTCTGTGTCATACGTGTTCAGGCCTTTTTTTAGGTCAGGATGTCTTGATGAAGTGACGGCCCACTGAAAGTGTGTAACTTGACCAATAATCCTTCAAAAAACGGGAAAAGCAACAAAGAAGTTGTATTACTAATTGTTTCCTCTTTACCTTGCCCCCTGTTGTCATGTCAGTGAAAAGCACTTGCAAAACCAATCAAAGACTAATCATGTTGATAACATAAGGAGATGATGCTCTGTGAGAGGAAAACAGTGATTGTAGCTTTTGGAGGTTTACACTGTGTGTATGGCGTTGCCTCGTCCCTATCTCTTTATTCTGTTCCTGTCAGAGAGGATTACACCCCTGAGCACACACACACTCCCAGTGGAGCCGCAGTCAGACGCAGAATCAGTCAGTCTCTCTCTCCCCGTGCACATAGTGTGAAAGGTGTGGGGGGGGGGCATTGGGTCGAGGAATTCAAAGAGAGAGAAGAAGAGAGGCTGTCAGGAATAGAGAGACAAAGGATTGGCAAAAAGGAAATATGTGCATTGATGTGCATGGATGATAGTCAGAAAGAGAGGACGCAATGATGATGGAAGTAGAAAGACAGGATGAAGATGGAGGAGGGGAAGAAAGAAAATCTCTTGGAAGATAGAGAGGTTCAATATATAGACAGAGTAGATGAAGAGAGAGAAAAGTGAAGTAAAAATTAACTACAGCAGACAGTGAGCCAGGAAAAGATACACGCATTTAGGGAAAGATACAATTAGAGGAATGGCCTGTCTCCAAATAAATTAGAATTAGACATTAAATGATAAAAAAAAGTTGTGGTTTTTTTTTCCTTCTTTGCTCCTTTTCCCCGGAGAGATATTTAATTAAAAATCTAATCAAATAAATGATTCTTAGTCAATGTGCCGGTGTGAAGCCTTTTCCAATCCCCTCTTGGGGCATACGGTCACAACACGCTGTCCCTGTTAACTACACCAGCCTCGGGATCTCGCATTGATAAGCTTGGCAATTATTTCACATGGTTCACCCTGTTTTGGTCTTTTCACTGCAAAAGATGGGCTTTAGAAATTTTATATTTTTAGATATACTGTATGCGCAGAAAAGAACAGGCCAACTTGATTTCACTTAGTTTGATTTGTTCATTATAGACTCAGAGTTGCCATCTGTGGACAGCAAAGCTTCATCAAACCTTCCTCCTTTAGCACATTTATAAACTTTGAAAAGAAAGGTGCTGGCACATATCCGCCATAAATATGATGATGTTAGAAGTCGCCCACCATCAAATCCCAACATGCCTAAAAGCGTGTTCTGTCCAGGTGTATTCGTCTGCTACGTCCTTTGTCCTCCAATCCTTCGCTCTGCCTCATCTTTCATCCGGTGTATTTTGCTGACAGCCATGAAAAAAAACAATGCTCTACATACATCAAACAACACTCAACAGTCAAACAGGGAGGCTCGCAGCAGCGTAGGAGTTCACGTCGTGTTCCTGCTACGGGCCTCCACAAGATTCACCAGCACATTGGCCTAGTTTCTCGTGTTTCCCTTTATTCCTTTACTATTCCTCCATTGTCACATAAATGCAGATTTTGTGTGCAAAGGTGAGAAGAAAACATCTTATCATGCTGTCACATCTCAACAAAATGTGCCTTTCCTCACCTTTTGCACCTTGTGCTGTGCTAATGACGAAATTATTTTTATTTACTACAAGCGCGGAAGCCTGGCCTAGTTAGACAACGCAGTAACCCAGCAGAGGTCTATTTAAAATTTCAGATAGTTTGCATTCATTCCTCATTCATCTAAACAAGGAATGGATAAATAGACACTCTTCCAGTTTATCACTTGTGTGAGGATGGTGGAAAGTGAGAAGGTGAATCTGAGGGCGATGATAAATGAAGAGAAAACTTTTTTCTTTTGCTTTTTTTGTGTTTTTTATCTTGCTGCCACAACTGCCCATCTCCCTTTCAGCCTTTTAACCAATTGACGCATTAGTTAATTAATGACAACTTGGCTTTGTATTTATTTAGTTCACCAGTTGTATAGAGTTTCCCTTCATTGCATGGCTGGTTTTGTGATTAAAGAGAGAAGTTAGCGAATTATACTTATTACTGTGTTTTTCAATGAAGACAAGTGGGTTTGTTTGTTTATTTCCTTTCACCGTCATCCTCTATTTTCCTGTTATTTCCCTCTCCTGCTCACCCATTGGCCTCTTCCCCTTTTATGTCTCTGCCAGGACGGAGTCAGTTGCTGAGAAGATGCTCACCAACTGGTTCACCTTCCTGCTTTACAAGTTCCTCAAGGTAATATTGTCTGGTACACAGACACACACAGACACACACAACTTTTCGGCAAAATGCCTCACAAATGCACACACACAGCTGCAGCATTAGATAAGGCAGAGGCAGCAGACTACCTATCGCTTACCTCAGCCTTTCATGTGGTAAATTCTGCTTTCTCCAAAATGAGGAATGTGCAGAGTCTGAAGCTCCGTTCAGTCAGAGCTGCTCATGTTGTGATCGCTGTAGCCTGTCACACTAACCTGTCCTCTCTTTGTGTCCCTTACTGGATTCTTTCAGAGCCAGAATACTGCATGTGTGTCTGTTTGAGTGTGTGCTTGTGCGTGTGTATCCTCCTTCAGAGCTTTTGGGCTTAGCTAAAGAGGACACCAGAGATCTTACACAAATGCATTCTCTCATTTCTCTGTCTGTCTGTCTGTCTGTTTTCTTTCTCTTTTTGAATTGCTTTCTTTCTGATATGGAATCAGAGGGAATTATTGAGGCTTAAACTGTGTTAAATTATTGTTTCCACACAGACTCACAATCACACACGCACACACATACATCACACATTCATCACACATTCAAACACCACTGCAGCTAATCAGTTCGCAGTGGGGCCTTAAACCCCAGCCAGGATAGGTATTCTGGTGGACACTGAACCAGCCAAGCCCCTGGGGGTCTCAGTAAACATCTGTGTTTGTGAGTGTGTAAAGTCTGAGTGTGTGTGTGTGTCTTGGCCTCGTTTGTGAGACTGGTCGGCCAGTCAGAGACAGGGGAGTGTGTTACCACGAAAGCAGTTTGGGATCTTTTATAACGGCTGTTAATGATTTTCACACAAGACAAAAACAAAAGACAGCAAAAGGTTGACGACTGTAGAGAAAGTGTTTGAAAAAGGGAAAAAAAGGAGCCCAAGCGGTTATAAAGGGATGAGAGGAAGTTTTTGAAATGAATAACAAATTCCACAGAAAGTAGGAAGGGTGAAATGAATGGAATTGTAAAATGAAAATTGAAGTAAAGACTTGCTGATGCTAGCAGCAAGATTACCAGCCTGGCTTTAATCTAACCTCTGCAAGTCAGCACCTCTCTTTCTCCACAGTTTTTTTTTCAGAAGAAAAGCCTCAAACAATTTCAAGGTTCAGCCAGGTGTGAATAGAGATGAGTAAAGGTCAAGTAGTTGTTCAAAGGGGGGAAAGAGATGGAGCTTTTACCTTAGAAAAAAACCCTTTATCCATTACCCTGCTCTAAGGGTTCACTTGTTCTCCTTTGCACTGACTTGGTTGAGAGTGTGAGGTGTCACATGGTTACTCTATTTCTGCTCCTGAGGTCATGTCTTATGCTTCAGGTAAAATTTCAGATGACTGTTTAAGGACGCGACATGAACAGGGTCGTTATACAAGAAACTAAATATGTTGGGATTATGACACTAGAGTAAAAAAACAGGCATAAACTTAAATAATGAGGTGGCCACCAGCTCACCTGGCCACGCTGGCTCCCGACTAGGGTTGGGTACCGAGAACCGGTTCCAATATGGAACCGGTTCCAATACAACCGGTACCTACCCGGACCGAAACGCAACGGAGATTTCGGTGCCTCATTTCGGTGCCTGAGCCAATGGAAGACTGAGGTCTCCGCTCGTCCCGCCTCCTCACACTTCCGCTCCTTCCTTCACGGGAAGCGGCGGCTCCCGCCGGGCCCCGCGGCCGGTGGACAGACTCTTGTCCCCGCGCTGCCCGCACCCCGCGTGCGTCAGGGCTCCCGTGCAGGTGTGGGGGGGGGAGGATCTCCTCGTGAGACCTCTCCCCCGCGCATTTCCTCCGTGGCGGTGCGCCGCGACCGGGCTCCGATACCGGGGACCGGGCTCCGGGACCGGGCTCCGGGACCGGGACCGGGCTCCGGGACCGGGAGGAACGAAGACCACGCCGAGAAATGTTTCATAAAAGCGACCGCATTTTGGGGGGACGAAGGCGGGGGGCCGAAGCCTGCCTGCGACAGCCCCAGCCGCGGAGACACGGGGGTCTCTGAGTGATGGAAAAGCGACCCTCAGTCTTCATTTGGCTCAGGCACGGAAGGCAGAGTCACGAGTCAGAGTGTGTGTGTTTTGTATTTATTTTTATTTATTTAAGTATAGTGTAAACTTTTGTTAACAGTTCGTATGTTATTCATAGTTTTGAGTTAAAAAGGGTTTTGTATTTATTTATTTTTATAATCTACTTTAAACAGTTAATATATTTGGCAATAAAAAAAGCCTTTCTTAGTCAAGCATCGTTTTGTGCACTTTTTTGAAAAAAGTATCGGTTCAGGCACCATTTAGGCACCGGTATCGTTTTAAAAGTATCGGTTAGGAACCGGTATCGGATAAAAACCAAACGATACCCATCCCTACTCCCGACATACCGAGACTTCAGTCCCCCTGCTGCAGGTTTGGTTGATACTCTGACCTTTGATACACATATTTTACAGATGAGGAACATTTTATCGGATGCATAGTTTCTTAATTTTTTCAAATAATTATAAACAAAGTGTTGTACCTTAAATGTTTATGTTGCTCAAAATATAATGTTTTATGGTCAGGGGTTCTTCTCATAGCTGATCAACCTGGTTGGTTCCAGGCTTAAAACTCTTTTTATAAAGATTTTCTTAAATGTCAATGTAGAAATATGTATTTACTTGTGCAACCACAAACATTCTAAAAGTGGGTGGTCACTGCTGCACTGTCTTGGTTTTCCACACTGATACGAACTATAGGAGACAGACGCGCTGAGATGCAGTGCAGATACAGTGCTGGTTTGTATGCTGCTACATAGACAGGACATCTGCCTCTGTGCTGTGTTTTCTCCATAGGAGGCAGGCAGTGCTAGATTATCCCACAGAGTTCATCTGACAGCTCAGCAAGATGACTGACATGTGTTTATGCATGAACATTCGCAGCCGAGGGGCGGAGGGCAGCACTCGCAATACACTCCCTCTGTCCTCCGGCTACAAAGTTGAATGTTAGAAAATGGGAATCATAGGGTAAACAGCGTTCGTTTGAGACCAAGATCATTTAAAAAGAAAACTCTAATATAATGCATTTAAAGTGCTGATGTATGAGCAGGCGGTGCTGAGTTGTCAAGCCAGCAGAACAAGTGAGTGAGAGAAAGCGGGAAGGAGTGAAAGAGACAGGGGGCCCAACATCCCAGCGCTCGTTGCCTGTTTGACACGTCTCACGCACCAAAGTGCTTCTCCAAGCGTTTTTCACCCCTCAGTCATTAACCTTCTATTAACTCCTCCATCAATTGCCACTCACTTACACTCACACTTTCTCTGATTTCTCCCCTTTTGCTCACTGACTTTCACATGCAAGCACACACAGACACACACATGCACACACATGCACATAGACGCACACACGAAGAGTTATAAATGCTATTTTCCCAGAAGTAGAGACACAGGGGAGAGGCGTGTGTGTGTGTGTGTGTGTGTGTGTGTGTGTGTGTGTGTGTGTGTGTCTGTCACCACCTGTCAATTTTCTGCACTCTAGCCAACACAGGCCATGGCCTCGTCCTTCAGCGCTCTGCCTGCATTTGGCATCAAGAAGATTAGAAAAAAATAAACTAAACTAAAAGCTATATGCACCTTTTGCTGTTGTGTACTTTTTATTGTTGGTAAACTTGCATAGTTGCATTTGGAGTTTGTATTTTAACAATCAGTCTTTCTCCCCCTCCTCCTCTGTTTGCAGGAGTGTGCCGGCGAGCCTCTCTTCATGCTTTACTGTGCCATGAAGCAGCAGATGGAAAAGGGACCAATTGACTCCATCACAGGAGAGGCCCGCTACTCCCTCAGCGAGGACAAGCTCATCAGGCAGCAGATTGACTACAAGACTTTGGTCAGTATGCACGCACAGACAGTTGCATGCAGTTCATATCATGTGGTCATGTGCTTTGTGTAGAGTAATCTAAATCAAAGACCGTTTTGCAGTTGTTGGCAACACTGATTGTCTGCTACTCCACAAAACATCCTCTGAGCTTCATGACCTCAACATAATACAAGCATATAACCAACACCACCTCTGGTTCTGATCAAATGCTTTTATAATAATAATAATAAGAATGATAATGAACAGCTCAGTGTGTACTCCTCTGCAGTTAAATATCGATCGTAAACTGTGTGACGTGTGGTTTTCGCAGGTCAGATATCATCAATAGTTAATGTATCCAGTCTGTGCTGACCTCCTGCTCTAAATATGAACTCTGGCTTTTGACCTCTACCTCTGTAGACGCTGCACTGTGTGAACCCAGAGAATGAAAATGCTCCAGAGGTGACGGTGAAGAGTCTGAACTGTGACACAGTGATGCAGGTGAAAGAGAAGCTGCTGGACGCTGTGTACAAGGGAACACCGTACTCCCAGAGACCGAAGGCTTCAGACATGGACCTGGGTAAGAAGCGAGGAACTTACATACACACACGCACGCACACACACACACACACACATATACACACACGTACACACCAAGTCACAGAGCACAGGTGCACTCCTACAGGGGGTAAAAGAGGGAATTGTTTCAAGGGCTCTCTTAAACAGCAGGGGCCCCTTCAGACAGGAGAGGTGATTCTGTTCAAAAATACATTTTAATGATGAAATTATGCAAATTATACTAATTTTAAATTGCATTAGGTCACTGAACATAACTATCTGTGTCCTTATTTAGCTGTAGATTGATTGGTGTGGCTGAAAAGAGGCCATTGTGTCCAGAGTCTCTATGCAATCCCCATGTCTGTCTTCATTCCCTCATAGTTAAGAAACATGCACAACCTTTCTTCTTTCATTCTATCTATTTTTTTGTATCATAGTTTAAAATGCATTTACAAAGACAATAAACACAAACACAAACAGGGCAGGATATAGCACACAGTTACAAACAAACACAAACCAAGAAGACGATGGTAAGGGCCTGGTTCTGTGAATGGTTCTCACCTGTATCCCCTCTGTGTGTTATCGTGTGACAGAATGGCGGCAGGGCAGGATGGCTCGCATCATCCTTCAGGACGAGGATGTCACCACTAAGATCGACAATGACTGGAAGAGACTCAACACCCTGGCTCACTACCAGGTAACTCACGGCTCAGACACAACATAAATCCCATGATGCTTTGTGTCATGCTGGAACAACTCCACATTGAGGTGGCTGCATATTGTTGACACAGTTTTAGGTGGAAAGTGAAACACTAAAAGTTATCGAATAAGATGCATGTCATTAAAATAATTCACACTTTTAAGTATCTAAGAAAAGTAGCAAAAGTAAAAAAGCTGAGCACAGTGGTAATTTTTGTCTCTGAAATATAATCTTGCTGTTGATGTTCTCTGCAATGCTGACAGATTTTTTTAAATCCTGTTTTAGGTGACAGATGGATCGGTTATTGCCCTGGTGCCTAAACAGAACTCAGCCTACAACATCTCCAACTCATCCACATTCACCAAGTCCCTCAGCAGATACGGTACGAGAGGAGTTGTGTGTGCGTGTCTGTGTGTGTCTGTGTGTTGTGTGTCTGCATGTCTTTTCTTAATTCTCTGTTGGCAGAACAATGCTGAACTGCATAACTGGTCTTTTTTTATTTAAAAAATGTGACGCTGCTGTACAGAAACCAGGAAGAACCACTAAACTATGATTTTAACAGCATCGCACAATGATTCCTACATTTTAAAAATGTCAGTTTGATGCTGAGTTATCTCTGAACTAGATCCTTAGCTAGATCCATTTTTTCTTTGTGTAAACTTATAACAATTATTCAAATAAAAAGAATGTTGCACCCATTGTATAGAACAGAGTTTTTCCATATGAGGGAAGTCAAAAACGTTTTCTTGTGATAATACATATGAAGACGATGTCATGTGCGACAGCTGTCAGCAGAAGTATGACAGTCGAGGAGCTGGTATTGTCCTTGCTGACTGTCTGGTTTCTATAAGCCTTTAATCTCATTTCTTTCTTTAAGTCAGTCTGTCTGATCTCCTTTTTACCTGGTTATTCTATGTAGTTTGTAATGTAGACAGTATTATGCAAAAACACATAAAAGCTTTGTGTAGATTAACACTGTGTAGTTGTATAGTATTTGAAGTCTTACACCTCCTCCTAACAAACAATGACCAATTGAAATGAAGAGGACGCTTATTTTTCCCCTTGAAAAAATAAGTTCGCTTTATTTTCCTACCTTAGAATGAATATTTTATGAGATTTTTTACACAATATAATTTACGTAGGGCTTATTATAAAGTGTAATATTGATTTACTGTCAGTTACTGTCATAACAATAAACTCTTACTACATAGTTAGCACCTAGCTGCTTGTCAGGTTTACATTTACAGATTGAAATCTAAAACATGATTTAATTTAAGATAAGAAAAAGTTGGATGTGGGGCAAGTGTACGGAACTTTTTCAGAAATATAGAATCAGGGTGATTAACACTTTCCTCAGCCTGATGCTGAAAGCAGTTTTTGAAATTAATAAATAAATCATTATGGATGTGTGCATCCAAGCAAGAAATCGCACAACCGGAGCTGCTCCTTGTTGTGTTGTATCATGTTTGTCTATGTCATTTGCAAATTAACAGAAAGAGATAACTAAAACGCCCACTTTAACCAAGGTGTAGCGTGCTTTTATGTCCCAAGCAGCTGGTTGGCTCTACCCCTTGACACATGAACATGATGCATTCTGGGTGATACTTTAATCTCAAACTCGGATTCTAGTTGATTCTATGCTGCTCCTCTCTGGGGCCATGGTTTGTCACAGCACAGCATGGCACAACTATGAGGTTACAAACAGATAAGAAGAAAAGATTTACCTTTATGTTTTAAACGAAAGTGTCCTCTTAAAATGCTCCCCCTAGGATTTTATAAAATCTGAAAGATACAGACACTATCCATATGCCAACAGGCACAAGTTAATGCCAGGTGTAATAGATTTGTTTCATGATGGTGTACACATAAATACTCACTAACAGCCTCATCACACTTACTCTGTACTTCCCTGGTCCAAATTCTCTCTTGACATTGTGAACCTCTCAATCCTTTCCTGCTTTGTCACACAACTGACAAGCATTCAAACTGAAAGCGTAATGCTCCATGTCACAAAATACAGGATCACTGTCCAACAAAGAGAGATGGGGGGAAGGAGGGCAGAGAAGAGAGAGTGACAGACAAATTTATTCTGGAATGAGAGTGACATGCAAGAAGAAGAAGCTGTCACCTTCAGAAATGCTTTCATCTCCACACAGAGATTTAGCTCTGTTGCAGCTGCCTCAGATTTTTTATTCATGTGTTTTGCCACCTGCGTTGCTTAAACTGGTTCCCCTTGAAATGCTGATTAAGTCTGAATGAATTACTCCTCGACAATATAAGCAGCACCTTGTGGAGGATGCTCAACCACAGGAGCTGGGTTCAGACACACTGCAACTTCAGCCCTGTTACAGTGACGCTAACACCTGGTTAAACTATCATCTGAACTTGTAGACGAGGAGGAGAACATAGAGCAGCATCCTGAGCTCCTCTCCTGCTCTGTGAACCCTCAAAGGTTCAATTCAAAAATCCAAACTACTGTGTTGAAACACTTGTTCTACTCTCTGTGTCTGTTTTTTTTTTTTTTTCTTACTGTTATTTTTGGCCCTTCCCGCTCACCGTTCCTCCCATGTCTCATCCTCCTCCAGAGAGCATGCTGAGGACGGCCAGCAGTCCAGACAGCTTGCGCTCCCGAACCCCCATGATCACCCCCGACCTCGAGAGCGGCACCAAACTGTGGCATCTGGTCAAGAACCACGACCACTCGGACCAGAGGGAAGGAGACAGAGGGAGCAAGATGGTCTCTGAGATCTACCTGACAAGACTGCTGGCCACCAAGGTATGGAGAAGCTGTGTTTCCACACACACACCATGCCGCCCAGAGCCTTGTCATGTTGCCCGCTGCCACCAGCAGCCCCTTCTGACCTTTGTTTGGTGGTGGTCTCGAAGCTCATTAATATGTTTCATAACCTTTTGCACAAAGCCAAACATATGCACAGGAATCAGTGTGTGTGTGTCTTAATTAAGAGGTTGACCTTTGACTATTGAGTTGTTG
Source organism: Limanda limanda (assembly GCF_963576545.1). Taxonomy (NCBI): domain Eukaryota; kingdom Metazoa; phylum Chordata; class Actinopteri; order Pleuronectiformes; family Pleuronectidae; genus Limanda; species Limanda limanda. The sequence goes on from NC_083639.1 coordinate 14,039,895, forward strand.
GGTTGGTGTTACTGGGCCCTGTTGGTGGCCTCAGGGCTTTTAGGCCCAAAGCTTTTATGCTGTAATCATTACTTGACAAATTCCTCCATGTCATCCAGACCACTCTGTCTAACCTGCACTCAGGTTAATGAGCCTTTATGGTTCTATTATTGACATATTCGTTTTTTGTTATGTTTTTGGCTCCACCCCACAAATATTACTTAGGCACTAAATCAAAAGGACACAAATAAATAATGCGAAATGAGGCAATATAGGAAAATGCCCTTTTTTCTCTCAAAAGTGAGACTAACTTTCTCTCAAATTTACACATGTGGGGTCCAAGTAATAATAAATATCCAATGTGAGCCAAAGATAATGTGAGAAATGGAATAAATGTCTGGAGTGTGTGAGCCCATTGACATTAGGCAACTGTTCCTCACTCTTTACAGTTCATCATTCCACTGTAACTTAAAACTTGTGTTTTGTCCCCACTCCACTGACACACTCATCTCAAGAAACAAACATGCACATTATCCAGATTAACATAATGAACAGAAACAATATCTACTCAGCTCTCTAACAGTGTCAAGCTTTTGCTCTCATTTGCAAACCTCAACTCTCTTGGTGCTACAGCTCACCCTGCTCCTTCCTCTGCCTCGGTGTTTCACTCATTAGCTCCAAATTCTCATTGTTGGAGCTCCAGGTAGGAAAGTGCGAGGTAAGAGGCATCAGTGCTGCCGCGATTGGGAAATGATTAACATGCACGCCAGAGGAAGACAATGGGGGCAACTTGGAGCGCTGCAGTTTGTTCTCATTTATTACAGCTCCCACAGCTTTGTGTATTTTGGAGGCTGATTTGCGGCTGTGCGAACAAATACAAAACTGCAGATTAAACTTCTGGCTGGTTTAAATAAGATTTTGTGAAAGGTGGCCTGAATGCTTGAAGACGAAGAAGACGGCCCCCTTAACACTAATGGAAAATATCAAATCATTTTAACTTCAGAGGAGTTAGAGAGCATTCCGAATCCAGAGTATGATGTGGTGAAAAACACTGAGCCTGAGGCTGAACTCTCATTGGGCTCCATCCTAAACTCAGCAAAGAACACCCGTCATCATCACAAACACAGACAGTTGGAGTTCTATAAGCAGAGCACTGCCACTGACAGCCATCGCCTACAGCCACACATCTCCAGTAAACACCACTGTGCAGCAGCCCCAGTTGTTTAGTGCTGCTGTAACTCAAGTGAAACTAACAAGGATGTTCACATTTCAAATATGATGTTATATGAAGCTGTCAAAGACTTATTTCTATTTTAATTACCTCCGACCAAAGAGGGTGTGTTTTTTAGTCTGATTGTTATCAGGATTCTGCAGAAAGTACTCGACTGATTTCCATAAACTTGTGTGGAGGTTGGGGCATGACTCAAGGAATAACCCTTTAAATTTGAGTGATGAGGCCACTTCTGAGAGAATGATTCATGAATCTTGATTAAAAAAAACTGTTGACATGTTTAGGGGACTGATTTTTATTTGTGCAATTTGGTGAAGATCCCAATAAAAATCTGAATCTGGTGAATCAAAAAGTTGTTTCACAAGTGAAGGTATGTCCCTCTACTCAAATTGTTTTTGCATACAAACTGATGCAGCGTTGCTTCTCGTGTTCAGGGTACGCTCCAGAAGTTCGTGGATGACCTGTTCGAGACCATCTTCAGCACAGCACACCGAGGCAGCGCTCTGCCGCTCGCCATCAAGTACATGTTTGACTTCCTGGATGAGCAGGCAGACAAACACTCCATATCAGACTCTGATGTGCGGCACACTTGGAAGAGCAACTGGTGAGTGTTTGTGTGTTTGTCTGTGTGCACCCTGTGTGAAAGAGCATCATCTGGAGCATTTGGAAGTTTCTTTGTGTCTCATTAGTGTTGTAGAAAAGTTGCTGTAGTGTTAAAAAAAACTAAGTTATTGAATATGCAGCACTTTCACACTGGCAGTGCAGCAGAATGTACAGTGTTCTTATTTCCCCTTCCTCAGGCATTTTATCACTCAGATGCCTCCTCTGTTCAGCCAGTGTGTGTATATGCAGCTTCATTCATCGCTCTGCTCTCTGCACCTTAATAGCTTGTCAAGTCCTTCTAACTGCAACTCTTCCTCCTGTTTCACCTTATTCCCTCCATCGCTCTAGTCTTCCGCTGCGGTTCTGGGTGAATGTGATCAAGAACCCGCAGTTCGTCTTTGACATCCACAAGAACAGCATCACAGACGCCTGCTTGTCTGTGGTGGCTCAGACCTTCATGGACTCATGTTCAACATCAGAGCATAAACTCGGGAAGGACTCGCCTTCCAACAAGCTGCTCTACGCTAAAGACATCCCCAACTACAAGAACTGGGTGGAAAGGTACATTAACAAATTTTTGACTTGTTTTGACCGTGCTTTTAGATGTCGTAGTTTCTGCTCTTGATAATATGAAACATTGCCTTGTTTAATGATTTGCATATGTCTTTGAGACCTTTATTTAATGCTCGATAATCAGGCCTAAGCAGGTTTTGATAAATCATCCTTCAAATTGTTTCAGGATTTCCTCTCTATTAGAGACCAGTGATTAATTGCTACACAAATGAGTTTTTAATGTTTCAAGATTAAAAATGGTGTTCCACCAGGTGCAAGCTTTGGCCCTCTCCTAATTTGGACATTCGTCATGTGATTCAGTAAATAACAGCAAAGGAGATTTTTATGCAGATGGTACAATTCGTTATGCTAACAGTATACGTCTATAGACCAAGCTTCGTCAGTGTGCTGTCTTTTCTCAGATATAGAAGGAAAATTATTATTAAAGAAAAAATTGTCATGATTTCAACTTTTGACGGGGTTTCTCCAGGTACTACTCTGACATCTCGAGGATGCCAGCCATCAGCGACCAGGACATGAGCGCCTACCTGGCAGAGCAGTCGCGCCTGCATGTCAACCAGTTCAACAGCATGTCTGCTCTTCATGAGATCTACTCCTACATCGTCAAATACAAGGACGAGGTGAGATATCAGCGATCAAACAGCAGCTCTCTATTTAACCTTCATTGTTCTGCACATCTTACCTTCACTATACCTACAATTTGGACAGGTGTTGATGAAAATGCATTTGGTCTGTTGAGGTTATTCCAGAAACACAAGGTTGAGAATAGAATGTTGTAAATATGGTCAGGATCATAACTGAGGCTCCTGACCTCTATTAGCAGTCAACCTTTGTGTTTACTCTGCCATTATTCAATACCAGCTTTTACATGATGCATTTTAAATTGAATGTACGTCAGGTTCGCTGACCTCTTCCCCTCTCCCCTCAGATCTTGTCGGCTCTGGAGCGGGACGAGCAGGCGAGGAGACAGAGACTGAGGAGCAAGCTGGAGCAGGTCATCGACACAATGGCGCTGAGCAGCTGAGGACCATCCAGCGCCTCCATCTTCTCCTCCTCTTCACTCCTCGTCTCCATCTGTCTCTCTCCCTCGCTCCTCTCACCCAGAAAAACGAAAAACACTCCAGCCCCCAACAATACAGACAAACTGCAAACGGACTGAAGCAGTATACTGCAACCTGGGGGGGGTTCGGCAGAGATGGGCGGGCCTGTGTACGCTTACATGTGTATGTGTGTGTTTGTGTGCGGCCCCATACGGTGAGACTGGGACACCGGACACTTTCACACATGCATACGTGGAGAAACATGTCAACTGACAGCATTTGATTATTGTGGATGTTGGTGTCTGTGGTTTGCTTGATTTTGATTTCAAGACTTTTGTGGTGACAAAGCGATGGTCAGGAAAGAAACAATGGAAGCCAGGAAAGGAACTCCATATATGGCGTTATCATGAGCAGGATGGACCAATCAGTGATGAGCCTATGGAGAGCGGCTCTCTAGGTCATGTGACTCCAACGGGTGTCACAGATTGTTAGATTTAGTTTTTTGTTTTTTGTATAAATGTAATCAACTGCCCACTCTCTGATCTCTCGCCACTTGTATTACTGCTGAATTTGCACAATTTACAGAAACGTTACAAAGGAAGACTATATAGATATTATATATAAATACAGCTACGTTTTTAAAGACAGATTAGGGAGCAAACATTTTTGTTGTTTTCCTTTTCATTTTAAAACGAACAATAAAAATACATCAATGAAACATGATTTGGTATTTCAAGTACAAAACAAAAGAACGTAGACAAAAAAAGAAAAAGAAACTAAAAAGTTGTACTGTGCCATGTTTTCTTTGAATGTTGTTTAGTGCAAAGACATTTTGTTAGATGGAATGTGCTACCGTATGATTTTAAATATGAACATGCCTAGTGACTGAAAAGAATTGTTTGAGTAATGACCCCATTTTTAGATCCTTGATGAAATTAGCGGGAAGCATACGACGCGCGTTGTCGCTCTTCTCGAGTTCGGACGGTTCATGGTGTCACAGTGAAAAACATGAAGTTGCTGTTTGCTCTAATTCGATTGGTGCAATCTTTCTGGTTTCAGAAAACCACATATTTACTCATTTACTCGCAGGATTGTTGCTTTATCGTGATCGCGTTAGTGTCTGGTCCCACGGCTGGTTCTACTCCTCAAGGGTCGAGCAGAAGGGACAGTTCAGTGCTTCACAATGTTGTGACTGAACAATGAAGTAGCTCCATTGCACTACAGGAAATAGTCCCATTCGCCCCGTTTAGGACGTGGCCGACAGATCTAACCGCGAGGATTCCACCCGTGCAGAGTTTGTGTTTCCCATCTCTTGAAGGATCATTCATTTTCTGACGCGGCCCCGTGAGAGTGAGGCCGGGTCTCTGCGCTCTCAGATTCTGTTTACGTCTTTGCAGGAGCCAGGCTGAGGTCAGGCAGAGCTTAGTGGAGCCGCTCAGTGATGAAACAAAGTGGGAAAAGCTTTTTCTAGCCTAAAGCCTCTGTATTTTTTTTTTACTTTCTCAATGTTAATACCCAAATAAAGGGGCAGGGAAAAGGTCTAGTGAGCATCTCTCTCCACCTCTGACCTATCTATTTGAAACAGGGATTATTGCTCTTTATCCATAAGGGGAGGGGTGAGGAACAATGCAGAGGTGAGACACCTCCGTTCATTAGCTACACGAGGATGAGTAATCCTCCACTTAGCCTGCAGCTCCTGTTTCAGAACTAGCCTATTGCCATGTGTGGCTTAAGCTTTTTTTTATTACTGATCTCCTAAGAGGATTTCTTTGTTTCTTTTTTTCTTTTTCTTTTTTGAAGTCTTGAAGTCATGGTTTTTACATTTGTGGTGAGAAATAATGTTTTCTGATTATTTTTATTTTTCTGCTTGCAAAAAACCAAACTGTGGTCTGTAAATTGTTTTTGTTGATGTTTTCATTTGTAAATTGTAAACTTTTCATGATGAACAAAAGCTGTTTGCCATTCTTTTGTTATCAGATTGTTTTTGTTTGTTTTGTTTTTATTTTCCACATGTAAATTGTACATTTTACGGTACACAGAAGACAAAATTCTCCTTTGGTTTGCCTGAAAGTTTAAGTACTTGACCGAACTCGAGGTTTAATTTCCTGATCTCAAGGATCAAAATGAAATAGTTGCATCAGATGAGCGTGTGTGTCTTTGTGATGGAAACGTGACTTGCTGCTTTAACTCTTGTACCTTGTTTTTCTATCAGATTTTAGGGCTGTTATTTTATGCTGATCAGAAATGCTGTCGCTGTCCATCTTTACGCCAGATTCCTCAGAAAGAAAGAAAAAAAAAACAATCTCCTGATACATCTGAGAATAGAGAGCACACCTCCCAAATTACTGTCAGATATGAGATGTGACTTTGTGCAGCTGCAAACACATGAGCCGACTTCAACTGGATACGTCAGGTCTTGATCATGAAAAAAGAAACAGTTTTGAGGGACCACTCTGCCCGGGTTAAGGGAGAAGACTATTTTTCAGCCGAACGTGTTGCAAAACCTCCACCTACATAAGCTCAGCTCGCTGTACAAACAGTTTAAACATGTTGTTTCCTTCTGACCTTTTGCTGTACGTGCACACTTTGGTGCTTTAATTGTATCACGTGGACGGGAAATGGACGGCTGCTGCTCCACAGCTCAGCAGTGCTGTTAGAATGAGTTCAGTGTATAGTGAGAAGAAAAATCCACCACTCGCAGCAACTGACTGAGGCCGCAGGGTCCGACTGGTGATGTGTCCGACTCTATAGACATTCTCAGTTCATTCTCAGGTTCATGCTCCATGTGGGTGGTAATTTGGTCTCATCTTTAGAGAAGCTTCCCTTCTCTGTCCATTGTGATTACTGACTTGTATCTAGTGTTATTGAGGTGGTTTAGTCGCACTGAGTTGCAGGTTTTTTGCTGTTTTTCTGTCAAATCCGAGCAAATTAACAAGTGGAGTTCACTGCTCTGCCTCCAGTCTGAGCTCAGTCAGCACACAGCCATGCATCTCATGTTTAATTCTCAGCTCTTCAGACATGCTAAGTCACACTTATGCCTTTCCAAACCCTGGTGGAATCAAATGCAAAGTCTTGGCATCTTTCTGTTTTCAGTTTTTTTCCCCCCTGCTGTTCTCCAATTCTGGAAACGTGGTGGTTGGTCTTTTTTTTTTCCAACATGGACGTTGCATAGGCTCCTTGGAAACGCAAAGCAAGTGACTTTCAGACTGAGTCGGCAAAAGGAATTTTAATACTACAGACTTCAGACTTGAAGCGACTGTCACAAGTTTGCAGGTTAACATTCATTGTGTAAATATTCTGTTATTTCCTATTTTGCAGATTTACTACTTGTAAATAAACACGCATCAAGGAGAGATTAAACATTTTTTGCTAAATAAAATGTGACTTGTACTTTGTTATTTTATGACTAATTTGAATGGAAGAAGCACAGTATTCCATATACATGGATACACACATGAATATGGTGTGTATCAGGCATCTTTATGGGACTGGTCTTTCTGAGTGTGTGCAAATCTATTCAAAAATCTGGATCTAGTGAATTTAAATGTGTTTTCATAACTGCTCGTCGTGTTGGAGGGAAACACTTGTCCCAATCTAGTTTATCCTATAAACTAAACGTTTTCATGTGAGCAAACATACACAATGATACTGACTGATATGTCTGTGAGAGGCTCAATTTGTATTGCTTCAATAAATAAGGTGCATTCGTCATTTCTCTCACAGCATCTCTCCTCTCCATTCTCCTCTTTAGTGACAGGAAGCTTCCTGAGTGGGGACGTGTGTCAGGAAACACACGCTCATGTTAGTGTTAGTCACGATAGCTCTGTATTTACCACTCAATCCACCCCTGCTTGTTTAAGTACTAACTCTTCTCTCCATTGAATTGTCTTTTTGAGTTCTGTCTGCAAACTCCAGCCCTTTTGTGTTGTGCAATCCAAACCTTTCTAATGTGCTTGTTTGAATCATATCACTATTTTAGAATAACCTGCTCTATCGACCTGTTTCTTTCAAATGTACATTGATCGTAGCGTCTTAATGAGTCGAGCCATTTAATACCAAAGTCTTAGTTTTGAAAACGTCCACAGTGAAGTGTTTTGCTTCTTGTCAGCCGGCAGCTCCCCTCCTCCGTCTCTCTGCCTTTCACGACTCGACCGGCGTCATTAATCATTCTTATGGGAATGTGGTTGAGTGGCTGGTGGGGGCTGGTTCCTCTGGAGGTGTTAATACGAACACGTTTACCCCCAACCATACATCCTGCTCGCACTGCCCTCAGCTTACATGCCCACTTACATGGACGAGCGGCTCCGAGTGCATAAAACAGTGGCACGTCTACCGGCTCACTCACATTTTCATGGAATCGACACGTATTTTTAGCTGAAGGAGGAAGCAGCGAGCGACAGAGAGAGAAAAAAAGAGTATTAGAATGAACCAAAACCACCTTGTCTGGTTTCTTTTTTCATGGCCTGCCTGAAACCGTCAGCACTTCCCTCTCTCTCCCCCTCAAGCAGGTTCAATGAGCCCAGATAGACAGAAAATGTTATCGTTTGCACCATGTGTAACCAGCCGGGCTAATTCAATTAAAATTCCATCCGAGGAGGAACGCTGAAATTGCGTAATGGTCGTGGGAGCACTGAATCTCGTAATGATCCTGTCAAGAGGCAAATGATCTTGTGGCGCGAACATTATGATAAATTCCTCGCAGAGCACAAGATGCTGGTTTCTTCACCCCCCCCCCCTCCTCCAACTCTCCCTGCATGGAAAATTCTGTTGCTATAGTTAATAAAGCTGTGATCTATATTTGCCCCCCACCTCTTTAATCTCCTTTAGTTACAATTGAAGAGGGCTCTGTGTTTTATCTCACGCTCAACCCAGTGAAATTGGAATTCTATTTTTGCTGAGGAATCCTTTGGCATCTGTCAATGTGCGTTGCGTCAAGAGTCTGGCGGAACCAGGGCTCCTCGAGTGGCAGCGGCTTCGGCTGCTCGGGCCCCTAAATCCGGTGAGCGGTTGAGTCGAGTTTCAGATGCTCCTGGTGAGGCGGAGGTGACAGCCGTGACTGGTTGGGTGGGGGGAACCTTAGAGATGGATTACTGTCACCGCTCTTAACTTGGGCTGCACGGAAAAAGCAGCGAGTGCGTGTGAGGACAGGAGTGGGCGTTATGTGCAGGTGCTGCCAAACTTCAGCCCACCACACACATGCACCGTTACACCGTGCACCGCTCCTGAAGGCAGCACGGTGGGAATGAAGCTTGGTTAGTTTAGCTGTTCAAACCCTTTTATGAATTAAAAAAAAACTCATCTTGGAACCAGATATTTGAAGTTAGATCCAGTCTAATTAATACTTTTATATTAACAATGGATCAAACGTCTGACTGTGATATGAACATGGGAAATGAGTCCTTCACATCAAAGGACAATGGTGGATAGTAGTGAAATAGAAGTAAAATATATTAATTATTTGCTTTAAAATAGACTTAAAGTAATAAAAGTCAGAGTGTAGTCTATTCCCTAATGCAAAGGTAAATACATCATCGTGGTTGAGTCTCATCGGTATCCACTCCAGCTGTGTCTACAGGCGAGGACTCACACTTGTTTTTGCTTCCTGTCTCGAGGCAAACCGCTGTGTGGCTTCGCATGTCCTTTCGCTTTGGTGAAGTTTTCTGGTTATATATATATATATTAGTTGAACTAAAAGTGAAAAGTATCTGAAAGTATTTGTATTATGATGGCGGTGAATATTCTTGGTCTTCCAGGTCATTTTATATCCAAGTGCTAGAAAACAGGTCAACTGGACGTGGTTGAGTTCCTTGTAGACGTTTCACCTGTCATCCTTTCTTCAGGAAACTTGACCTGTTTTTAGCACTTGGAAGTAATATGATCTTAAGTAAAGTAACTAAGTAAATGTACTTTGTTACATCCAACCCTCACTAAAGGAACCAGAGATTTAGCTAATTGTTTTGGTTCTAAGGCCTGAATGTAACTTTACTGTAGTTTCCACACGGTTTCTTCTCATCGTAAACTCACAGCTCAGCATCAAACAGGAAGCCGAGCATTTGTCAGCTAATTATCCCGACAGTACCCTGCGGAGTTGAGACCAAATATTGGACTTAAATTTGCCTCGTGGATGAAAACTCGACTTCAAATGAATTCAAATATGTAAATGAGCAACGAGTTGAGATTATTTCTGTCCTAATGTGACTTCATGCAAAACTCAGATTCCATATGTTCATTGACACAGTTATTACCTCGAGGAGGTGACGTTTACATTGTGAACTACAGAACTGACTTTTTGTCCACATGTCGTAATGCTACAAAATAAATCAAGAGTGGGAGGAGAAATGATTCCATCAATATTTAACTCACTCAACATACATGTGGCATGTGAGATGAAACTCTGTCCTTTTCTCCACCAAATTAGAAACATCAGTCAATTTAATTAAACATTTTTATTCATTCATAGTGGCCCGTTTCCATACAGTCTAAAACGCTATATATCATTTAATTTCTAGCCTAATTAGAACTGGTCCTAGTTTTTGCAGTCACTGTAATCTTGACTTTAACATTAGGTCAAGTCATTTTAGAGGCAGGTGGGTTATTTTCCAACACAGAAATTTGTATCTAAGTGTTACTTTTCATTCTACCTATTTTATTCTTTATTAAAATTCTTGAAATTGATGTAATGAATTGGATAGAAACTTCAAGCAGCAGATTACTGTAACTCATAGTTCTTCAATAACGTCCCATTAGAATCAGTGATGGTTCAGTTTTCTTCACAGGCTCCGTATCACCTGATTTATGATCTGTGGTAACTTTTCACAGTGGCATCAAATGTCCCTCACAAAGTTTAGGCAGCTTCTCTGAGCCAGTGGCAGCATTTGGTCAGAAGCTCTGACCAAATCTCAGCGTCTGACGTTCAGTGGGATTTCTTCCGCTGATGTTTGATTGATGGATGATTCTCTGTGTTTTAATAAATCACTGAATTTGAGACATTTCCTGTATTTGATAAACTCGCCTCCGTTTTCCCCCTGAGCCAAACTGCTGCAAATCGATTATGGGTTGAACTTGACTTCTGAGCGTCACCTCGGTCACCTCTGCGCTTCCCTTCCTTCCTGGATACACACACACACACACACACACACAGTCCAAACATACATAGATCCCTGAGGAGACCCCCTGCTGAGGATGGGAGGAGAGGCTCTGTCTGCCTCCCCCCGTCAGGTGAGGGGTCACGTCCCCCAGGACCTGCAGGAGTCTGTCTGATTAGCCCACCCACCACTCAGACCTCCACTCAGGGATGGAGAGATCAGCTGTGTGTGTGTGTGTGTGTGTGTGTGTGTGTGTGTGTGTGCGTGCGTGCGTGCGTGCGTGCGTGCGTGCGTGTGTGTGTCTGTGTGTGTCTGTGTGTGTGTGTGTCTGTGTGTGTCTATGTGTGTCTGTGTGTGCCAGCATTGTTATGCTCGTGCAGACATGCTTTGACACGCGTGCATTCTATTATCACGTGCATGGTTTGTGTGCAGTCTGGAGGTCAGAGAGGTCAACTGCAGACTTCCCACACAAAACATCGTCTGTCAATTTAATCACAACTCAACCGGCGGAAGGTCGGCACCAGATTGATCAAACTGCTCTGGAATTGCTGCTAATGGCTCAAGTCCACAGTGGCTCCTTCTCTCTCTCCGCTGCACACACACACAGACACACACACGTTCATGCAACACACCCACGAACACACAATGCAGCCCCGTTTGATCTGCGAATGTGTGTCTTTGGCAGTTTTTTTCCCCTCTGTCTTGCAGCTTCAGTCAACCAAACTTGAAAGCCTCTGCTTTTCCTCGGAGACAAGAATGAATCTTTTTAGGTCTATTGTGGCATTAAGCTTTGAGGGCGCACAACAAAGAAGTCAAACAGATATGTACACATTTCCATTGCTTATTTTTCTCAATTATTGGAATGGCTCTTGAAAGAGCAGTTCTTCCGACAATAAGTACAATTATTCTCTCCGTTATTTCCGAGCTCGGTAATTAGCTGCGATGCGTTGCAGTTGGAAAAGATAAAAATTGCATTGCGTGTTTCTTAGAGATAACAACATGGAACAGATGAAATAGAAAGAATATGTTTACACTTTGTTCCCTATTCAGAGACAAGCGCGTGTGAATCATTTTTAAAACAGTCTCTTCGCTCATAATGAATTTCATGATAAATCATTAATGCTGCTTAGACGTATCAGAGGATGCCAGATGCTTTTAATTCCCTCAAAGATTCAGCCTAAGCTTCGCCCTTTGACCCCCACATTCAGCTCGTCTGTCGGCCTTTCATGTGTGATCAACGCCGTGGTTCTGAACATGCTCCTTCCACGCTGCCGCCATCCTCCCGTGGCTTCACCGCTGTCACTTTGATGTCAGAGGGATGTGGTGCGTCTTAGTGATCCGCCGCTCATGAATTAATTAATCCTTCCTAGGGAATGTCTCAAACACAGCAGCTTGTGATCAAGTGCATTGTGGGATTGAGATAAGGCTTGGACATCGCCTGGCAATGGAACTGACACGAGGACCCTTAATTAGTTCAATTAATTAACCATGGGGATGAGGCCTTTGTGTCTGTGTGTGTGTGTGTGTGTGTGTTTGTGTGTGTGTGTGTGTGTGTGTGTGTGTGTGTGTGTGTGTGTGTGTGTGTGTGTGTGTGTGTGTGTGTGTGTGTGTGTGTGTGTGTGTGTGTGTGTGTGTTGACAGCTACCTGGAGATTGAGGTTTAACTGCTGGAGTGCAGGTCTTCAGCAGGTTGTGGCGTTGCGATAAGAGAACGGGTTAATTAAAGCGTGCTGGTGAGAACAGAGCTGCTCAGGGGAGATGTGTTGCTGCAGGTATCTCATGACATCAGCTCTCATAAGTGCAGATGCCACAAAGGAAGGACAACGTGTTGGTCATGATAAACCTCCATTCCCACATGTGGACTTGCAGTTTCCCACTCCTAACCCACTGCTCAGTGTCCTGTGTGTATAGCAGTTGCTATTACACTAATACCTATGGCATTATTGGAGTATTTAACATTTTGTGAAATACGTTTATCTATCGCTTGCTGAGAGATGGGGGAAAAGATAGATACGCCCCTTGTTTCTGTTCATTCATTATTAACCTAGAGCCCGGAGGTAATTAGCTTAGCCTCATGAACAGTCTGGAGGCAGAGTGGAGAACCACTGTTCTATGTGTGTACAGATTAAACAAAGCTATAGACTGTATTTAAAGATGGACGACACATCTCCACTTCTTATACAAAAATGAAGCCATCGTATCCTGGATATTGGGGCTGCCATCTTGAACTGGTGACATCATCCAGAGACTGCACAGTAGTGAGTGTGGTGCGGAAATGTGATATTGAGATCTCGCTGATAAACATTCAACCAATAGTGAGTCAGTCTCAGCTGTAAATCATGACTTGTGACTTTTATCGAATCCAATAACTTTAAAAAATCAAACTTACCAGAAAATTCAGATTTTTTTTACCTCTATGTGTTTTGGGGTTAATGACCCACACTCCATTCAGCCACCAGGGGCAAAGATTTTAACGTTTTCACAAACCTTTTCCTCACAAAATTAAGCTAAACTGAGCTTAGATAAGATAATCTAAACTAAGAGAAAATAGGCTAGGTTAAGTGCCTTAAGTTTTTTTTTTCTTTCACTATATCAAACCCAGTAAACTGGGCTCCTGTACTTTCATGTACAGGCTGCTGTCAATCTTTTCTTACAGTCTTTATTTGAAATGTAAAAAAATTCAAATGTTGACTTTTCAAATACGGGAGGTCTTATTGAGGTGGGAAGGACTCTGAACATCCCTGCTGCAGCACATGAGGCAGTTAAAAAGAAAAATAATCAAGCATACGAGTGCAGTGCAGAAATTATTCAGTGTAGCTGCTATTCACTGATTTAATTTTTCCTCTGCAGCATTTTCATTATAAGGCATCAATCGGCTGCAGTCTTTGTGAATGGGATGGCCTATTTACACCGAGCAGGTTCTCACCACTCCACACTGCAAACTGCTGCTTGAATTACGAGGCGATATGAAAATTCTGCTGCTTCTGCTCATCTCCCAGCCTGCCCAGCTGCCAAATGTTCAGATGTGCTTTTATGCACTGTAGCAGGGATATTACAGTGTGTATTCCCTGGTAGCTCATACATCAGCGTGCGCAGAGTACATAAAAATGACTCTATTCACCACCAAAGACAAAATGTGCTCGGAGGACAAAAGAAGCGCAATATAGACGAATGAGTATGAGTTAATAGTGTAAATGTTGATATGCAGCGCTGTGCTGTGTACAAATGTGTTTCCTAGTCCAGTGTTGCATGCACACATTTATCTAATATCCCCTTTTCACTGCAGTGCCAATGACCTGACTTTGGATTTTAACCACAATAAATTTTTTTGTAAAAATAAGTAACGAAGTTCAGAAGGCCTGAATCCAGCAGAGAACACTGAAGGATGAGGAAGAGGAGGAGGAGCGAGGAAACAAAAAGAAATTCACAGTGCGCTGTTTTTTTCCATGGCCATACATTTTTGATAGCCACTGTTACATGTCCCTCCCTCTCTCCCGCCTTTGTCTGCCGAATTCAGTTCCTCTTCAGTTTGTTGCTCTTAAAAAGCAACAAACCTCGACCTTCTCCTCTCTTTTCTCAACGCGTGGCATCTGTATTGTCGGAAGAAGAAGTGATGGGAGGGAGAGGAAGAGAGGGAAAGTTAGAGTGGAGCGAAGTGGAAGCAATTGCTGCAGCAGATGGATGGAGAGGTGCCTCCAGTGTCAGGTAGTCATGGTAACCTGTCAGAGAGGTGTCATGGGAGCGTTCAGAGAGAGGTGAGAGTGATGGGAGCAACTTGTGAGGCCCATTCCACCTCGCACTTCATGCAAAGACAAAGTTTTGTCTTCCAGAGGAGGGAGGTTATGGATATGACAAGTCATCATGATGAAAAATAAATAGAAAACCATAGAGAGGTGCTCTGTAGATAACAATACCCTGCCAGTCCACTTATGAGACCACATCCGGATTTGTACATATGGCTGGACTGAATTTCACACATATTATAAATATCAGTCCCCGTATCAAGATCCATGGGAAAACAAGGAAATTGTTGAAAAACGCTCAATTTTAACGAAAGTAAAAAAAATCTGGGACTTGCTCCATATTTAAATGTCTTCTTTCCAGAACAATAACACATCTTTCCACCAAGTTTCGTCTTAATTTGACGTTAAGTTTAGCATAATCCTGCTACTGAACTAACAAACAAATAGACAGGGGTGAAAACATCAGCTCCTTGGTGGAGGGACACATGGAATGTCCCTCAGTAGAGCATGAAACTCCACTAAGGCCAATCCCCTAAATTTTGCATCAAATCTTTAACGTTTGTTCTCAAACTTTTGAAGAAACTTATAAACTGTTGATTCTCTCAGCTACAAGTTGGTGGTAGTAACAGGGTTTTAGTCTTTTGTTACCATTTAGGCAGAAATTGGGGAAAATATCTCAAATGTTCTATCTTGGAATGATGAAGGAAGTGAACGAAATTCTGATTCTGACCTTTTTGCCCAGATCTGCGCCAATATTTACTGAGACCTCTCTCGCCCCATGTCCCATCCTTCCATCTGTTCAGTAGTTTTTATGTTATCCTCCTGATAACAAACCAACCAACATCCTCATGGTGGAATAATAATAAGTGATGATCGTATGTATGAGAACACACCAAAGAAAGATGCCTACAATACTATAAGACAGGCAGAAATTAAACATGGGATATTAGTCAGCCAGGATGAATGAGAGCCGGAGACGTGAATCAGACAAGAGTTCAATCATGAGAGGAAAGTATGGAGGCAGCAGGTGTGTGTGTGATAATATCCAGGTGGAGGTGGCTGGGCTCTGTTTTCCTCCATCGCTCTACCGAGTCCTGTGGGGCGAAGAGGTGGAAGGCAGACGGAGGAGAAAAAAAGGAAGGAGCAGTGGAGGGATGTGTAAGGAGTTGCGAGTCTGACTGGGGAGGTGTTGCCAACTCGCCAGCAGTCATCCCATCAGCCTCCTCCACGGTTTCCTCCACCTGAGCTCGCGCCGAGGCCAGTGTCGTCAGCCAGATCCATCACCCCTCTGCTGGAGAACAAAAATGAGGACCAACCTGCAACATGGTGCCACAGTGTCACTTCCCTCTGCAGAGTTAGTGACAACTTTCCTTCTTGATATAATAACCTGAATGTCAGTGTTTTAAATATGGCTGTTGTCTTCAGGCCGCTGCTACGCTCCTTACACCTGTCTCCCCTCTGAGGTATCACAGCAGGCCAGGCTGAGGTGGAGCCAATAACATTAGTGATGGCTCAGCTCCATTTAAATGTGTCAGGAAGCTTTGCCACTGACTCAGCATGAGTAACACCAGCGCTCTGTAACTAGAACACCTGAATGAAAAGCAACCATCATTAATGTTATTATCTGTGGCTGACATGTCTATTGTAAGAAAGGTCTATATTCTCTCATTCCCGAAATACAGTCCCTGAATAACAGCTCATCTTCTCAGGTAACGTCATGCTGCTCAACTGGGATTAACAATTAAATATACATATACATATATCACATATTTTCCCACATTACCCATGAGGGTGTTGTTGAGTTTCCTCCTTCAAGCTCATGTCCTCTACCAGAAGCCTGGGAGTCTAACAGTTCTTCTCAGTATCTTGGTTGTTCCCAGGACTGAGCTCTTCTGGACAGAGATCTCAGATGTTCTTCCTGGAATCTGTTGGAGAATCTCTCCAAGTTTGACGTTTAAAGCCCAGAGTGCTCTGACTACCACTGGTTTCACTGCCTCCTTAAATGTCCACATCTTCTCCAGATCCTCTTTCAGCCCTTGGTAGATTTTGAGCATCTCATGTTGCTCTTTTTACATAACGCCATATCTTGGGATCGCTACATCTATCAACACTACTTTCTCCTGCTGTTTGTTGAAAACTACGATGTCCGGTTGGTTAGCCATCACCCTTTTATTCTTAATTGTCAATACTGCCTTCTGTTGGTCCTATCTGTTAAAACTGTTATCTCCATATCTACAACACTGTAAATAAGGAAAAAACTCCTCATTGCAAAGTTATCAGGACTTTAAGTTGTACACAGTGCGAGATGAGCTTGATTTGTTGCCACTAATTCAAAATGTTCCTCAATTACTGATCATCTTCAAGTTTCCAAGGCCCAACAACTTATAATTGATATTTATGCAAAGTTAATATAATACAGTGTTTGTATTTAACACTGCCAAGTATTTGGATCATTTAATGAGACCTTTAAAAAGTCTGAAATCTCCAACATGCACATGCACACCCACAGTGTTTCTGCAGGTGGTTGTCAACAACTATCTGCACTGAACCTCACACACACTGGGCGACCACCAGCTCTAACTCTCCCGTGTCACAGTTTTGTGCTGGTGCCGAGAACTAAGCACCAGCAGTGATGAGTTTTGAGTTGATCTGGTGGATCTTATATTGGACATGGGACAAGCTGCAGCATCATCGGACACTAACAAGACCTGAATCAATATACAGATTTCACATCATGCTGTTCAACACTGAGTCAAATGTAAAAAAAATTTTTTATCTGAGAGTGTATTTTCCACAGTGTTGCTGATCAACTTCAGTAAAATGTGATGGATATTATCATGACTTTTCATGCTGTGTGCCTGATGCTGTGTGTTGGGCTGCACCTGTGTGGTTTCACTGAGCATCTGTGAGAGGAGCTGCCACCTAAAGCAGAGCTTCCACTGACTGGGTGAACTGACTGGGTGAACTGACTGGGTGCACTGACTGGGTCCACTGCCTCCACCATGGTCCATTTAACTGCACCCACTCCACTATTGTGTCCAGGTCACTGCCTCAGTGGACCCAAACACACACACACACACACACTCACACAGTAGGCGCGTCCCCCCTCTGTGGTGCACACATAACTAGCTATTTCAACAATAAGCAGATTAGTGTCAATCAAGTGGAGATGATCAAATGTTTTGTCAGTTCTGATCTATTTTTAGAGATCCTTGTCATAAAAATAGACAGCAGCCATATTTACAACATACTATCAATCACAAATAGAAACAATACAAAATGAACAAGGCACAAACCCACAGGAGAATGGGCCAATTCTCAAATTGCATTTCAACATGACACAAAAATTACATGTGTTTATAGACCTGTCATGTTTCTGCCCTTCAGCGTGTCTTCAAGGAGACCTTGGATCTTTTTGATTTATTTCTGTGGATCTTTTGTTTGACTCAATGTGTTTATGGACTTTGGCCTAGTTGTTTTCCATTGGTTTGGATTTTGGATTTGTGTCTCTGTTATTTCCACCATGAGTTTATTACATCTAGTTTTCTTTTCTGTACTTATCTGTGTTTCTCATTTCAGAGCACTCCTCTTCCTGTCTTTGTCTGCCTTCCCACCCTCTGTGACTTCCTGTGATTAGTTTCCTCTGTGTTAGACATCAGTTGTGTATTAAGTCTGTGATTTTCTCTTTTGTCTCCCTCAGTTTCTCTCATCAGTGAAGTGGTGTTTGACCAAACTGAGGTTCATGACCCTGCCTTTCCCTTTGGGTTTTGGATACCTCAGCCTGATCCAACCCGGTGTGTCAGATTAAAGACTGGGTATTGGAACTGTCCTCGTGTGGCGTCTGCATTTGGCTTCTCACCTGTTTTCAGTTTTACAAGAACATAAATGTGGGAAAAGCTTCAAACCTGAGTCTCTAATAAATAACAACATGATAACTTGTTGATTTACCATTGGATGAGATCACTGAAGCTTCAAGTCCTGGCTTTTTCAACACTCATATGCTTTCTTCTAAGTGTTGTGGCTAAACATGTGATGTTTGACTTTGCTAATATGAAGTGTGCAAGCCATCTGAATTGCAAGCTGTTCCCTGTTTGTGTTTTAAAAGTTCAAGGAGAGACATCTAATCAGGATTCATGAAGACACAGTTTGACTGATGCACAGCTTCAGAACAAGACAGCAGAGCTAGTGACATTATTAATTACATTATCACATTAAACACCCGCTAATGTCACTTCATATACTTGTCAAAGTGTCATTAGTCATATACTGTTTCTATGATGAACTTTCCTACTTTCCCTGAGGACATCACTGGCAGTGGAAGGTTCTTTCTACTGTACTTCTATGTGGGATGCACTTCTCTGGTACAATCCTACGTAAAATATGGCACCTGCTCATGTTTATCCAGTCCTGTGTTTACCTTGCTCTTCTAAATAATGGGTAGATTTGGAGGACTACTGCTACTCTGTAAAGATTAATACGTCCTCTGATATCCTTCAGAAACGACAAGTAAAATAAATGCCAGTTTAATGTCATGTCCCGGTTGCAAATATCCCAACTGTCAGTTTGGTGATTGTGGTCTGGCTGATTGAAATGATGATTGACAGTTTGACAGACAGCAGATGAACCTTCCCCGCACTTCACTGAACATGCATTTTTTGGGCCCAGCAACGGCCTTTGTTTCCATTTCAAACAGAAAAGCTTGGTGACTGTTCTGAAAATGCTGCCAAATTTCTCCCAAACAATACTTTAAACTCAGATTTTAGTCGTGCATGCAGCACGGCTCTGGGGATGTCAGCCTGGCTGCTGGTCAGTCGATTCATCACTTTGGTACAGACTGAAATATCTCAGTGACTGTACGTAGGATCCACATGAAGTTTTAAACAGACATTCAAGTCTCCAGACAATGAGACTTTAGAGACTTAAATAGTACCCTCACCTTCCCTGAGGTTCCACCAGCACATTGATATTTCTGTTTTGTGTCCGTTTCAGAAAACACAGATTGGCATGACGTGGTTCAGACATTAACGCTTCTCTCACAATGAATTGTGAGAACGTAAGTGATCACTTAACATTTCAGGTACCATCAGGTCAAAATGTGAATATGACCAACACTTTGGTTCATGAGAAAGGACTATATTATAGGACTATGTACTACGGGAGACAGAGGGGATTTTCCGATATAATGGCTGGACTATTGAGGGGACTATGAAATTCAAATGAATGAAAATACACTCCCATCTGAGTAGACTGACCATGAAATCTTAGACTTAGCGGTTACAATGCAGGTATCTGTACTACTTTCTTTGGTTATAGTAGTATTTAAAAGCAGCTTAAAAGTATGTTTGGACAGTATAAATGTAATCTAATGCTAGAGAATGATAATCATCTAAATAAT
This sequence comes from Limanda limanda, assembly GCF_963576545.1. Classification (NCBI taxonomy): domain Eukaryota; kingdom Metazoa; phylum Chordata; class Actinopteri; order Pleuronectiformes; family Pleuronectidae; genus Limanda; species Limanda limanda. Next base: position 14,059,543 of record NC_083639.1, read on the forward strand.
AATAATATATAGCACGTGTTAAGAGACCCAAGGATGCTTTACATATGTCAGGGATGTAGTCTATCACGGTGATTTATGAAAAGATAGCCTGATACCCACTGTGACGCCCAGGAATAGACCAAAAATCATTATTTAACATGAATGCAGGGCTTTCGAAACGATGATCACCCACATTTAACTGTGTATTAATAACTGTCAGTCACACAGATTTTAAGTAGCAAATGTTAACATTGTCTATAATGAACGTCATCATGTAATGACTGTCTCTATGAGCACGTTAGGTTTACGCTCCCAGCAGCTGAGCTTTGAGACCTATAGCGAGGCCGCAGACTGAATAACTTGAGGGAAGAGAGGCAGAGTCAGGTTTTGCACTGTTCTTAACTGTCAGTCCTGTTATCATCTGAACATTCATTGATTCGTACATTAATTGGGCCAGTTCAGGCTGTATTGATTGGTTTAGATGTTTTCAGACGGAAATCTGGTTGCAGAGATGTCTTGAGATGTTGTCTGGTTATAAGAGGAAAGAGTAGATGACATTTTGAAGAACCACTTGATTCTTAAGTTTGTCTGACTGTCATGTAACAGGTACATTTCTGAGAATGTTGCTCTCATCATTTGAGAGTATGGAAATAGCCTGTAATCATCACCAGAGTTTAAGGTACATCTTCTCTATGACAGTAGCTGTCAGAGTTGAACTTCTATCTGTGAATCCTTTGTTTTCTGATGGTGATATTATATCAAAATTTCAATTGCATCCATTAACCGTACATAAATTTGCCAGAAAAGTTGGAGCAGCTGCATCTTGTCTAGAAAAAATAAAAGTTTAGTTGAAGTTGAAACAGAAAAGATGAAAGTAAACCTGAGTTTGTAGAGAACGCAATGTTTTGTGTCTGTGCAACGTTTTTAATTTTCCCAGGATGCATAGGACCTGAATGTTGTTGGTGGTGTCACACTCTTTTGACAGCTCAGTGTTATCTGCCTTGATTGTTTTCCTGTTTGGAGGATTTGATGTCTCCTCCTCTCCATCGAGTCCCCCGCGCCATCTCTCTCTCGAAAGTTTGTTATGTGCTTTCATTCAGAGTAGGGAAAAAAACACTTGTCGGAGTCATTCTGAGAAAAAGTTTTTAATTTATCCTTCCTGCAGAAGAGACAAGAAGTTTGTGACTGAGGAGAGTAAAAAAATGCGAGAAAAAACAGGCCTGTGATCAGTGGTAAGGCACAAGAAAATTACAGACGACATTACAGACACTACGCAGAAACCGGACATCATACACACACATGCACACACACTCAATACATGCACACACGATGAAGACACTGATAATCTCAAGCGTCTTTCTTTTAGGAAATACTGACACATTCCAGCTGAAATCCATTTAGAGCTCCCTACTTGGCATACTGATAAATATAAGTACAGAGTCACTCGCCCACACACACACACACACACACACACACACACACACACACACACCAATCACATCAAATAAACTGGCTTCCACTTGCAAACAAAGATGGGGCACAGCCAGGTCCGATGTGGTACATAATGGGCCGGCCTTATCGTTCCAGTTCAATTACACACACTTACACTCATACACATGAACAAGGGCATGTGAGGAAAGGTGGCAGCCTCACTATTGGTTTTCCAAGGTGTTCCTGAGCAGCTGAAGGGAGGGGCTGTAATGCAAAGAGACAGATTCAGGTCACTCACTCACTGCTGGGATGAATATAGAAGGAGAAGGGGAGAAGATGCTTCATGTTGGAGCGGATGAGGAGTGTGTGGGATGAAGCGAAAGGCGAGGAGAAGGAGAAGAGGACTGAGGAGGTAAAAAGCAGGAACGTCTCAAGTCTTGCAGGAGGATGAAATAAATATGGTAAGGTTTTGGGAGAAGAGAGAGAATGCAGAAACAGACGGGCGGAAGCAGCATGTTGGATGAAAAAGCAAATGACAGAAACAAAGTGAATAGAGTCAATAAAGGGAATGGATAAGGGAGCGTGGCGGGGTGACAAAAACACGAGGACGCTTCGCATGCTGAGAGAGACTGTGAAATTAAAAGGAAAAGAGAGGAGAAGCGAGTGTTGGGAAGGAGTGATGAGAAAATAGAGGGATACAAATGGAGAAGGTGTGAGAGATGGCGAGTGCAGAGCCAGAGGAAGGGGGGGGGGTGGAGGGTGATGGGAGATGGTAATTGACATGAAGGGAAAGTGACAAGCGAAAAGATGAGTATGCAGGGAGGAGGAGAAGAGTCAGAGAGAAAGACAGAGTTACTGTTTAATGAGGAATGTGATGGGGGGAAAAGCTTTGGAAGGCGATGCAGACGAGAGAGAGAGAGGGAACAGGCTGTCACACGCAGGTTGACATTCAATACACACAGCCGACGAGGATCTTAAATCATTGAACAAAATAGCCTGTGTAATGACAAGGGATTGTACTCTGCTTGCACATAATTCATGGAACTGTGTCACATTTAGAGAAGAGGCCACACCCATTGCTGAAGTCAAGTGAGGTTTAAGCCTCAGTTTTTCTTCATCCAGTTGAGGCTTCTCTGTTTCTCTTATTGATGAGACAATCCCGTGAGAATGGGCCTGAATAATGCACTTTGTCTTGACAAGAGATCCGATCTGTAATATTCTGATTCCTCGGTTAAGGACCAAAACAGTCAGAGTTTGTGCACAGAAAAAGGCAGAACTTCATTAGCTGGAGCGTCTTCCTTTCCTCTCTCTCTTCTGAGATGTGAGCGAGCGAGGGTGACGTGCAGGTCAAAGCCTCTGTCTCTCTCTCTCGCTCTCCCACACACTGAATATGTACGCCTCTATGAGGATGCTGCAGGTGCAGTGCTGTGCAGGGGGTCTTTGTTCGGTGGGGAGGGGGTTGACGGGTGGGCAGGAAACCAACCACACTTTCTTATCCAGCGAGAGCGGCGCATGGCTTAATAGGTCCCTCAGCTTATTATCACAGCCAAGACCTCTGATATGCAAAGTGACTATCAGCTAATTCTTGGTGTGTTTGTGTGACGAGATGTATTCACTGTTCCTTAAAGGAATATAAAGACATAATAATTATAATAAAAATAATAAGAATACAAATTATCATATTCATTTTCATACGCACTTTACAAGCTTCAGCAAAAGTGTAAACATTCAACTCAGAAACCCTTGCAACCCACCTTGTTACACAAATTCCGACAGCATATATATCATTAGCACTATACATCGCCTATAAAAGAGATAAATCACTGTAAGTATAACAATGTTTTAAATCAAATAGAATAAAATAAAACAAAGTATGGTTAAATTAAATTAAATTAAAGATAATATAATTGTGTAAGTGAATATGTACTGTATCTTTAGTTCTAACAAAGGGTTATATACATTTCAATTGATAAGATCTATAAACACAATAAACTTAAAATTGTAGACGAGAATAAAATAATAGAATACATATAAAACATTATAGACAAAACACATCTATTACATTAATCTAAAATGCTACTATAATAAAGTTCTGTAATGTTGGAGACTGATTTTGATTTAGTTTTGTGAGGACTATTTACACACACGCGCAGACAGACACACACACACACACACACACACACACACACACACAAACACACGGACGCACACACACACACACACTGAAATAAATGATGATGATGCCATGGGCTGTATTAAAGATCAAAATTACTGCATAATGTTAAAAACAGGTCAACCAATCTCCGGACCAGTGCCCCACCCGGCGGGGACCCCGAGTGACCCGAATCAAACACACCTCAGGTGTCGCGTGAGGAGCAGAGGTGCATTCTGTGTCTGATTGCACCTCACGGCTCGTTTGGCGGGAAGTGTCCAGCCTCCAGTCACCTTCTGGAGAAGTGAAGGCAACTAAATGTCACCCAGCTTCCAGCAGCGCGACAGGACAGAAAGATGACGACTCGGTCCAGCTCTGTGAAGAGAGTGTGGACATGAGGGCGGAGGACATGAGGGCGGAGGACATGACGGTGTCCACACAGTTGAGTCTCCATGCAACCACTGCGTTGCCTGGCAACATGCTGGTGTAATGTGTGGCACGGTGTAATGTGATGGTGTGTGCTGAGCTGCCTCACTGATTCTCTGGTCTGCTGTTAAAGTTCAACGTTTTGGTCACAAAGCCTATTACGTCCATTCAGCCTTTGAGACTACAACCATTTTAATTTAATTGACTTGAGTTTGTCGTCTTTGGTTTTCTGAGTCAAGGCTTATGAGTTTGGTCCAAGGCCTTAGTTGTGTTTCTTTTTTATTTCTTCTGTAAGGTTGAACGTTCAGTTCATTCATGTGTTTATATTCATTTACTAAAATGTGTTTACAATGTTGACAGTTATGTTATTTACATATTTATATTTACACATGCATTATCTACATATTTGCACATTTAAATATCTACATACGCATCATAAGAACAGGACTAATGAAGTGTTGAATCTGCGTGTGTAGTTCCGAGGCCTTTCTGGCTTCTTATTGGTTGGTGGAGTCGCAGTGAGAAGCTGCAGGTGTGTGTTGATGGAGACGAGCAGTGTGGAGAGCAGTGCTGCTCAAGAAGTGATCCGTCTCCATCCTGGGGTTTCTTCACATGAAGGGTGATACCCCACATCAAACCCTCAACTTACACTTCTATAACATTACTTAACTTTTACTTCAGTAGATTTTAAACAACAGTACTTTCACTTGGTTGCAATATTATATTTGCTGCCTGAAACATTAGCAAATGTTACTAAGCTAACATTCCATAACCTAAACGTAAGTTCTCGCTAATTGACTGAACAGGATCTGCTATTAACACCAAACACTATTATTTTCCTACTTAACTCTATTTATTTTAATTAGACACATTTTTCAATGAGACGTTTTCTTGTTTTACATGGAGTTAATACTGGCTGAGAGGATACATATCCTATATGTATTAGCAGGTGTCCAGACATATCACTATTGGGTGGTGCAGTGATGTGTTACTCAGTATGTATTGCTGGCACTGATGACTGCTGTTACAGATGACCCATTAATTTCTGAAATGATGTCACAATTACTGCTGAAAAACAATAATCCCTCTATTTAATCACTCTGACTTTATGTAGTGGAGTAGGTGTAATGACAGTAATAACTTCTATTAAACTGTTTCATCTTACTCCATATTAAAATTCTACATTCAACCCCTCCATCCTCAAAGAACATATTTGAAAACGAAAATATTTCTTTATATTCTGCACTTATGTAATATATTTAGTTGCATTGTTATCCCAAGTATTTCCAACAATTTTCAAACGTAGAGAAATCCTGTTATAGTGGTTCCTGTGATGTTTATCATGTCCTCTTTGCATACGTGGGGTTGTCTGTGATGTCTACTTAATATTCCTACAGTGATAAGTACAGTGTAACGTTGTGATGGGAGATAGCATGGGGTGGGCGGGTTAAGGTTTTACAAAGCTAATAATCATAACTATCCTTTGCATAAAGTCATTAGGATTACGATATGATATTGAGCTTTGGTGTTGTTGTAACAATATACAACATATGCTGGTGGTTTGTCGTATGAGCTGTAACTGAATTAGTTCAGTGTAAACTAAACTTCTCAATGCTGTTAGCACTTGCCTAACATAGTTCCTAGGTTACAAGAGAAGTAACCTACTTTTACTGAAGCACTACTCGATGTGATATACTGTGGTTATATTTCAGCACTATAGCAGCAGGCTTCAGTAATGGATTCTAACTGCAGAGCTAGTTATTCTTTTGTCATTGCTGGATCTGCCACTGGTTCCTGTCGAACTTGTTTTTAATCATACCATGATGTCTCAGAACAGCTGCTGATTGGTAGAAAGTCACAGTTTCACTTAATGTTTCATTTGTTCTTTTGAACAGCAATGCAAATCCATTAAGGATTAGATGGCATGTCTGTGACAAAATATAAATAATTACTCCGGCTCACAATGAACCTATGAGTCTTTCGATCTAAAGGAAATCCTAACAAAGAAACCTGAAATTAATGTGACAATTACTGCTCCTCTGTCAAAACTCAGGTAATTAAGTTGAAAGGAAAACTTTAACAAGTTTAAAAAGTCATCTTTTTTATTCCTGAATCTTTATAAAGGCTGACGTTTGTTAATTTTTACTCGACCTCTCCTCTTGCTGAGTGGCACAGGCAGCTTTTCAACCTGACACAGATGAACTCATGATGAAGTGTTCTAAAGAAATGTATTTTCAATTCAAGTCCATGACATCTGCCTCCGTGCAGCATATGGGTATGTGTGTGTTTTGCTGTGACAAGCAGACCCCCCCACACACACACACACATATTTCACAGACCCATTCTGCTATTTTCTTCCTTTGTGTGTGTTCCTGTCTGTTTGGATGAAGGTGTGACCTCTGGCTTTTCGACAGAGAGGAGGGAGAATCAGACGAAAGGGGGGAGCGAGGGATGGAGAGATGGATAGAGGGCTTGATGATTAGAATGGTGCGGAAGAAAAGTGTCTTTGCGAAAGAGAAGAGGAATGAGGTCATTATCTCTGTCCTCACCTGTGGCCTCCAGTAGACACACAAACACACAAACACACACAGAAACACACACACACACACACAGACACACACAGTCCACATTTCATCAGCAATAGCAACAACACTGACTCTCCTCGCTCCACCTTCCTTCCTTCTTTCCTTCTTGCTTGTCTCCTAATGCACTGATTTTTCTTTACTTGTCTTCTTGTCCTTCCTGCATATATGAGCTTTAAGTCCCCCCTTCCTGGTACATTACTGTCTCCGTTTCTCCTTTTTATACAAGTGAAATCAAACCATCACACTCATCACAATGATTTCTCTGGTCCTCGCATCACTATTACAATCGCTCGCGCCAATTCCCTTCCCTGCCTTATTACTGTTCAATTTTCTTGGTCTCCCTCCCACCTTGTCCCCGGTTTAGAGCACAGTCTAGGCTGTAATCACATCCACTGGACTGTGATCACCCCTCTCCTCCTCTTCCTCTTCTGTGCCCCCCCCCCCCCCCCCCCCCCTCATTTTCGCAAGGCGGGTCACGCCTCTTGAGGCAGCAGAGCAGAGAAATTGCCTGTTATCGGGGGTCGATTTTTCATGCGCTTGTAAATTGCTTTGTATTGACACTCTGTCAGAGCGGGGTCGTCACACCGGCCCGGGCCACTAGCCACCCTACAGTCGCGCTGCTGATCTCGGGGTGCTTCCAGCGGGAATGAGGGGGTCAGGAGGGGTAAAGCTGTGTGAGTGTGTGTGTGTGTGTGTGGTGTTGTCTGTAATCTTTGGAGTGCATTGAGCGTGTATGTGAGTGTGTGAGTCATACATTTCTGTTGGAATGGGAGGAGGCTTTCATTCAGGGTCGCTGAACAGAGCTCGGGTTGAAAATTACAATACTAACACTAGCTGCCTTTGTGCAGACGATATTTCAGTTTGTGTATTTAATGTATAAGACATCTGCAAGTGGTTGTAAGACCAAATGAAAATGTTTGATAAAACATATATATTTGGTGAATATATTATTAAGATAGGTTTGTCTTTTACTTATTCCATTTCTCTTTAAGTCCTGAAACTACTGAAATCAGACAAATTAGCTGTATATGCTTTTTTATTAAGGTTTCTGCTCTTTTTTGTTTAATCTTTCATACCTTAACACTCTCTGTTTTGTCTCTCTCTCCTCATCATGATGTATGTTGTCATAAGCACCTGAACTGCAGCTTTGAGATGAAGGCATTAACACATAAAAAATGTGTTGGCCTTATATCAAAGGCCATTAACATTTTCCGTGCGTCATCCAGAAGTACTGAACTACTATCAAACTAGTTCTTATTCAATTGTTGAAACTGTTTACCTTTGGGAAGGCATCTGATGTCAGATAGTAGTGTAGATGAAGATGCAACTTGCAGATGGCTTTAGCCAAATCAACTTACTCAAACAACTGGTTTGAGTAAGTTGCATGCAGGGACAGGGAGCAGAAATAAGGGATCCTACCCCCAAACCAATTAGCACTGCAGAGCCATAGATAACCAGCTCATGGGTTAAAAGCACATAAAGCAAATGGGATTAGGGATAGTTAAGACCCTCTCAGGGTGACTGACTTGATTCCCCTCCAACAGGACACATCTCTGATTAATATTTGATTGTTAATTCTCTTAAAGGAAGAAACATGTAAAGACTCATATAATCCAAAAGGTGTGAATTATTTCCTCAAACCATGGTTTCTCACTGAAATCACACAAAAACTGCATTCCCCCCTCTCTCACTTTTTCTCACCCATAGATATGTGAAATCACTACAGATAGATTGATATATAACACCACATTACAATCTTGACTACAACATATCTGTCTAGGCTCCTGCCGATTGTCTTGGTGTCTTCTGTTCTTTTCTTTCGCCACATATTCTTTAAGTAATTTATATTGTGCAATCTACTTTACTCCAAGCCAAATGAACAGCACACTCAACCAGAACAGTGCCTATAAAATTTTTTATTTTTCAGCATTTGTGTCACCACCACAATTTTAAACATTTTAGTTGTTTGTTCACTGGCCAAAGCATCTTTACCTAGGAGTTACGTGGAGATACAGCAGTTAGCGCTAGTTATTGTGTTGTTCCTTCACCAACCTATTAGTAATACATCGTCTGTAAGGCTACTTCAGATTGTCTAAACAAGAGATCTAAAGTTCCACAGGAACACTCTGAGAACGCTGGCAGAATCTGTTGCCAAGCAACCAAGGATGTTTCTAGGAAATTCCACATTGAGTCGATGTTGGGTTACCGGCCCACAAACAACTCTTTGGGTTCCAGCCAAACAGTCTCTACAGTACATCAGCACTAAGTTGCTTTCTTTTTTTACATTTCTGAATTGCCTCAGGTTCCACACCCTTCATCACCTTGATGGTTAACTATCTGCTGTCATCACTTCCAAGGCATGTTGACCAACACATAAATCTGACCAACCTCTGCCTTTCTAAATAGAAATAGGAGTAAGGACAGAAAATCTGAGATTGTCTTTGAAAGAGATTCCTTTAGATGTAATTGAACTAAGGGAATCAGGCCCTGGATGAGTGGGTGTTAGCAGACATATACAATATTCATTTTTCTCTGCAGCCATTGGCTTCAGTTTGGTGCCATCTTCCTGGCAGGCTGTGCCAGTGTCTGTGTTTGACACCCACTCCTTGGTAGGGTGGCACCATCTAGACCGCACTGGCACAGATCTCACACCCAGCTACAGCAATGAAACCATGATTTAAAACACACACAAATAGGAAGCAGTGGAAAGAAAGGAATGAAAGAAATGGATGAAAGATGTGGATACAAAGCGCCTGGACAGGAAGGAGAAAAAGAGGCAATGTGAGGAATCCAATAGTGGTGTTGAAAAGAGGAAAAAAAGGATAAAGTGAGTCCAGATGTGGTGTGAAAACGGAGCGAGAGGAAAAGGCAGAGACTGATAAATGAGAAGAGAGAAATGAGGATTGCCTGAGAGACTTTCTGTCTTCCTTCTGCTCCCGCCAATGTAGAGCCAAGCCAGCCCCCCTGGCAGACGTCTCCTCCTCCACCTCGTCCTCCCCACTTGCTTCCCCTCCCTTCATCCTCCCGCTGTCCTCCCTCTATCCTCCTCCTCCTCCGTCCTGTATGGCACACAGCTGCTCATACACTCCCCATGCATTAGGATTCATTCAGTGATTTGCCATGAGTTGGTCCTGAAAGAGCTCTCCAATCTGCAACTACACCGCTCCAAAAAAAATTAGAGGAACACTTTTTTTAAATTTGGCGTTCACATCATTTTTTTTGAGCAGTGTTTGTCCTTGAGCAAATCAAAGCTGCACTAGACAAGACACTCAGGTGAAAACGCACCCCAATTATTGGTCGATAACCCCCCCCCCCCCTCTAAAACCCAGTATTCACTCCACTTGTCTATGTTTTGATCTCCGACTTCTGTGGGATATATCTGGTAGCTTGATTTACACTGAATTGTCATTCGATTACACTTTAATCATTCAGATTGATGTGGTCATGTTTAAAATTTCCATTCGAAATATGCTCAACCTGTATCATTGTGAATCAACTTACAGCAGGTTGATAGCTTGTGGAATGATGCTATGTATGAGAACATCCTTGATTGGTCAGTAGCCACAATACCCAAGCTAGATTGACAGGTCTATTAAGAGGCAAAATAATTGGTTCTTAAGCTGTTAAAGGCTCCAGTCCCCACCAGCAGATTTATTACTGAGCAGGTAGCTGACTGCAGAGCTTGTTCGCTGAGCAAAGCATTTTTATTGAGACTACACCAAATCCAGTCAATTGAACTATGCTAAAATGTTTGGTAAGATGAATAATTTGCTAATTCTTTGTGTATGAACAATTATTTTTGCATAGTACCTCTTTTCATTAATATATAAATGTTCATTGGTGCAGCTTTCATTATTATTTTATTTAGTCAAGTTATTTGAGTATCACTCATTCAGTCATGATTTTAAGTTTAGGGCAACATACAATAATTATCTTTTACAATTAGTAAGTCAAGGATAATTTGAGGCTGCCAATTATTTTTCAGTAGTATTGATGAAATTGTTGACTAGTTTTTTTGTTCCGTGTACTACACTGAGACCACAATTCCTCGCCAGTAAGTAATTCTTTCAGCTCCAGGAATGTGAGGAATCGAAACTTCATAGCAAAATGCAAAACCTTCCCCAACCTCAGTCAGTGTTTGAGTGTTAAGTCTTAAGAGAGATGGACTCGCAAACAGCTAAAAATGCTGCTGTGAGGATTTTTGCATAGCCATTCTTATCAGACACACAAAAAGAGGGAATTTAGTACTGAGAGTTTAACAACAGCATAATACATATTTTCTGGGTAATGACGACATTCAAACTTTTGAGAAATTCAAACTCTTATCTCCCACTGCCACTTGGGAATACAGAATTGCAAATTAGGCTTGTGGAGTCCTCAAATGTACAAACGTCATATGTTGCTTCTGTAATTCCCCAACAAATAGGTTGCTGTGCAGAGATAAGGACCATTTTGCTATTTTGAGTTAGAGAAAGGATGTCTGTTTGAGATTCTATTACATTTGGGAAAATAATAATAAACCAAACATTGTTCTGCAACAAAAATGGGTGAAATACTTTACTATACAAGAGGGTGTTTTTGTAATTACATGGGTCATTCTGCTGTTTCGGGCCACTGCAAGCAAAAGCTCCTGCCAGAAATGTGAAGCAAAATGCCTTTATCCTAGGATTGCCATTTGTAAATGCAGTTTGCTGTGATTTGTTGAAAGAAGCACACAGTAGATATGACTGAAGTGAGGAAAAGTACTATGCTTTAAAATGTCAAAGACATCAACTGCAAGTGGACCACAAGCTCCATTTCCTGTGCGTGCGTTTGTGTGTTTGTGTGTGAAGGAGAAAAGAGAAAGGAGCTTATTGAAAGTGGGTAAGTGATCATTATTCACCCTCCACAGTAAAGGGTGTGCTGTTCTGCACCTTCACATTGCTTGTCAGTGTTATATTTTACAAGAATACATTTTTTAATATAGATGTGACAGACGTGAGGCACAAGATGGAGAGTCTTATAAGTCTTATAAGGACTAAGATGAAATGGAATAGGTATAACCAGGAAAGTTGGGAACCTGGTTGTCGCATGCTGGAGAAGAAACTTTTTTAATTGGTCTATGATGTTTTATTGATCATTTAATTTCATGTCAATAGTGGCAGTATTTATTGCACTTGTCCTCACTTGAACATATTGTCTGTTCCAATGAGTGTATTTATAGTTTTTTGTGCTATGTATGAAAAAATATTTGTTAAACAGCTGCAGCAGGTGAAATACATTTTTTTTTGTGGTTCTAGGCTCCTGCTGAGTACGAACTCATTGCATTTCTCTGATCATAAATTTCAATGCAGTCAACAGGATTGAGTAGTTTTCACTGTGTGTTCTTGGTTGTGTTTTGTTTCAATAAGCTTGTCAGTTAGAGATAACATCTGGTATTGACAGTAATTCCATCAGCATTTACTGGAATCTTGTTCTGTCAATATCTTGTGTGACCTGCACGAAACACTTATTTATAACTTGATATTTACACATTATCTGTATAAATGTCATAGGTTAATTTTATTCGAAACAGAACGCATTTTGCCAAAGGCGGGATAATAGGCATTTAACTGTTCAACAGATTTAGAAGTTGGTACTAATACCATTGAAAATCCATGACTCTGTACCATGGTACATAGACACCCACACCTTCACCTTTTATAAAGTTTATGCACGTTTACATTTTTCTCACACTAGACAGTAATGACGGTAGCCTACTAACGTTATGATCTGAAGATAGACTGAATAGGGTCGTGCAGAGATTGTTAGGACAAATGTTAGCCACATAAAACAATAATCATTCATTGTTTAATATTTTTTAACATCTTGTAGAGTTTAAATGAGGTAAAATAATGTCACCTCCTTCACCCTGAACTCTGTTCACAGACCTGAATGTCTGAGGTGATTGGATAAGCTTGAAGAATTTCCTTCTTTTGTTCGTAGTCCTCTGAGACACCATTGGCAGACCTGAACTTGCCAACGCTTTTCCATATGATTATGTTATTGTTACTTTGTCTCCCTTCCTTCTTCTGCTGGTCTTTGTGTTTGACGTCAGGCTCGAACACTTGCATGATTGTTATGCTGCTCTTGTCAGTTGTGGGAGAATCACATTCCCAATACAATGACTGCAGCACCCTCCTATGGTGCTGTATAAAAAAAAGGCACAATCACGTTTTTAGAATTTTAGCATTTTATTAGTGCCAAGGTATTGGTTTCTGGAGATATCCCCTTGTAGTGACACCCTGCTGGTCACAAAAAGACTATCACAGACTTGAGGATACAAATCACCTTGAGGATACCTTGCACCAGGACAACACGCAGACTCTTAAATGACTTTGGCTGGGAATATTAAACCTGAATATTCTTGCTCTGGGCCGAGAGGGTTGATCCACCTCACGTTGATTAAAATTCTAAATCTGTCATATGTATAGAATAATGTAATCACAATCTTACTTTGATTATAAGAAAGCTTTGATGAAGTTGTTAACATGCATAACAAAGGAGACTTTGACAGTTTTCACAATTTCATGCATGGATGAACATGAGCAGCTATAAAAACAAGGTGAAGACATTTGGGGAGGAGACGCACCTTGTTAAACCTATAATGAGCAGACTTATCTGCAGGATGCACCCTGCTAGGAACAGCAGGACAGCCTCTGGTTGTTTGTGTTGTTGTCCCTCACCAGATGAAGCCAGGTCCATTATGGCATCCACACAAATATTCTGAGATGTCCTTCAGTGAAACTTGATCCCTTCCCGCTTTCTATGTGGTAAATGTCCTGTCTAACCTGTAAACTTGCAAGACGGCAGAGGAAATGTTGCTTTTTTTGGTGCTTTAGCTATCGCAAGCTGCTTCCAGACTGTCTGAGCGAACCCATGTGAGAATACAGCAGGAACATTTCGGGACAATATACAGCAAATAAGGGTAAAATAAGAACGAAAAAGAGGTGCCATGTAGAAGATGCTGACAAAGATGTTAACTTGAGCCGTATGAGAGGATTCCCTGCTGTGTTCACACATCAGATTCTCCTGGATTTCTACAGACTTTATACAAGGACGCCAGGAAGATGAAATCCATAGAAACTAGAGTGTCACACTCGACATTTGCGTTGACACATGCAACTCCTCCAGAGATAATACAGAGGAACCAGTCTGAAAGCAGCTTTGGAAAGACTTCAAGATTCTAGAGCTTTTGATGATCAAGTCAAACAATGCTGTTGATGTACCATAGACAAGAACATGTGATTTCCGCACCAGAATTTAAACATTATGTCCTGCCTCCTGCATGCTCTACCCAGGCCCCTACCCTTGGTCTGAATGTTGTGTAGACAGCTGACCCAGACAATCTACGTCCTTCATATGTGAGAGGCAATGTCTGGAGTTCATGTCTGAAAACAGATACAATCTCAATACATTCACATCCTAATTTCTTCAAAATGTGTTTCACAATTGAACGGCGTTAATGGATCTGGCAGGGCAAATGTATAATGTCAGTTACCTGGCATCACTGAGATTCCTACCACAACTGCTGACATTTTCTTGCCTTCTGTTCCCCAGCTACTTAGCCCACAGCAAGAAGAAGAGCATGACTAAATGGCATTTATATTTGATCGAGTTTTGACCTATAAATCATACTTAATGTGCATAATTGTCAGCAGGTGTTGTGATGACCTTTATTCCACCTCCTCCATTCATCAGTCCTGGAAGGATTTCCCAGAGATTTAATGTAATTATTTATTTAGCCATAAGTGGTTGGTTTTGCTGCAACTACAGTCAAATTGCAAAGTCAGTTGTGAGCTTTTTCAGTAATATTTAGCCATGTCCTGTTGCAGTCTATATCAGTATGATTTTTGTTAAATAAACCTAGCAATAATGTCAATGTTTTATTTTCTTCCACAAAGCATCAAAATGATCAAATCAATAGGGAATGAGTGATGGAGTCAGAAGTTGAGTGCAAAGAAATATCTTTTGTTTGCCAAAGTCATCAGACTCACCTCCATGGGTAAAACAAAAGTTTGAGTGTTTGTCCTTTACAATATGTATTTGCTTGTGTTTGCATTGGAACACATTGCAAGTCAAAGGTTGAAGTTCTTTCATTAGCAACAGACTAATTAACTCTGGACATTATTGATCAAATACATTGGGAATTCTCATCATACTTCATGACTTTAATTTTGGCTCACCTCATGAACTCTCCATTGACTCTGTTTTATATTTTTAATCAAGTTTCCAAACTGTATTAACTTCCTCAGCATCTACTACTGCCTCTGAGAAACAGCTCTTGTAGAGTTTTCACTTTTATTTAAATGGACTGAAACAAATACTTGGTTATGAAAAGCTACCAATAGATTTTTGGGTCAGTTTTTCGGTTAATTGACTTGTAGGTCTAGTCCGGTTCTGTTAGTTTTACATCTAGTTTTTTTTTCTGTAACTAAGACTTGTAAGTGTGCAAGTCCTTTATTTGACTTTAATCAAGCAGCAAACTTGCACCTGAGTGGCAGAGTCAAAACAGATGACTGCACTTCCTGGTTTCTCCAAGGTATACAATGTTTTATATATTATTTATGCATCACAAAATTGTATTTTTAATTTGGGTTTAAAGAGATCCATTTTAGGAAATTCATGATGATAATGATAAATTAATGTTTAATGATGATGTAGATCAGATTTTACATTAATTTCCCCAAAATATAAAAGAATACTTAAATAGCCTCTAACATGTCTAATTTCCTTTTAACATTGATTGCTTCTGTTGGGACATTGCTATGATTTGCTTTCCAAACAATTGATTTAAACATTACTATTATCCCTTCTTTAGGTTCATTGGTGCTATGCATTTTACAATAGTTTGAAGCTATATGTAGAAATAACTTAATGATGCTAATTCAAAGATCCAAACTGTATTTTAAAATACGAATTAAACATTAATGAATGAAAACATGAATTATTTTATTAACAAAGAGTCATTCATAATATTGTTTAATTAATCTTCTTATATGTGCATAAAACAGTGGCTTTCCGGACCATTGTTTAATTTTCAAGAAAAAAACTGATTGGCATATCCAAATCTCTCTTAACCAATGGGACAGTGGTTTCATTTAAAAATCTCGGGTCCATGTCAGCTTACCCTTCCAAGGAACATCCCAAAATGTGAGCTGATGGTATATAATACAACACACACAAACACACTCCCTAATACTTTATTTATTTATATTTTCATTGCTTATGGATGCAGAAAGAGGGGTGCAGAGGGAGCTAGAGAGGTGGCGGGGAACCATGTTTTTGAACAGGTTGGCGATGATCACAGAGTCTGGGGGGCCAGTGTAAATGACTTATTCATGGACCCTTCTGGCCCCTCTCAACCCCTGGGACTAAACCAAACAGATGCAAGAGGGAGAGAGAAAGAGAGAGAGAGATGGAGAGGGAAGGGGAGGAGGGGAAGATGCAAGGGAGGAGGAGGAGTGATATGGGACAGAGAAGAGAAACTGAGTGTGTGCACAGAGGTGGAAGGATGCAGAATGGGAGGGAGGATGAGCTTTGCATAAAAAGACAAACACAAAAGCAAGATAAAAAGGGGGGAAATGGGGTGTAGAGAGGAACAGACGGAGAGAATACCCTCATTGGTGAATACGGCCTAACCTTGGAATCAATCCTGGGACGCAGTGAAAGGTGCTGCAGGAGGACTAACTGGCTGAGCAGGCGACTATTGGCCTGGATCACCAAGCTCATCTCCATCCCCATCTCCATCTGCGTCCAAAAGAAGAACCTGGGACATTATTAAGACTTTGTAAGGAAGTAAGATAAGATGCCCTCCCCATTTACTCCGTCTGCAGATGTGTAATAGTTCACGGCAACAAAGTGTATGTTAGAACTGATCAAATAGGCAGTAAATGGACCACATCACCACATGTACAACAATCTTTGAGTAATCCAAATGACATGGAAGAACAATTAGCAGTAAAATGCTTTCTAATGGCCCACTTGACTAAGCTGCAGTTCATGTAGTTCACAGCCACATACGGATGCTCTATTTCAAAGATGAGCGCTGACAATTAATGTGTCTGATCAACACCGTCTTGCCGTCGCATCATTAAAACATAACCAAAAATAGGTGCTACTCATCTCGAGACTTTCATACTGGCTACACTAAGAAATGGAAGCATTTGAAATATTGATCAAAACTTTGTTTGAAACAAGGAAGAAGGGAGAAAAATGAATCTGTCTTATTAGAAAAAAAACACAGATGAGATTTTCAGAGCCCAGTTGATTTCTCACCTCTCCATAGAATTGGAGACCCTGTGATGTTTTTGCACTTTTTGTTCAAAAGCTTGTTTACATGTCTCCAATTCCACAAGACCTGAGGTTGTTTATCTAAGCCATCGGAAATCTCAGTCTGAATCAGAGTTGTGTTCAAAGATAAGATAAGGGCTCTGCAAATCCTTCTTAACCCGCCAGCGACACACTTCACAGCAATTTACAATGCGTTTTGTGTTTCTGGGTAGAAAAAAGAAAGTTGCAGCCTTGTCTTGATAGACTGGCAGATATCCACAAAGAGTTGTGGGTCTTTGTTTTTCACTGAAACATCAGACATTAAGATTTTTGAAGCAAGTGGCAAAATTTAGAACTCCTGAGATCTTTTTTGAGCGATTGAAGATGTCAGATGAAATGTTACTGGCTTTGGCTCGAAACTTGCCCCAGCATCTGCATAATTTTAGGTTGATGTTGCCCCATTTTGCAAACACCTATTTTTGATCTGGATTTGAATCTAATATGATTGTTTGTTGGAGACTACTCCTTCCTTTTGGCAGTTTTGGGCTCCTGTATGTTTCAGTGTGGAATGTCGACTGGTTTTTAAATGACTGTAAATTGTGCTGCAGTTAAAGATATAGGACTATAAGACTTTTCATTGGTAATTACTTAAACGCCTCCTGTAGTACTTATGCTCTCTCTTTTTCTCTCTGTCTCCCTACAAACACCCTGCTCCCAGAACACTACTATTGTATGTCTTACTAAAATATGAACTTAAGCTTATGCGTAGATGCTGAGTGAGTGAGGGGTGAAAACACAGTCTACCCAAACGCCTCCTCACCTCCACATCACTGCAGCCACTTTGATGCAAATCCTTTAAGACCTGGCGGGTAAACTCTGCATCGCCATGGCAAAGCAGACTGGGAGAAATCCATTTTTCATAGAGCAGCATTGCTGGTTGGGCTACTGAGAGTGCAAAACATGTGATACCAAGAGGAAGGAGAGCCAAGAGAAAACCAAACGCACTCAAACAGCCAGAAGTCTCACAGAAAAAAAAGCAAGGCTTGAAAAGATTGTACTTCCCACTGTTTTAGTCTTGTCGGTCGGCCTGTTTGGCTCAATGTACTGTATGTTGCTGCTGATAAGAAAAGAAGAGTGGGCAGCAGGCACCAGTTATGTACATGGATACGCTCACATTCAAGCATCCACACATGTAAGTGACATGCATACATGGAGACACAAACTGGTATGCAGTGTCGCTATTACATGACTTCAAATCTGTTAAACCAACAGTATGAAGCTGTTGAAAGGAGGAAATTTGCCAAGGTTAGTGGAAGACCTCGACAGAAGAGGAAACGATCGTCATGTTGACATTGTGGTATCGCACCTCTTGGCAAGAAAGCAAATCAACATTCTTCAAAATATTTTTTTCACTTTGGAAAAATCATGTGTATTTATGTCTGTAGTCAGATGCAGTGAGAGGGTCATCAAACCATGGAATGTCTGGTTTTCAGTATCAAAAAATGTATCCACTTGTACTCTCTTCAAAACGTTTTTTTTAGGAGTTAAGATTAACACGTGTAACTATAAGAGAAAAATTGAAGTTAATGTTTTAGTTTCTGTTCATTTTTCACAGAATAGATTAATTCCGTGGCAATAGTGCTGGTGCATCTGTGCATGGACGTAGTTCACTCTCATGTGCTTCAGAGCTTGAGTGATCAGTTCACAGACTAGTGAGTGAAAAAGAAGTTCTTGCGTGTGAGGGAACTGCATTATGCCACTTGCAGGTTTTATTATGAGGCCTGGTTGTCTGCCTGGATGGTAAAAATAGATGATGCGATATCCTATGAAACCTCTTATGTTATTGTGATATTTTTTCTGCTTCATTATGCAACTTTGAAGGGGCAAATTAAAAATCATCAGTTTAGATAATTGAAGGTCGTTTCAATTTTATTTCTCTTTAATGTGGGTACTTCTTTGATTGTTTTCAGTTTTGCTTGTTTCAGTTTACAAACACTTTAAACAAAAAATAAATGTAAAATATTACTTACTGTAGAACCTCAGGGGGGCCAACAATGTGTATTCTTACCTCTGAGTAACAGGAAAAATATCAGTGGCGTGTTCATTATCTATTCATATATAAATAATGTATCTATGTATTTATTTACATTCATAACACGCCTTCCACTAGTTCACAAACACTGATTTATCCCAAACACACACACAACCCTTTTAAAACACACACACCACTGTAGCTGTTAACACCTGCTTATATACACATTAGTTTTGCATGGGTACCTGTGCAATGACTATAATCCATCATGGGCTGTGCCACACCAGTATCACAGCGGAGCTCCAACACAGGCCTGCTGATGTTGGGCACACTGCCAGGGCCAGTGGAGGCAGAGACGATCCTCACAACCCCTTCCTCCCCCTCACTGCCTCACAAGCGCTGCCTCCTCCCTGCTCTGTCATACACACAATCAGACATACACACACAGGTAGATGCAAATCACACACAAGCACGAGCATGAATGCCTTCACACACAAACGGACCGACTGTCACAGATGCGCCTCTATTATTCATTGTTAGTTTACCCTGTAACAACACAACACTTTCTGCTATAAATTAGCTGAGATTACTTGGAGCCATTTTGACTCCATGAGCTGCCAAACAGCATAATTGTATCAGGCAACTCAATACATCAAAAGCTCTTTGGGCAAATTTTAAATTGATGCTGTGATGGAGCAGAGAGTAAAGATGATATTTCCTTTTCATCCTTTTGTTTCTTGTACATAACAATTGATTTTACCTGGTTTTGTGACAATAATAGGATGAGGCAGATCCAAATCAATATATGCATCAATATGTATATGTATAAGAAAAGGGTTGCATTCTTCACTCACACGTGTCTCATTGTTATCCGGATTACATGACAGCATGCATGATATTAATTGTTAAATCATTTTAACAATCAAACAGGATGAGGAAGATGTTATACGCGTTTATGGAGAAACTGCAGTAGACAATAAAGAGGCTTCCTTCCATTCCTCATACATTTTCCTACATAAAAGTCTGGAACACAAATACCATCTGATGCATAGATCAAGTGCTGGCCTCCGCTCAGAGTGTATTCACACTGAAATCAAAAGGCGAGTAAAAATTTAATTGGTCTCCGCGCTCTCACTCTTTTCTCTTTCTCACCATCTCCGCATTTCTTTCTCTCTTCCCTTGACATGCATGTGAACACAGTGACACTCAACTAAATTTGTATTGCCACCCACCAGCAAACTGGCATCACCTCTTCTCATGCATACTCACACATGCATACTCACTTCTGTCACCATCATTTGTATGCAAAGTGGATGGCTGTGATGGGTTGCTATGGTTGCTGTTACCAGGTTATGTGACAAGAAGCAGCAAGTTGCCTTGCTTCTTATTTGAGCCAACGTGTCAGTGTGGAGAAATATAGAGCTGGAGAGGCAGTAACACAAGACAGGTGGGCACACACAATGGCAGCAGGAACATCAGGAATGGAGACAAAGCCACACACATATAAACAGGATGTACAGTGATGGACACTTTGTTAAAACCACCTAAAAACATCAGTTTAACTGCAGTTAAAATGTGCACATTTTTGGTTAGTGTTGAAAAGCCATGTAGGATATGACCACAAAGCCATGAAGTTAACAATATGTAGCTCCTCTGAAAACACACACACACACACACACGGTACTGTTGAGAGTGGAGGAAAACATTTGATAGCCAGCCAGCATGAAGGGCTCAGCTCTGTAATTGCCTCCATGAGATCGTTAGCATGTGTGTTTGTGTTTGTGGGATGCTCTGTGTTAGTTTGTGTGAGCATGTCTGGGGTAGATAACACTGACAGCTTAAGGTCATGAAAAAGGGAAGGGCACATCTGAAGACAGCGTTATCTTTGATCTCAACACCAGGGATGTGTGACGGAGTGTATGAACCGGTGTCTTCCGTACTTAGGGGAGATGGCAGAGTCGGTGTTCTGTGTGCGGGGGGTATGTTTATGTCATTTAACATGCGTGTGTTTCCATGCTTAATAAATGAACAGGGTTTATAGGTTCGATATTTGGGAGTGCCTAAGAGAGAGAGGTTTTTTGTCAAGCTTTTGTAAGATTCCTGTGTGAAAGTGCATAAAGACGCTCAGATGTCCCGACGTGGGACAGACAAAGCCTACAAGGTGAAGTCACAAGGTTACAGGTTCCCATTGATGTCAGACAATATCTCCTCTTAATTACCTACTGTACTTATCATTTATTGCTATGATTCGGCTTGCCCAGGTTAACTCACACTATCAAATCTCTTTGAACAGATCATGAAAAGGGCTCGAAGTCTTTGTTAGCATTTGAAGCGGCTCTCGATAATACATTAGGACATCTATACATGCGGTAATCACCAAATACCAATCAGAACCTGTGGATTGGTGTGGATAATGGAAGGCAATCAACATGGTGTCTCTGGACAGTCTCCTAATAGAGTGTTTGACTAATTGACTGAATCTATCCGTGAACTGTCTTGGCCCTCTCAGCTTCTCCGTCACTCCTTAATTGGCTATTGTTCTGTTATTACCAGTTCTCCAGGGCAGAACCATCTGCCGGCTCCAACAGGTGAGCTTTGAGAGGCTTGTGTGTGTCGGTTCACATCTGTCTTTAAGTCTGCGTATCTTTATCATAGGCTTTGGCACAGTTATGTCTGTTTATTTCTATTAACTATACCTCTGAAAGGCTGTGTTTGTGACATCAAACGCAGATATTTTTCTGAACCAGTGCATTTTCCCGTTTCCTCTCGACATGAGAAAAAAGGCAGGTGCGACTAAAGGAAGGAAGGAAGGAGCTGCAGAAGGAGGAGAGGGACCTGTATCATTCATCAGCAGTGCAACAGTGCATGAACTGTGCTGGCTAGAGTATTATTTTAACGCTCCCTCTCATTTAGCATATTATCTCCTTATCTATGCGCATCATTGTGGTGAATGTAGCCTGTGTGATGAATGGCCTTTTTGATTAAGGATGCACGGTTCCTTTTGTTTAACATGTGGAGCTAGCCTTGTGTGTGCTGCTGCACTCCAGCTTCTATTACCTCAGGACATTAATGTATAGGAATAGTGAAATCTTTAACCTCATGGAGCAATTTCTGTATTTAGAGTTTGCTTATTCAAAATGACTTACAGCCTTAATTAGGCTGAAACTTAACGCGCACCTTAAACGGTCCTGTTTAGCCGACAGTTTATTAAATCTCTGTTTCGGGGAAATGTATTTAGCCACCTGGTCTTGGTTAGCAATTACCAGTGCTACATTCTTAATGATGGTTGAAACTACAAGAGATGAAAAGTGCTGCTTAGTTGGAAAGATTAAACGGGAACAAAATTAATCAGAATGATATAAGTGTCTGGATCCAGTAAAATCCTCTTGTATTGGCAGCCATATTGGTGCCACATGTTCTCTCTGCGTCAACAGGAAATGCCTGAGCTGCCTGCATCTCCAACATCCTGTGCTTTGTAGTCTCTAATGAAACTGTCTCCGATCTTTTATTCAACTTCAGCTCCACATGATGAAAGTTCATAGGAATGCCCCTGTAACTACTCTCACCCCCCACTCTCCACTTTAATGTTTTCTTGAGCTTATGCAACACTGCTCTGTGTTGTATTAACTGAGAGGAGATGAAAAGAATCTGTGTATAATATAAGTAATGTTTATGCTGAGGCAGAGAAATTAACGTTGTGCTGAAACACCCCTCATCAACTGACTTCACATAAAGGGGTGCAGAGAGTTGATGCAACAAAAGATATGTTTGTTGTTGCAAAAACTCTGAACACTATAACTGCAGTATGTTAATAACTGTGGTACAATGTCTCTGGAAACATAATTTGTACGCTTAATATTTCCTGTCTCCTAGGTGTGAATAGAAAGACAAGCATTCAGTTTGTGGCAAATACAGTAAAGCTTTATCTGTGTTCCCATTAGTCCTCGAGGAACCTGTTTCCAAAGTGAAACGTGTCACAATTTTTTTTCTAAACTAAGGTTAAAGTATGGTTAAATGGAATAGCGTACAGCTATAACACAGTTTTGACTTTGTGTGACAGGAGTTGACAGAACCCCAGAGAGATATCGCCTGACTCTGCAGTTATCCTCAGTTCTCGCTTTATTGCAACTTTCAATTCTTTTTTATATATATTTTTACAGTAGGTAGCTTTACTGTTGTCATTCTCTGTCTCTGCTCTTTCTAACTTCAACATGAATGCTTACGTGCCTTTTCTACTTGTTGGTAAATTTACTCCGTCTGTCTTTTTAGGTGTTTAGCTGTTTCCAGTCAAGCTCTTGTAATAATCTCTGTGTTGGAACATTATGATCCATTCATCCATCATATAAACCACTGATCCTTGGAGGGTCGCGGGGAGCCAATCCCAGCTGACATGAGGGATGGGTTACACCCTGGACAGGTCGCCAGTCCATAACAGGACGGGGTAAAACAAACATTCACACTCACTGAAGTCTGGAAATATTTCTGAAATGTTCTCTATGTGGCTGTATGTGAGAACATAAAAGAGCTTTTGACATTGTCCTTAACTTTTCCTGCCATTCCCCAAGTAAAATGTTGAGAAAATGCAGCAGGAACATTTCTGGATGATTCACAGTCTGCATTTGGATGACATTTCGAACACGGCACTTAACTACAAGAATACAAATATCTAAGGATGAAAGAGGGGTATCATACATGTAGAAGACGTCAATGAAGATGTCACCTTGGAAAAACAACGAAATTCAGAAGCATTTGGCGATAAAGGCTGATGCTGGTGTTGATGTGCTGTAAACAAAAACACTCTTGTTTTTGCACACCTCGTGTCCTGCCTCCTGCATGATCTACCCAGGCCCTACCCCTCACCAGAATGTTCCATGTTGTTGTGAATATGTCTGGCCTGACACTTTTCTGTAAGTCTTGTCTAAAAACAGCTTTAGTTGCCAGTTAAGTGTATGATGTAGTGTTTGGACTGTGGGAGTACCCAGTGAAATCGCACGCAGGCAATGGGAGAAAAGGCAAACTCCTAACAGAAAGGCTCTGGCGGCTGAGGTTTGAACCCAGAAACTTCTTGCTCTTAGGCAACAGTACCACCATAGTGCCACCACACAACCTTGGTTTATGTTTCCAACAGATGCACAGGCCTAATTCATAGTATTTTTTCAAGTCATGACATTAACCCAGTAAAGAAAAAAGCTGTGCGTCAACAGTGTCAGACAACTTTAATAACGGATGCAACACCAACCATTACAACCAATGGATGTGATTTTAATGAGCCGGGGAATAAATGGGGGGAAACACTGTCTATTTAGCAAAGCACTTTACTTAGCCTCTTCCAATCTCAGTCAGTTTGGAACTGTAACGTGCATGCTGTGTTTCTGACAGGCTACAGATGATGCGTTGGAGAGGGGCTACGCTCACTAGCCTGACTGTAATGAGTGCTAGCCACTAATTAGCTTGCTGCTGGATGCCAGATATAGCTGGAGCTAAAGCCCCGTCAGTGGAGCAGTGCAGCGAGGAGAGAAGAGAGCTACTCTAATGAGCTCTCAGTGGTGTGTTTACTGTTAACCAAAGTCATGGCTTTACTCTCTGTGTCTCCCCGTCCATGCAGAACACTCTTGGATCTCCACGGCTGCGCACACACAAATCTATATTCATAACTCGTGTGTGCGAATGCGTACACACACATAAAAAAAAGCACCTCACTGATTCTATCCTCAGTGTTTGCCAGTGATAGGGGCCTAATTAATATGGCTACGCTGCAACTCTTCATCATATCTGTAACAAGCAATCTCCAGACAGACATGATCAGTCAGGCTTGATGTACGACACATTAGCTAGCTGTGGATGGCTGCTCCACAGCAAAGCACAATGAAAGATTGCTGTGCTTTAGGACAATATCTTAACAAGGTCAGAATGACTGACGGACAGAGGCACCGCTTTGGTTACCTGCTTCGTTACGATTGATTACCTCAACAATTGTCTGGTTGAGCATGAGAGAGAGAGTGTACATGTGTATCTCCTGACTGCTCACACACGACATGTAGAGCAGGTATGAGTCCGTTTGCGTTTGGTTCTCCTCTGAGTTATTGGTGGCGGCAGCTAGAGGACGTCTGCACAGCAGTGACTGGAGTGCAAGTGAGTGCCTGCGATGTGGTCCCCATACGGTTCATTAAGAAAACAGACCTGACAGAGCAAACTCATTCAGGATGGATGGGCTTAACCAGCGGACACTTACATACACCTTCCATGACTATTGAACTTTGTTTTTCCTGTCGAGAGCTTCTCTAATGAAAAACAAGTGCTTTGAATCTGTCTGCCGGGGATATTTGTTAAGGCTGTGGTTTGGTTGCACAGGGCGAACAGTTTGCATGTGCAGGTTTAAAGTCGCTCACTCTCGTGGCTGTAGGGGTTATATTAGGATTTTAGTTATTTGAAAATTGTATGACAAACCTACACCAATTTGACAGGTTAATCATTAGCTTTTTGCTCAGTTCAGCAGTTTACACACCTTCAGCACAGTGCATTTTAGTTCAATGTAATGTCTCTGCCGATTACACATTCAGCACATTTAAAGCCCTCTGTTTGCTGCTGGAAAAAGTTGCACTTGGCTCAAGTTGTTTTTTTTTGTATCTCTGTGTCCACGTAACGCCATATACCTAGGCTTTCTTAATGTGCATTGAATTTCAGACAGTAATTTTCATACCCATTATGCAAACATTTTAAATTGCAATCTAAAGTACTCTTTAACATTGTGAGTTTTGAGCAAATCAGTTTCGTACTTTGTCCAAAAATCCTTCTGATAAATGAAAAAACTACCCAACAAACAGACACTGGACATAAAGTCTTTGGCAGCATTCAATGTCATTCTTCATGTTTCTTAGAGCGTCAGTGTCTCCTGCAGTATCTACTCTGACTGTTAAAAGGTCACAATAATTTCACCCCTGCCTCTTCTCCAAAGTCCTTGTTTTTGGCCTTTATTGATGCACACTGGCCTTCACATTTGTTTTCGTCCTGCAGTGGCCCTGGGTGACGCGGGACAGATAACGGTCCTCAGTAATTCATGGGGCTGTCGGACACAGTGACTGGTGACTTACACAGGTTGCCAATGGAATAAAAAAGGTTCTGTGACTTTCACAGAGCAGGCAGCACAACCAGGTAGCTGGAGAGACTCGAAAATCTACATTTTTTTCCAATTACAAAACAAAACATTAATATATTAAAATAAATAGAATAACATCATATCAAGCTCTTTGTTATCCATCTTATATATCTATATGTTTCCACTTCTATAATAATATTCTGACATTGTAGAACTAATCCTGCAATTGCAGGTTAGGGAGGCTCTGGTGATGTTAGCTGGTGAGAAAGGTCAGAGGCTGCAGCAGGATCTTAGAGCTTTTTGCTCCTTGCTGTTCTGTTCAATAGTTTTTCCCTCCAGGGCTCCAGTCTTCTGCCCAGTCACTCTCCACATGGCTGTATGAATGGCAGGACCCACTGTCCGCTGCACCAGTCTACACATCGATGTGAAGCCCAGATTACTTTGTGTACGGCGGAGTGTGAGGTGAATGTGAATGTGTGTATTTGTGACTCCTTCATAACTCTTGAGTGGAGCTTGTTGGCATCTGTGAGCAGGTGGCGTGATGAAGCCTCACTGTGTGAGACTGGGAATTTTTGCTTTTGTTTTTTGTGTGTGTGATGATTCTCACATTACGGCTTGCTTTATCTAAGTGTGTGTGTGTGTGCGAGAAATATCCTGCCTGCTGTAAAAATTACAGTATTCATGTGGATTAGATGATGTGTCTTGTGTTTAAATTCTGCCTGTACATGCAGGTTTGTGTGTGTTCCTCTCGTCTTAGTGTGTATCCTGCTCTACAGCTGGCAGTGTGAGACCCCCTCTGTTTCCAGCCAGGTGTGCATCTGCACATGCATTTGTATCTGTACATTTGTGTGTTTGAGAGAGGAACAGACCGACACGACTCTCCTATGGGCTCCATGCTGTCACTGACGAAAGCCGATTATGAGGCATGCCAGGGTGTCAGGAACACCCCCCACCAAAATTATACAGACTCACAGCTTTCCATTCATCTGTACGGATGCAACTGCAAAGCTGCGTCTCTCCAGCTTCCTCCTGCCATCTGGAGACCAGGCCACATGCTCACTCCACAGCTTGATATGAAATTTGACAATTGTTGCCCTGACATTTTTAGCCTGTTTTTCTTCTGTGTGTTGTATTTTCAGCATCAAACACCAGCATGTCAGAAATAGAAATCTTCAGAAGATGAATAATAATAACTTGGGTGACCCCTGACCATTACTCCAGTAACATCATGAGATTTACAGTTTCTGTCTTGAGAGAAATTTTACTATTACATGAATAATATCATAAAATTACCTTGGTAAATATTCATTGGCCATAGAGGATGTACTACTACTGCCATAAATGATCATCTGACCTTTTATATATCACCACCAGCAGGTCACTTATTTTGTGAAATATCACATCTGATGTAACTTCATGGTTCCTGGATGATCAGTCCTAGTGGTGATCCCCTGAAAATTTATGAAAATCTTGTATGGGATGCCATGAAATCTGGTAGAGAGATGCATGGTCCCCACAGGATAAATTGTACTTTTTGTCATCCCCTACCTATATTTTCATGCAGACTGAGGTTTTCAATTTGGTTTATAACCGTATTATCTGTACACATTATGGAAATAATAACATATTATGCTGTGGTTAAACTCTAGACTCTAGACTCTAGAGTTTAACATGTCGCTGACATTTCTCTTGGCTTACTCACAGCAAGAATTTAAAGAATCATGATCACATTATCTGACATGGTAACCATTTTGAAAGATACACTGCTATATGATAGAAGAAATACACTGTTGTGTCTGTTGATCGTGGCAGCATAGGTCATACTCTCACTAAAGAATTCCTCTTTTTTTTCTTTCTTTTCTGCTACACACAGAAAGTATTTGATTCCACAATCTCATGTTCCTGCAATATAGTCCCCACTTACATTGCCGGAGATTTAAGAAGTAAAGTTAATATCACTGTTTTATAAAAGCAGCTCACTTCATTGGAAGTAAGTTACTGCCTAACTGATATGAGGAGTAAAAGGGAAGTTGTCACTTGGTCAGTATTTATTGTCAGTTTATACTCTTTCCACATCAAACAAATTTAAATCACACATTTCTCTAAAAATTTAGATTTTTGTCCTGCTCATGAGTTTTTCATCAAATTGTTGTGAAAGCAACATCAAAAATGTATTGTAACTAACAGAAGAAAGTTGAAAAAAGCCATAAGGAGACGAGCAAACGAACTGCCACTATTATGAAGTGTATCTTTTTCACAGTGCTAATTGACCCTTCTTGTTAAGCGTATTTCCTTTTGAGAGGACACAGTTTGTGTCAAACATCGATATGTGTTTATCAGTCGTCTGTTGTTTTTCAAAGGAGCGTTGTATCTTTCTAGAGGGTGGCAAGGAACAAACTGATCTGAGCTGGGCCCCAAACCTGTTCCATATGGTGACCACAGACACGCACACATGCAGACACACAAAAACACATCAGTGACTGTGATAAACACATACGTGAGCGCAGCACTCTCATTACTGATGCAGTGCAGCCTACTGTCAGCTGTGTTGCCAGGGACATTTGGTGGTGGAGAAAGTGACCAGGCTCCCATGAGTATCCCGTCCACACGGGGCTCCTCAGTACCCGCTAATTATTCTTCACACCTAATATGAGCAGGAGAAGGAGGAGAGACAGATGAGGGAGG
Source organism: Limanda limanda (assembly GCF_963576545.1). NCBI lineage: Eukaryota > Metazoa > Chordata > Actinopteri > Pleuronectiformes > Pleuronectidae > Limanda > Limanda limanda. Next base: position 14,088,219 of record NC_083639.1, read on the forward strand.
GAAGGAGTGAGTGAGAAAGAGAGGGAGGAGAGACTGGCGACCAGTGGGACTTGTGCTTTCTTACAGGAACAATGAATCACATGTAACCGCCACCTGTCCTGTGTTGTCCCTTCTGTTGCTCTCAGCATTGCTGACAGGACGACTGTGTTTGTACAGTATCGAGCCAGCAGGGTTAGTATTGGCTAGAAAGCCTGTCACTGGGCACTAGGAATTAATAACAGATTGGACAGCCGTTGGCAGAATAACTTTTCCTGTTATTATCATTTGATTTCTCAGAAGAGATCCATCTATTTATGTAGAGTACCCAGGCTGTATTTTTTTGATCACTGCAGCTCCTACCTCTCTTTGTTGTCTTTGTATTATTCTTGACTACTGAAGCTTTTCATAAATGATGGTCAAAAATTTATAAATTAGTTGTTTGATCCAAAGAGGTTTGGATCAAGGTAAGATCAACTCAAGCCACATTGCTTTCAGGTGGTTTCAAATGATGATTCACAAACACTCACTGCCCAGGACCAAACAGCAGACAGACAAAGCTAACTACTGTTGAACACAGCCGAGCAGCTAAAGAGCCAGATATGTTCCTCAGAAGGAAGTGGAGACCAAAGCCGAGCTCAAAGAAAAGAAGACTGAACCTAGGACATTCATCAGGTGTCCAGGAACAAGACACATTTTTGGGATTCCTCTGAGGCATGTTTCTTGAAACCAATCCGTCTCGTTAAGGGGACTGATATTTATAAGCACGTACAATTTGTGCAGATCCAAATAACAATCTGGATCGAATTAATTTAAATGTGGTTTCACAAGGGGACTGTTGAGCCTTGGCAGAGCTAAGGCCTCATGAATGCTTTTCTAGTTTTACATGACATTCATCTATGTGACTGACACACCTTGTAGCTTTTTACAGTGGAGCTTCCCTCACTGGTTAGTGTCATAGTCATGATCTGAAAAAGCCACAGAATCAACCATTATGTCTTCTCTGTTGCAGATACTGTAGCTAATAACTGAGCTTTTAAATCGTAATATGTATTCAAGCTCAGCCTGGCCGCTCTGTGCCAGGGTGCATTTCTTCTGGGTACTCCGGCATCCTCCCCAGTCCAAAGACATACAGGTCAGGTCATTTTGCGACTCTAAATTGTCTCTTGTGTGTCAGCCCTGTGATAGACTGGCGACTTGTCCATGGTGAACCACGCCTCTCGCCCAATGTCAACTGGGATTGGCTCCAGCCCCCACACGACCCTCAAATGATAGCTGATGGATGAGAAGATGGATAACCTGTGAGCTTGATTCAATCCTCTCTCACTCCCCTGTCACTATACCTTTTACTAGTTTTGTTAGCTTGTGGATTTTAGTGACCTCATTCACAGTGTGACCCAGCTTCACCTTGAGCAGACACTAAAAATAGTGCATATAGGCCTAGTTTTCTACTGATATAAACTAAGCTGTTCAAACGAGCAACTGCCTGAACAGCCTGAACTGACCTAGAAACCAAAACCGAACTCAGGATAGTAAGAAGCAGCATCTCGATGCAGCTAAAACCAACCATCATATAAAACCTTACTTGAGCATTTATAGCTAGCAGAGTGATATTTATAGTAAGAGATGTGTGTTTGCATATCAGCTGGGAAAAGGTCTAATTACTTAATTTCTCCCTGCTCTGCCTCCTGATTTAAAAACGAGGTGTGGGTGGATGCAAAACAGTCCTGTGCAGCCGCACATCCCTACAGCTATGATTTGCTCTATAATCATAAACCCATACCCCTTTTGGAGTGAGCCAATCGGATTTGAATAAAACTGAGACCTGGTTAAAACTCTGACCGCTATTCTGTTTATCAGTCAACAAATCTTCCTGCTGAACTGAACAAATATACATAGAACAAGCAAGTGGTTTGAAATGTACCACCCAAGTCTTTTTGTTGGAGTTGATGTGAGACAACTGGTGTAACAACTTGCAAGGTGGTGGTCAAATTGTCCTTTAACACCGTCACCACCTGGAGCATTGACTTGTTTTCATCAAGCTGTAGTGTGTGTGCTGATGGTTTTAGCTGGTCAGATATCTTTTGCTTATCCTTATCCGTCTCTTAGGTGTCTGAATGGGCTTTGACTCATCTCATGAACAGCTTGTCACTCATCACATTGAAGGAAATGTCAAGTGTGTTTTGCAATGACAGGATGCTCAAATCCCAACTCTCGACAAATGTCATTAGCGTGATTATGTTATTATTAGTAGAATCAGAATTATTGAGTAATGGAGTGTCAAAATATTTACTACATTTTCTCTAATAGGAAGAAGCGGATATATGTGAAGGGGTTATGTGCAAAGTTAAACCTTCATCACATCCAGCAGCTTGTATCAACGGTTGTTGATTAGGATGTCGCACTTTTGTCAATGCTCATAACTGCTTAATTTCTGTTTGTTTTCTGGCAGATGGAGCCGTGTGTGTGTGTGTGTGTGTGTGTGTGTGTGTGTGTGTGTGTGTGTGTGTGTGTGTGTGTGTGTGTGTGTGTGTGTGTGTTCGTTCGTCACTCTGTCCAACTTTGGACAACATCCTGAGGCATCAGGGATATTTGGCCGAGGTGAAAATTCCTTTTGGAGATTCCCAGCATCCCAGCAGCATATGGAAACATGCTTACACTCCACCTCTCCCATCATGCTTCATTCCAACCCGTCCTCAATCAAACCCCGCAACCCTCCTATCTCCACCCTCCAACTCTTCAGGAGGGCTCAAAGCACTGCTGTAATTACAATCAAACACACACCCTTTGCTCTGTCACATGTCGCTAAAGCCGGAGCGCCAGAGTCCCCAGCACACAGGCGTCTCCATTCATTTTCTGGCCGCCCCAGATTGATTTCCTCCTACAGCACATTAAAAACTTAATGACATGCTCACAACCACCATTGCCGGATTCTACCTCCATCTAGCGGGCTGGCAGGATGAAGTAGGGATGTGGGGTTTAAGTCAGCTGGAGACTCCAGAGAGAGAGGTTGGTGGCTCAGGATGGCTGGATGGGTCGTTCCAGACTTAATTAAACTGGAGCAGGTTCTGTAATCTGTGGACATTAGCTAGCGCTGATGCTCCTGCAAGCTGCTGCTGGCTATGGTTGGTGTACATGAGCAGCTGAGGTCTGTATGGTGCTGGCTATGCAAGGGCTACGAGATGTTGATATAAATGGCAGCGTGAGGTACAGCACGTGGGGCTGTGGTGATTATTCACAGCACCAATGTGAAAGAATGTGATAATATTTGTGGTGAATATTTTAGCAACTTGACAAATTGATGGTAAATTGATAGCAGACTAATGGGTCACCCCCTAAGATTAGGCATAAATCAGATGTCATTTAGCTTTCTAATGAAACCAGATGGTATGTATTTAAGTCAGTGTTCTGCCATCTGATGGTTGTTGTAAGCTTCAATATGCTTGTGTACTATACGTGTGCAAAAGAGAGGAAGTTACAAATACAGTTTCACTTGGTTGGTATGGTGAAAGCATCACCAAAATCCAGTTATCCCCAAATTCACAAAAAAAAAGACATATTTATAGGGTTTTTTTGCTTCACATCTGAGGCAGAAACAACCAAACCTGGCACACGCTGTTGCTTTCTGATGTACAGCCGGGTGTGAAAACACAAGGCAGCAGTATACACACAGTACATAAATCCAATCTAGCGCCAACTCCACTGCTCCATCCTGCATCGGAGACTTTCTCTACTGTACACAAACGGCCTTTATTTTCGCACAGGGAAGGAAAACACTGCTTTATGCTGACTTAGGTCTGATCAGAAATGATGTATAGCAGGCACAACGAGCAGAGAACTGTAATCGCCTGCCTCAGGCGTTTAATACTGTTTCTCCCTTTCAATTCAGAGGTCAATTACCAGCAGGTTATAGACATCATTAAACTGGTGTTTTCTGAAGTGCCTCTTGCTCCCTGTCAGAATGACTTAAGATGAATTGACAGGATTGATTTTAGATGGAGACCAACAGTGTGCTCGGAAAGCTCTACACAGGCATCTATTTTCATTATGCATCACGTTGCATCTCTGACAAATCTTTCTCTCTCGTTAGACCAAACATTGGTGACTTGTCATTTTGTTCTTATTTTAATAAATACTTTCTCATGCATTTTTCACAATCCGAAGGCTCATCGGTGGACTCGGCTGGAATTCTGCTGGCACAGAATCTTTGATTTTGATGAAGGTTTCCTGACCAATTATCTGTTTTATGTGTGGGCGTGTGTGCTTATAGTCTCTGCGTGCGTCTTTCTCTGTGTGTGTGTGTGAGTGTGTGTCTGTGTGTGTGTTTGTGTCTATGTGCAGAAATTAGCCAGGCCATTAGAGGCCTATCTTCATGTGTATCTCACTGTGCAGCAGTGACAACAGATTGCACTGACAAACTGACCCATAATCTGTGCATCTCTGCTGGATCAGCCATGATGAGCTGCCTGTGGAAATCATGTGTGTGAGGAGTTGTCTGTGTGGGTCTCATACACTCGTCTCTGCTCCATTATTTCTGTTTGCTGCTTCCCGACCAAACCAGGCTGGGCTGCAACTCCCCTGTCTCCATGCAGCCAGTTAATAAACTGGATTTTTGCTGTTTTGAAGCACAGTGTTGCATCTTAAATTACTGTCACTATTTAGTTAGTTGGAGGTCATATTTTTTGTGTGTTTGGTTAAATCCTGATGCACAAGAATCCCTCTAGCCTGCTCCCATAATCCAGCCAAGGCAATGATTTGGTATCCTATCATAAAAAACATATTATATACACCTGAAGCAATTTACTGGATGGAATAAAGTTGCAAATAGAAGTATGAAACTCCAGGATATAATGGTTTACCCCAAAGGACCTCAAAGCAGATATTGGTGGATAGCAATTTTTGGTATTGAATAAAATTTCTCACAATTGTAGACAGAGGAAAGGCCATTAGGATTAAAATCTGAGTCTCCTGTTTGCTACCAAAAATCGACTTCTCTTTTTCTTTATGCAGGACAGAAGGAACTGGCCCTCATTAAAAATGGCCATGCATGGCAGTGCATGCTGGGAGCTGTTCCAATGGCAACCATTGATCCTTGACACAGGCAAAATAGAATAGGGCTTAATGAATTCACAGAACAAAGTGACGGAGATTAGAGTGCAAAGTACAGACAGAAACGCAGAGACAGTAAGACACAGATAAAAAATTAAGAGAGAGAAGGCGGTGTGGGGGAGTCGGAGAGGTTTAGGGGAGCAGAAAGGATGGGGGCTATTAAAGAGAGGGATGGAATGGTATTGTTTCCGTTTTCCTTCTGGGAGTTTTTGAGTCTTTGTGAAGCTATGCCAGATCGTTGAGCCCAAACAGTGGGGGCAAGTGTGTGTGTGTATGTGTGTGTGTGTGTTGACGAGATGGCAAGAGAGGGGAGAGGGAGAGAAGGTCTATGCTAAAATGTGAGATGCAGACATTTCTGAGTGGAGAATAATACTTCTTTCTGTGTGTGTGTGTGTGTGTGTGTGTGTGTGTGTCAGAGGACAACCTTGATTATAATTGCATAGCAGCTCAAAGCAGGAACTCGAGCCAAGCCCAAGCCAAGCCATGCTGAACTAGACTAAACCAAGCTTGGACCTACTGCGCTCAACATGCTTTGGGCTTTAAGCCCTAGCTAATTGGGCCAAAGGCAAGCGAAAACCCCTTCCCAGCTGTGACGGGTACTGGACTGGGAAAAGAGAGGCCCAGGGAGAGAAAGAAGAGAGAAAGGGGGAGACTGGGAGAGAGATTAGTTTCTCCCATCCATTTACATGAGCTCTTTGTTGGATCAATACCATTTTGTATTCTTTTCTTTTTTTTTACATTCTGTCTGCTCTGTATGCACAACCCTATTTATTGGCTCAGCTGTTAGGGAACCCCAGATGTTGCATTCGACTGGTTGCTCTCTCTGAGTTAAAAGTGATGTCTAGAGACCATCAACAACCTGGCAATCTGGCCAACTAAATAGGTGGACCGTGTGGAGAGGGCTGCGCTGGTTATTGCAGTGTGTATTTCTGCCAGTCTGTCAATTTAAAGACAGGGATTGGGTGTCTCAAGTCCACCTACCAGCTGTTTTTAGCAGCAGGGGGCCCTCCAGCCTTGCCATGAGAATGGCAGAGTATCAGATGCAAAATAATTGTGTGTGTGTGCCCTGCAGTACCATCGATTTCATCATCCTGCTCACTGCATGTGGATCTTCTGCACATCTTCTTTTTGACCCTGATTTGTGATTTTTGTATCCTTGCGATAGAGACCCACTCATGCATAATGTAGTGCTACCATATGCAATATTAACATTACTATTGAATGAGGGTTGTGTCTATCCGACAGTGAGTTTTGTTGCATCATGGAGTTGTCTTAGGTTCTAACCCCAACATTTCCTAAATAAGAGAGAACATTACACACTGTTGATGTGAATAGACAGGATTGTTACTGCCCATTGCATTGTGTGCATATGAGAGTTTATGAACTCTTCATGCATGTGTGTGTGCCCTCAAGGCTTATCTTCAGAATGCAGACAGATAGGCGCGCACTCACACACACACACATATGTATTCACCGCAGGCCCCCTGCTTCTCACTGGCTGAGTGACAGCATGACTACTGCATTCAGTCTCTCCATTATTCAACAGCATTAGAGGGAAAGAGGAGCGAGCACAGATGAGAACAGGAAAAAGAGAGATAGAGGAGGAGAAGAATAGACTGTGCTCACACATGATGTTTTATGTCAGAGATTGTTTTCAAAATAATGGAGGAGTCTGTCTATGCAGGCTGAAGATGCCATTTGCTTTGTGGGAGAAAAAGAAAAACGACAAATGAGAGCGGGAACATTACAAGCAAGAATACACGATGATAAAGAGGGAAAAAAACAGAACAGAACAGAACAAAACAATTTACAAAGCGGAGCGGTATTCGCCGCAAATTACAAAGCATACGGATATTAGGGTCAGGCAGGTCTGGTATGAATTAAAGACGCAACATGGCCTGAACCTGTATGTAACTGGATTTGCCACAAAACTAAATTTATGTGGCTCTGGAGAGTTTGAGTTATCTCTGACCTCAACTCAGGATGTATTGCGTTTATAGGAGAAGAGACCTTCAGACAATGTGTATGATGAGAAAAGGCTCTGTATCGGCGTCATCTGATATCCTGTCTTAAATGAAAGCTAAGCTGGGGTGATATCCTCCACTGCAGCTGATCTGGATGATTAACAGGTTGTTTTTGATTATTTGCCTCTCGATAAACCTTTGAGTTTCCACCTTGGGGCAACATTACCTATGTGCTTTTACAGATATTGCCCTAATCTCTGGTTCTTTGCTACGGGCTAAGAAAAAAAAAGGGAAGGAAAGATGGAATGGTCTGATACGTTAGAAAGAAGCTTCATTTTTACAATCGACAGAACTACGGTTACATTTGTAAAGCCATTTTCAGACATGAACCCTGCAAATGTGTGGACAATGGGGTCCAGATTTAGTCTCAAGTTTGCCTTTCGCATCTGAAAAACACAGCAGGAGACTCGGTCACATGCGTAGGAGCAAGAGGCGTGACATTTCATATAAAATCCGCTGTAGAAACTGAGTGTTTTTGTTAACAGCACATTGACACCAGCATTGGCCCGGATCACTAAAAGCTTTCAAATCATGTTGACTTTCCAAGTTGCCGTTTGGCGGCATCTTCTTAATGTACGGCATGTCTTTTTTCTTCTGAGATATTTGTATTTTTGTTTTTGTAACGTTTGTCGATTGTTAGGAACATCATTAATGTGCCCACTCACTTGTAGTGAATCCTCCAGATATCATCTTTGCTGTATTCTCACATAGGCTCATTCGGCCATCATGTGGATATTTTACTAATGTGCCGTTATGAGCCTTTTAAAACCTCAGATACAGATGCTCCATATACTTTCAGGAGCTTATCTGGAGTTCGGTGCATGTCTGTACCTTTTCAAGTATTGTCACACAGGGGAAAAACATGAAAATCACTGGTGTGAACGGCAATGTCTGAAAGCGTCTGGTGTGTTGACCATCCTACCTTTTTATCTACCAATGAGAGACCTAAACACATGGCTCCTCTCCAGTGTTCAGGATGGGGAGGCTTTTGGCAGGTTCTCTCGGTAACTTGGGACTCACCTGAGCTGCAGCTCACAGAGAAGCAGACACCACTTTGATGGTGTGGAAACCGGATAAGGACTTCAACAACATGTTATCAGTGCACGCTGCATCTGTTGGTTGTCGATCAGTGGATTTGAAAACAGATTAGCGGCTGGTAAAGGTGCCAATGCAGACAGGAAGCATCAAATTCCTTCAAGGATTTGTGCATTTTAAACTTTCCCCTTTTTAAGATTCCACAGCATTGCAGGACTTAATTGTTTACAATATTAGTATATGTTCAGTATTATTGACTTGAAAAACAATGACGTTTTATTTGCAGACAGCTTTATATTTTCCATTTTCTGGGAAGCTGCTGTTTCCCATTCTTTTCGATGTGGCATAAAAAGCTGCTTTAGTCCATCACGGTGAACAGATTTGGGCGACACTGGAATAGACTGAGCTCGTAAATTTGTTTTCAGTGGTAGCTATCCCCAACATGTATTTTGGTGTATAGGACAGTACAATTAACAAGTGAAAAGGTTAATAATTAACCTGTCTCTACAAAAAAAAAACTCTACAAAGTCTCCTCATGATCCTGTGTGGCTGATCAATAATACTGATTAAAACCTGTATTGATAGTAAAGCCCTGCTAGTTTACACTGCAGTTATCTGTAATACAATATAATTTGCATTAATTATGCATATCTGGCATATATGTAATCATATATGCATGTAAAACTAGTGGTATGGTTCCATATAATATCCAATAAGTCCCAGTCGATAACAAACTTTTGATAAGAAGTTTTTCTACAGCAATACTTTCTCTCTTTTTCCTTGTTTATCTTTTCTCCCACATCATTTATTGTATCCTCCCCATTATTCTCCCATTTAGCTCCATAAATCGTCCCCAAACAATTTATGCTGACAATGTTAGGCTAAAATAGGCGTGTGTGTCTCTGAAAGGCCAGTCTGTAATTGTGTATAATTGAGAACACTGTACACAATACATTTGTGTGATTTCATATTAGCTCCATTGAATACACAAACGCTCCAAGTCTGAGTGGTTTAGATTGGATCGCAACAATAAGCCCTACTCCACGACGCTGTAATTATGCAAATGCAATGCAAGTTTCAATCAAATCGTGTACGTATACAACACTCGTTATGATTTGAATGAATCACAAGGCATTTAAGAAACCTACCACAAATGATTGAGTGCAGTGGAGAACAGTTGGGGTGATGGAATAGTTTTCTGCTGTAATCAAAGAAACAAACAATGCTGCAAAATTAGATAACAAGCAACAAATCCGTCTCTTCTGCCTGATTGCATGGTATCAACTTATCCAATGAAAACTCAAATGCATGGAATAGAAGAGGACAAACTCTACAAGTTGTGTGTCACATCAATAACTTTAACTTTGACTTCACTTGGCAGAATTACCGAGCAACACAAAATATCACGCTTGGATCCTCAGAGCATTTTAAGTTCTCGCCAACAAGTTCTGATCAATGCGTATATGTTTAGGAGACGTGGCAACATCTACAAAGCACAGAAAACCGGGACGCCCAAGCTGTTCCGTCAAGACCTGCAAGCTGTTGTCAGGACTGAGACAGAGAAGACGGTTTCCTCAGAGGACGTGCTATTCACCTGTGTCTGCTGAGGCTGTGATGATGAGGCCCAGTGTGCGGCTCAAGCTAATAAGGCTGCCCACTGGGACCTTAGCAACAAAGCTAATGCAAATAGTTATGAATTAATATTAATTTATGTTTACACTGTTATTTATGTCTGTGTTAATGGTGAAGGGACCAGCTGCTCAGCTCGGCAGGGCTTGATATGGACTGTATAATTGATCAAATATAGATGAGAAAACCTGCACTGGCTTTTCAAGGTTCCGCTTCATGTGTATATTACGTTGTGTGTCTACAGTCGCAATGTACTTTACACAGGGATACATTAGATGCACATATCATGAGGTAATGAGGTGCATTAAAAATGTTTTGGCCACTTGGAGGAAGCAGAGACAAGATTTTAATACTTTTAATCGTAACGTCTCCCTGTTTCCCTATGAACGAAGTGTAAAGTATCTATGGCAGTAATGTGATACATCATGTGATCGTACACAGAGGTCACTCACTCACGAGCAATTCCAAGTGACAGGCACTCAGACTAAAGAGTGAAAGATAAATTCTGGTGTTGGAGAAAGAACTGCCTTGCATGCCACAATTGCAGCTGAAACAATCTGCGTGGATGGTAAAATTGTTATGAACCATAGCTAGAGCCTGCCGTTAATAACGATGTGAGTAGTGCTGCACACATCGCCATCTGTTTATGTTCTTATGAGAAGTGTAAACAAATTTGGTGGATTAGTGGTGGGGCAATTTAGAATATGCTGGGATAATTATGGAAAAACTGTATCGCATTGTTGTTGCTTATACGCATTCAGAGCAACATTCACTTTTATTCTGAGTTGTGTCCAGTATCCACTCTCTCTTTAGCTCTGTTTCTGGTCTCCATGAGCTCCCGAGGGAAAGATGTGCTCCTTTAGCTGCTGTGTCAGGAAACAATGGTGGAGAGAGAATTGAACCGAGCAATAAACGTAGTGTGCTATAAAATCAGAACAGCTGAAAAGATAAAAAAACAAACACTGTAGAGCTGGGTGAACTGCAGAGTCAGGTGATGATTATCTGTAGGTTTTCTAAGTCATTTAAAACATGGTATAAGAAGATTATTAAAACAGCTTTGACCTACTCAGATAAAAACATGAACATTACAATGTGACTATGTGAGTCACACATACTGTGCATTATTAAATGTCTGTCATGATCCTGACGGTCAGATTCAATTGTGGCTGCTGTTTCTCTTTGCCAAACCAGTTTGTCTCTGTTTGTCAAATGTTATTGAGATGATGCAGTCAATTACTTTTGCACCTCACAGCATGAGGTTTCTCCAAAAGATTTGACTCTGGTAAACATCCTCTGACAATCCAATGAGCTGGAAGCTGGTCTAATTGGTAATGTATTGGGAGTGGTATTGATAACGTCATGACTCACCACCTCTCAGAACTCCTAGCAGCTATTTAAAAGTAGAATTAGAAGTAAAGTTCAAATTGTCAGCTTGTAGAAAAGCATAATTTCATATAGTTATCATCAGATTTCAATCTTTTCAAAACTTGTTCCCCCTGTTTTTGTAATATCATTTTTCAAGTTGCAAAAAGTTAAATCTGAGAGGTTTATGTTGCCTAACCAACTCCTGGAAGAATTACATAATGTAAACACTCATTATGAAAGCATGTTCACTCCTTCTGAGTGCTAAATGATTTAAGATGAAAAAGGGAATAATGAGTTTTGTGATAACCGTCTCTCCGTCTCCACAGACTGCATGCCTGCGTGGTGTCTGCTTTCTAATGAAAAGCGTAGCAATGGCATTTCAAACAAGCCGTCTTTAGCTGAAATCCTGGGGTGCTATGATTGTGTGACACGCAAAACCGGTGTCTCAACCCCTGATGTGTTATTTATGTAAAAAGGTGAAATCCTTTAGGCTCTCCAGTGTCTAGCTGTGTGTACTAATCAAAAGATGTGCAGTGACAGATTGGAGCAGGAATTGATGTTTTGTCAGCTGCAGTGGCTTCGTGAGACACACAAGCGCTCTGCGATGTGTCATTTAGCTGCTTTTATCAAAGAAGAAAAACAAGGTGCTTCAGAGAGAGAGAGAAATGCAGCAAGTGTGTGTTTGTGTGTCTATTTGTGGGTATGTTATGTAAGCACATTCCTTGTCAGAAGTAGGAGTCAAAGTTGGGGAAGTTTTCTTTTTGAGTGTTGATAGTTGGTTAATGAGCATAGATTGGTTAATGGGTATTTCAGCAACACATTACTGAGCCGTGGTTTCTGTGATGGACACAGATGGGCTCATCAGTGCCCTCATGAGTCACCGGCTACAATAAAAAGCAATGATGACTCATTAATTTCCTTTGATAAACGAATCAAGGACAATCATCTAGGTTGTTTTCATTTTAAAAAGGACTTGGATGGAATTTGTTCGGCCCTGGTGGGAGAAAATGGAAAAAGAGATGAGTGAAAGTAAGAACACGTAGAGTATATTCATCTGCGCATTGATTTTATACTGTAGTTGGATTCTTTTAATTTGATACATTACAGGATAAAACCCTGTACCAAAAAGGGGACTGCGTGGGTTTTACACTGTAAGTGTGCACTCAGGCTTCTTTTTTCCTTGTAGTTATGGTAAATCAACTTAAATCAGCATTGAGCTGTTTCTGAGTGGTCACTTTCAAATGTAAAAACACATTCACAAATCGCTGTATGCATTATAGATTGTTGGTATAAACAATATTTCTGCTGATTTGCAAATGGCAAGCTGCACCAAATTTCACAAACGTAAAAATATCAGTCCCCTAAATATTTCTTTTTCTGATGTTTTTCATCACGAGCCATGCATTTTTCCTTAGGTGAAAATGTTGAATAGCTCCCTTTCTCACAATGTTAAAGAAAGTCAAAGAATTAATTTCCTGGCTTTGCCCCCTGATTCACCCAAAAGTTGAATGCGTTCTTTCCTGACCCATATCGCATCCTTGTTTAGTTGTTTTGTGTAATCTTGCACAACAGACGGGTGAAAACAGACGTTTTTGGTGAAGGTAACAATGAGTTGAAAGTTGCTGAAGAGCTGAGGGGAGATGTAGAGTTGAGTCATTAGGAGAAACCTCTGTAACATTAAACATCATCGTGCAACCCGTTGTTTTATAAAAATCTTTAACACTGCAGATGCTGACATTAGAACTTTGCTTTACTTTATTATTACTCTAAACTAAATATCCTTGGAGACATTAACACCGTATTTTCATTCACCCTACATAGTTGTAATGTATAATGTTAATGTAACTCATTCACCTATATGCATCAAGCTTCAGCAGTTAGGAGAAATGATTAGTTCTGCTAAATTGGACCCAGAACTTCTGGCAGAAATTGACTTGCACTATCTGACTCAACCAAATGTTGTAGAATCTTTGGAGAAACTGCTTCAGGTCTGGAAAAACTTAATTCTTAAAGCATAATTTCCAAATTCCCCTAAAGAGCTCCAGGAAAACCACTCTGCTTCTAATCCACCCCAGTCTAAGTGATTGTGCCTTTGTTAGAGACACACCTGAGGGATCCTATTGAGTTGAGTTTGACTTAAGCCAGCGACAGGATACAGTATTTACCCTTGCAGACGCAAACAGATGATCTCATACAGACGTATTTCATTAGAGACTTGGGTGTGAATCTTTCCGTTTATCCACATATTCCTAATACCAGCTGCTCTGGAATCAATGTGTTTAATAAATAGCAGCTTACGGTGCCTGACCTTCGAGGTCTGAGCTGATGAGAGCATTTGTCTGAGTGAGGAGTCAGACAATAGGAAAAGCTAATCCCACTATCATCATCAGTGCATGGAATCAGATAGAGTGAGAGAGGCAGAGAGAGACAGAGGAAATGAAGAAAGAACACCATGGGTATTTTGGTCATTATTTACACCATGTCCAAACAAAGAAAGAGAGATGAATGTTGCCGTAGTACGGTGATCATAGAAAATACAACATTCTTGCTCATTCATGTCGGCTGTAATATACCAGCAAGACTGTGGGTTTGACTGTGAAGATAATGAAATCAACACATTCTATCTTGAGTAAATGTGCAGATGAAAATTGGCCGTGTCTCCAGTCTCTCTTTAAGGCTCTCCGAGGTAACATCTGAGTAATTTGTTTGAAGTCGGGCCAAAAATCTGATTCAGCCAAAAGCAGCAGAGACTCTAATCTAGGTGGATCATTTTCCTGAAGGAGCTTACAAATGCCATAACGCTCCAGCTTCAACACTCACTTTTCCCTGCTTCAGCTAATTTGTTACTCTTGAGGAGGGTTTGGGTAAAGTTACTTTACCCAAACCCCTGATCATTGTCCTGCAAACATTTGGAAGCACAGTTATGAGTTGGCTTGACAACTCAGATAGATGAAAAATATTGAGCCATTGCTGTCGAGGTATTGATTGTGACCCTGGTAGGAGATGACAAAGTCATCGCCAGCCTGCAAAGAGAGTCAGAAACAAGACTATTCCGGTAATTACTTTAAGACCTACAGTTTGACTGTGACTCATCCAGTTTACAGATTACACTGCTCAGATAAGAATCCTGAGATGTTTACTTGATACCTCCTTTTATCCATTGATCTTATATCTCATATATGTTATGAAATAGAAAGGTTTTTTCCAAATGTGATTTTTAAACATATACTGTATATATCCATTATAATTCTGCTCTTGAGTTTTTGGTTCACTAAAAAAGACGCCTTTAGATACCAAAGTATCTAAACCTATGCACATCCTCTCTGCATAATGAAAATTCCAATGTGTGCCATGCCTTGTCACAGATGCTAGGCGCTGATTGGACAACCCCAGTGTAGGGAGGGGGGATTTTGCAAAAGGTCAGTTGGCCAGAAGATAAATTATGTGAACATCAAGCAAATGCAAACAAAGAAGAGGGCGGGCCACTGCCAATCAGTCAACACAGACAGATGTGTAGGCATTATTATCTGTCGACAACCTAGGAATTTCCTTTCATTTCATTACACTTTTCTCTAAATAGACCACCACTGAAACAGGCACGTAAAGATAGATTCTATCAACACAGTATTATTTATGCCAGCAATGAAAAATCCCATTTGGATATCAGACTGAAGGATTTTCTACTCTTTTCTCTCTCTCTCTCTCTCTCTCTCTCTCTCTCTCTCTCTCTCTCTCTCTCTCTCTCTCTGTCTCTCTCTCGGTCTCTCAGCTCTTGCTCTCCAGCTCTCTCACTCTCTACTCGAAGACATCAGAAGTTTTTATGCATTTTCCCTCCAATCATTGAAGTGAATATGTATTTCCAACATCTGTCAGCTAATGTCCCAAGCCACAACTGCATTTGGATGCCAGACCTTAGAAATGCCCTACATCTGCCTTTCGGTATTCTGACACCACAAACCAAAATCCCATGCACATCCACACACATCCACCCACCTGCCCATCTCTTCTGGGGCCCATTCAGCTGTGTGAGTAATCAAGTGTTTGCACAGGAAGGACTTTTGTGATTGGGATGAATTTTGAAAGACACATCAATTTTCAAAGTTTAATATTTAAGAGAAGAGAGTGCGTGGGGTTCTGTTGAATAATGCATTTGGTTATTTAGAGTTACAGACAGAGCGAGAGTCTGGACTGAATCCAAGCCGGAGGATATGAGAGCTCCGCAGAAGCAGTCCACTAATGAAAAGGAGACATATTCCTCTGCCCTCTCGTTTGAATTTTATAACTCAGAAAACGTGCCTTGTTGCTTTTAACACATCTCTCTGTCTCGCTTTCTCTCACACATGCACACACACACACACACACTGCTGCCCACTGCAGCTGAATAACATAACCCAGATGAAATGGTGTACTCACACAATATTCCTCATTTGTTTGGAGAAAACATTTCACCAACTAGAAGACAGACAGACATAGTATCTAGGCTGATTTACACTTCCCATCCCTCTGAAGAGCATGTTGTCCTTACAGTAGAGCTCAGTTTTGTTTCTCAGCATGTATCTCTCCTCTCGTTTCTGTCCTTTCAGTTTATCGCTCTCTGTCTCTTCGGATCCCACTTAGCAATCAGATATGCAATTGTTTCTTTAGTCAAAAATATGTTCTGAATGAAGGTGGTGGCTGAAAATGAATCCCTGGAAAATTTAGCAATTGTGTTTTAAATTCGTGCTCATTCTCAAGCATCTATAGTAAACTACTCCTCTCTTTTTAATTCACCAACCCCTCTTCCTTATTAAGAGAAAGGATATTTAAAAAAAAAAGAAAGCTGTGTACTTGGACCCTCTTTCCTCTCTCCTTCTTGCACTGCGTCTAATGCGGTTTGATTCACCATGACATTATAGGCTCAGTCTGCATGCGTCCGTGGGTATGGTATAATTTGTATGGCTAAGATAAATTCTCATTGTCTTGTTAAGTTTATTTCTGTGGGATCATCCGTTTGGAACTTTATGTCCTGGTGGTCTCTTTGTGTCCACTGGGCCTAGTTTCCTGTGGCTGTAACCAATGGAAAATCAATACACGCCTTGAGAAACACTGTAGGGAAAATGTTGCTGTCTTGGGACAGAAAAGAGCAGGAAATCGGGAAGAATAATGGGTAAGGTCGCTTCTGTGTGCACAAACATACTGTATTTGTCACTCAATTAATATCCGGAGTTAGTGCGAGACAATTATTATAAACCCCATTGCAAGAAAAAGTCTTGGATTTAAAATTGGTCTATAAAGTTGCTGTAAGCTGTAGATTCTCTATAACTAAGCAGAAGGCAAAAAAAAAAGTTTTCTCTGAACCTGCCGCTACCTCCCTCAAGAGTCTACCTGGGTCCAGGTCTGCAGCTGCCTGTGCCTTTGTCGGACATTTTCACCGAGAGGACAGGACCATGTGATGTAGTGGAAGGATTTTACCCCAGAGAGCAATGTAAAAGATGGGAGTGCTCACTGTGCAGCTACTGGGGACCAGAATGACCCCAAATACACGCACATTGACTGAAATAAAGAAATGTGGCACTGTTTTGTGATGTGGCTTTGCTCTGCGCTGACTGTGGCTCCCTGCTGTGCAGTACCGCTGTCGTCATCAACTGTCTCAGCCAGAATCCTCTTACAGTGTTAGATAGACATCGCTCTTACGCTTGCATAACATAGGCTTTCATCTACTCTCTGAGTCATGCGTCCGTCTTATGCTTGTGTCCTCAGTGGCTGTGTGTTTCACTCGTCTCAGTGTGCAGCAGGTTGCTGAAGACAGCAAACAGTAGAGAGAGAGAGAGAGAGAGAAAGAGAGAGAGAGAGAGAGAGAGAGAGAGAGAGAGAGAGAGAGAGAGAGAGAGAGAGAGAGAGAGAGAGAGAGAGAGATTGCTCTCCTCTCCTCTCAGCTTGACTGTTCAGAAGGTCCCTGGTGGATGCCTCTAGATAAAGTGTAGAGGAGGCTGTAAGGGAAGTGGGAGTTAGGCTGGATGCCGATGGATTAGCAGCTGTGTTTACATAGCAGCGGACATAGTCTGCTGGAGCTGCCCACGAATGACTTATTGATACTGAGGGAACCTGGGGGGGTGTTTGAAAGTGTAATGAAGAAGATATGAAGAGACAAAAGGGAAAGGTGGGAGAATCAGGTGTATGTGTGTGTGAGATATGCAAGGAAATAAATCATGCAAAGGACCAGTATGCCTGCTTTCAGCAAGTCCATGTCTAACTAGCTCAAGGACTGCAAGACACATGAGCATATTTTTTGCTACATGTAAGACTAAGAAGGCTGCTTTGCTGCATCACTGCAGCAGGGGATACTGTGGAGGTGACGGAGAAAAGTCAACCCAGATCTGTCATATACACACCGCATTACCCATCATTCAGTGCACCTCTGGGGTGAACTGAGCAGGAAAAGGATGATGGGGGAGGATGAGTGGAGCAAAAGAAGGTGCACGCACCTCTCAGGGCTTCATCCTGCCACTCTGACTTCTGACGAGTGACCTCATTGTGTAGAGCGGGTGACGGGCCTTTAAAGCCTGTCAGACACAGACTCTGAGACAAGTGGCTGATGTGATGTAGGCTGCGATTCAAGGAAGGAGGAGTGCAGTAACAAGTTTACTTTTATAGATTGTGATCCAGAACTCTGGATTTAGAAAAAGTACCATCAAACTTCTTTATAAGCATGTGATGGATCATAACCCCAAATATCGCAAAGTTGAATTCAGACGGCTCACAAACTTAAACCCAAACTCCGAAAACAAAACAGGAGCTATAGTCCTGGGTTCCAGGCTTCCCTGTGGTTTAAGAGAGACTTTGTAACTTGGTAACAGTTGAATATGTGAGTGTTGACTTGACCTAAGATGTATTTTATTTTATTGCTATCAATTAAAATTGAAACTCATTCAATTATGGAGTTAAGTGTTTGATGAGAACAAAAATCGGATTTGCAAGTGTATTTCGAAAAGTAAATAAGTTATAATAAGTAATATCTTTATCTAGTTACCCCATTCTCTCCGTCACTCATTTCTGTCCGACTTCCGGTTTTAAAGGAGACAGAGCAGATATTTGAATGAATGAAATGAAAGAAAAATGCAGGAGAGGAAGGTGTCAAAGTACGAGGGAGTTGAAGACTGTTTTTAACTGGAGCTCTCTGAATTAGCGCCACCTAATATTTATTCCAGGCTGTCATACACACACACACACACACACACACACACACACACACACACACGCACGTCATTCTCAGTGGGGATCTCTTTATTATTAAAATGTCTAGCGGTGCCCTCTAGGCCCTTCTCCATCACATTACCTGGCAGCCCACAGCTTCACACCCCTGATGCTGTGACTAGTTGTCATTAGTTGTAGTAATATACCTCTCTGTCTCTCTCTCTCTCTCTCTCTCTCTCTCTCTCTCTCTGAGTATGTGTGTGTGTGTGTGTGTATTGGTGACTGGACATACTGTGTGTTGCCTTTTCTCCACTGCTGCTGTGTATCTCCTGCTGATTGATATGCTAAAACATACTGCTGCTAAAAGCTCCCTGGCAGAACACTAATTTCATCCAAGAGACTTGTGTCCTGTTAATGCCTCTTGTTATCATGTGTTGTCTGGGTTGTGCTTAGATCTGATGAAGCTGTTATTAAAATCAGATCAGCCCGTTTCCTAATGTAATTTTTGCATCTTCAGTGTTCATTCTAATTGAGAAAATTGAAAGTATAGTAATACCTTCTGGTTTCCTGAACCACTCTGCTGTTTTGTGTGTTTTGCCATTGCTGCACAGTAAAGCCAAACGGAGGCTTGCACACAATGCACTGTGCATGATAAACATGAAGAGGAAAACTTTTCACATTGCTAATTGCTTTCAGAGAACATGAGTTCCTGTATGTTACAGTGGGTAACTTAATTGTACTATTTCTGTGTACTATTTTTAAGTTGTAGGGTACACTTCACATTTATCGACTTAATGACATTTTTAACAAATTGCTGCCTTTTAGCATAAAGCCTAGAAATATGGAAAGCACAGCAGAATTTTACACAAAAGAAAAAATGTCACAACCAAAACTATAACTTCAACAGTATATTTGATATAAGAAACTATAAACATTTTTTTAAGCAAATCTGTTGGAATTGATTGTCTCCTTGTTTTGCTGAAGATGAATCACAGCAATTCTCACTGACCTTGAACACAATGTTTGAACTGTCTCTTGCTGGGTTTATACAAAATATTGAAAGCATCTTGTTCGGCCTTACAATAGACTTAACAGGAAATAAATCACTCCTATCAAACACAAATGCTCATGTCATGTTCTCCGTAACAGCTCATTTAAAAAAACACAGCGCTTTACTCACATTTATCATCTTCAGCAGCACCTGGGGCATTTTGTTCTACCGGCACGTTTCAGTTGGCTCCAGCGCCAACCTCCCTCTCACACCCCTTTTAGCAAATTAGACCGTTTAATTAGGAAAAGCTCATTTGTATCATATCATTTACATGGTGCAGCCAGCCTTTGCCAAGCTATTCTAATTGATTATTATTGCCTGAGGTGCTGTTGGCTTGTGTGGATGAGTTTGTGTATGCATGTGTACTCTTGTAAATTACTTTGATTTAATGATATAAGTAAAGAAACTTTATCACTGTGATAATTGCTGTGATCACGCAGCCATGTAAAACAATGCAACTGGAGACTACTCTCAATATCTCTTTATTAAACAAATATTTGCATACTTTGTGTTTTCATATTTCCTGTTGAAGATACTTGGCAGAGCTGCCCTTCCTGTTTTCTTTAATTATTCCATAAGAAACGGCTCCTTTTCTCTGCTCTGGAGAGACTCTTAGGAAACTCCTGTGGTTACATCCTCATATTCAATCACCTCTACGAGCACCACCCACCAATTCGAAAGAAAGTTCCTTGATTTCATAGTTCTCTCTAATGCAGCTCCATTTAGCAATGAAAGCCTTTCCATGGTTTCTCCAAAACGCTCCACATTAAGGACATGAGAAGGCCTACTTCACCATTGAGACTCGCAAATTACCTTTTTATGCGACTTCTCGATGCCCCCTTTTACAAAGCTGAATGAACTACGAGAGCGGAGTATGGGGGTTGCTGGAGAAAAAGAGACGACGGATTGTTAGAATTCATCTAGTGGCGGAATGAACAGCCTTTTCAGTGGCAAGTGTCTCTTTCTATTCAAAAGTTGCACAACAAAAGAGACATTAGATAATAACCAAAGGTTGCCATGGCACCACGTATAAGTAAATGTACTCTGCATTTCTGCAGCTCTTTCAGAGTCTAATGATAACTAGAGCAAGTTCAAAGATATGGGCTCCTATAAGGGCAAAAAAAATTCAGCTTGTTAATGTGATGTTCACAAATAATTTCTTTGTTATCGACCTTGGTAAACTAGTCAAATAAATCCATATGTAATTTTCAACCAGGAAAGGACTTGTTGATATGGAGAACACAAGATGCTGGTGGCAACATCTGGCATTCACAACTGCAATATAGATGCCTACAATTTACAGTAAAATGGAGTTGTATATCAAGTTCACTCTGATTATTTATTTTAGAAGGAATGGACGAACCTGTGGCAACTTTTAAAGAATTCAAACATACATCACAAACAGCTGCTCTTAATAATAGTGTCATGAGGGAAAGTTGTAGCTTAGAGTTTTTCACTAATAAAAATGTTATTTATTTTATTATCTTTACATAAATAAACTTGCCACTGAGTCAGTCCACTTGTGAAACCACATTCAAATTCATTAGATATAAAAAATGAATTTCATACAGTCATTAATATCAGTCCACTAGACATGCCTTATCTTTATTTCACCAAGGTATGGGAATTATCAAGGAAATCCAGCAAAATGTTCAAAATGCTCCATCTGGCATTGTTAAAGAGAAAATCCTGCCCCCTGATTCGGATCTGCACCAAACTTTCATGGGTTCTTCCCTGGTACGCTCCCCAACCCTTCGCAAAATGTATGCATCATCCTGCTGAATAACAAAACACACACAGATGAAATAGCAAAGGTAAAAAAAAAATGCTAGAGCCTATATGGAGAACAAAGACTGAGCATGGCCTCTTTTTAGTTACAGCTAGCATAGTTATGTTGCCTTTTTTTAATAAATTATCTTTGTGTACAGACATGTTATTCAGCTTTATTCATATTGTTATATATATACATATATGTGTAATGTCTATTTGAACTTTGGACAGTGCAATGCTAGTTTCTTCTCCTTACTTCCAGTCTTTATGCTCAGCTCGGCTAGAAACCATTTGACTCTATTTTCATACATATCATACAGATATTATATTTCTATGAATCTTCTCATATCAGAGGAACGATGTGAATTCACTTGCTTTCAAGAATGGTGAACTTTTTTTCTTTTTTTTAGTTTGCCTTTAATTATTGTCTTTTTGGATTCTTTCCAGCATGTTAGCACATAGTTTTACTGACCAAAAGTATGTTTGACACAAATACATCACAAAGATCTTAGTTATGAAATATTCTAATATTCCTTTATTGTTGACTGACACCGTGCTTGGGGACATGAAAATAACTCCACATCTCTTCCAGCAAATCAGACAGAGATGACAACACTGTCACTTGTGAAAAACAATATTCAAAAATAACTATGATACAAAGCTCTGCAAATGCATGGTATCCTTGAGGTGGGGGGGCATTGAACATTGGAGATCTCGTAACAAAAGCAATGTCACATCATGTGGACTAACATGGTATGATCTACTAGGCCTCGGCCAAATTGACCAAATCCATCATCGGCAGCCAGGTGGTGCAGAAAAAAGAAAGGGAGGAACACGGAGAAAAAGAGAGAAAGTACAAAAAAAATGAGACAGAGATGATCTGAGGAATTGGACAAATGCAAGGTTCAAAATTGATGATGATTTATTGAACCTTATGGAAATACATTTTTAGTATGTCTGTTTTTCGTGCAGACCTCGCACGTGCACAGCATCCCCTCTCAAGCTCTGTAAATGAACTGTGTTTTCTGTGTTTCCTCTCAGAAACCCTGCTGTGAATCAAATTTACTTGTCTATGATAGAAACAACAGGCTCCTTTTCCTTTGTGCACTTTTGATCAGATTATTCCGACCAGAGACGGATGGAACAAAGCACTTCTTCCCGTCTTTGATATATCTTTGTCTATTGTTGTCTCAAAATGCCAGAGCCAGTGTGTCGACAAATCAATTTTTCTCCTCTGTGATCCAACCCAGATACATGTGTAGGCAGATCAGTGAGAGGGGGACTGTGGGCAGGTTCCTTCCTCTGGTAAAGATGAGCCGAATGTGGACAGGGATAACAGTCATGTTATTAAGGTTTTATGAAGACAGACGTCAGAAACAACGGGGATCAAATTGTCAAACATCAGTAATGAAAGCATATTTACTCATGGTGTGAGTACAAGTTTATTATCTCCAATATCATAGGCAAGATAAGCTTCTAAAAAATACTTAGACGCTCATCTTAAAGATACTTATAACACAGATAAAGATGTTATGATTAAGTAAGGACAAATTCTCTAAATCCACTGATATTGTATATAGATTTAACATATCTATGGTATATAGGGATTTATAGTTATATCTTTTTTTTTATTCTTGACTAATCACTAAACAATTTAATTTTTGTACGTGCCATTGTATTTCTATATTAAATCTGCACCTTGTATTGTTCATTAAAACCTGGAAAATGTGATGATAAAATGTATAAATTATAAGTACACACACTTAAGTTAATGCTGTAACATTGCAAATTTCCCCATTGCGGGAAGGTTTTTATGAACAGAGATAACAACTCTCTTTAAAGACAAATACATATAGAGTTAACGCCATAAAACCCATTTACTTTGATAATTACCATTAAAACCAATTTAATTTGAACCTGTGTTAGCTGATTTTTTGGCCATGAGGGGGCAGGATAAATACACATGATTCCAATATTCACTCTAATTGAAGCTCAGGGGTTCGGGGTTAACCTTACTTTTGCAACTGTCATTTTGGTGCTTGATAGATGATTACTTATTGTGTAATTTTTTGTTGTTGCATCTGGCTTTGTTGCATCTGGCTTTAAATGTGATAACATGGAGCTGAGAGCATGAACCATGAGCTGACCGAATACACTGTGTTGGTTTGTCAGTACAAGTGACCCCTTTCACATACATTACCATGTTAACATAGACATATTGATGCCGCAGCTTTAGAGCAATTTCAATGATGTAGTTAAACCAATTTAGAACTAATCAAAACTTCCCGGCACTAAAAGCTTTGCTACTGCTGTGCTCTTTGCCAGTTAGCAAATAAAATAAACAGAATACCCATTCTTCTTATCCCTTTAAAGAAGAGCTTAAAAGCTTTAAATGGGCCTCTCTCCAAACTACACCAATGACTTAAAAAACCCCACTGTCGTAGGGTATGAACAAATTTAGGTAGGAACATATTGATGAATCCCAGATTTGTGTGTAAAACATTCGTACCTAGGTTTAAGCACAGATTTGTGCGTGTGCACTGTTTGTGAATGAGTCCCATTAAAACTAAAACGTGACCTATTTAAGCTTTTTAGTCGTTAGATTTACTCTCCATCTTTGACAAATTAAATTGAAACCACAGCATCAATCCTTGTCATACAACATATGTGACACACAGTTATTGAACTAATAGGAAGTCTCCCCAACAAACCTGCTGCCCCTCAGAGCACATGGTTATCAGCAGAAGACTTTTCCAGTGGAAGCTGCCGAATGATCTTCCGCCTGACTATCCACACGCCCAGGTTCCTGTCAGTAATGAGACGAGTCGGGAGATAAGAGGAGCTAACTGACCAGATAATCAGGACTGCGTTTTCCGCATTTCTCCTCCCACTCTGCAACAGCTGTCCCTTTGGAGCTCAGCGGAGCAGACAACCTGAGTTCACAGGTTGGGAGGAGAGCAAAGAGAAAGTCAATACCGTTGGCTGCCCTGGTATCCCCCAAAGAACACCAGCAGAAAAACAAAGAACAGAAACAAACCCAGGGAAAAGTAATACACCTGCAGAGGCCCATACAGATGTTCAATGCAACGGCACCGATCAGTCAAACCGCAGTATTACATCAGGTAGCTGTTACTCAAATGTTTGTCCGAACCATGCTCTCTGACAAAAGTCTGGTCTTCACTGGAACTTATACAATCTATCACTTGGCCGTTTCTTTACTGTTCTCACATCTTATCTCTGTTTCTCTGCTCAGCTCTAACATGACTCTGAAATGCAGGAAAAGCTGTGTAAAATTTTTTTTTGCAAAGTGAGGATGGAATGAAAAATCCATAAGCCTCTTCCCTCTCTCTGATCCCCATTCTCGACTTAGGCTTTATTTCCAACAAGCGGCTGTTTCAAGCGTCTCCCGAGCCTCAGTGGTGCGGCACTCAAACATGCAACAGGTGTGCTGTTCTCCTTCGCTCCTTCGCTCTCCGTCTCAGTATCCGTCTTGTGCACTGACAACAGCCCAGGTGATTCTCCCCTCATTGTCATTCGGCAGTCAGCCGTGTATGAAGGTCAATACTTTGAAGGAGGGCAGGACAGGAACAAACCAATCAGAGGAAAGAGATGAGGCAAACATGTGATTGACTGGCTTGGGGGAGGAGGGGTGGTGATGGTGGTTGTGATGGGCAAAGTGGAGATGAGGGCGCCAAACGTAATATGCATACCCAATGAGGAATCAGGAGATGAAAGGGCCGCGTTGCTACGGCAACACACCTGCCGTGTTAGAATATCGGTGTGGCTTCATTGATATGAGGGCTGCAGGGTTTTAGGTCATGGGGGTTCGAGTTGAGTGAGCTTGTGGGGGGTTGCACATGTTTGTGTGTGTGTGTGTGTGTGTGTGTGCACGCTTATCACATACAGTACTTGCACATGTGTGCAAACAAGCTGCCACATACTGGCTTGAATACTACTTGAAATGCACCTGCAAAAACACTTCCTCTTTTCGTTTCTCTCTAATTTTCTTTTCTCATGATACAAACCAAACTCAGAAATAGCTGGATAGTATTTTTAATTAGGTATATTTATGCCACTGTTTTGCTTCTTTAATCCTTGTGTCTCTGTTTTGTCTGGCAGCAAAGTATCAAGCGGTATTTATTTTTAATGGCAGTATGTGAATTTGTGAAAACATTGAAGATGCTAATACAGTTCCATGAGTCTGTTTTATTAGACCGTCTCCAGAGACTGACCCAAGGGCTGCACAGTTTTTCCTGTCTGCTTAATAATTGGTCAGATGATCAAAATTGAGTTGTCATTTCCATGATGTTCCAAAGGTCGTAGCCCTTTAGCAGATTAGGTTAAAAAAAAGAACCAGATAGCGCTAATCAAGGATATATGAAATAACATGTCACACTGAAAATCTGTTTTGCTCTTCACTTCAATCAGTTGCTGGTACACCAGCATCATATGTGCAGCACTTGTGTAGTGTTCCGTAAGATAAAATCGCCCATAGAAATTCATTATATTGACCATATGGTATCAGATAACCTCGGCAGACTATAAAGCAGAAAATGGTCACACGAAATCTGAAAGCATCTTAAAGGTCTCGGATGATGGTGGTTGCACATATATTTAGTTTTAAAATAATTCATTTTTGTACCTCCGATCTCGTCAAATAAAAGAACAATTGATAAGAGAAGCAGGTCAAATGAATATCTGACAGAGGAAGAGGTGAAGAATTCTGACTGCCACAAGACACAAGCAGGGAGAAAAATACTTGACTTATCATCCCTGTGAGGCCATATGGAGAAAAGGCCCGGTTGTCCTCCTCCTCCTCCACCACGTCTATTCTCTTCTCTCCTTCTCTCATTTATTTCAATTTGTCATGCTTTACTTTTCCCTTATGAGAGCACGCTTGCTGGTGAGCGACCCCATATAGGCCGCGAAATTGTGTCTGCGCCTAGGCTGTAATGAAACATTTAGATGCAGGGGAGAGTGATGGTTACGCATTAACACAAGCGCTGGTGTTGCCGATGCCGAGCGTCAGCTCCAGGCAGCCGGCTCGACACCCTGACACTCCAAACAGCACGGTGGTGGTAAGAGGTGTCTCCTCAAGTTTTTATTTTTTGTCCAAATGGGGGTCAAGGGTTTTCCGGTGGTGCATGATGATTTAGAGTGTTTGTTGACATCTTATGAGGTGACAATGGAACAGCAAAACAAACACTGGCCAAACATCAATACAGGCGCATACATGGTCACACTGCATCACAACAGTGTGATGCAGTACAACAATGCTGATTGTTGCAAAAACTAATCAATCAATTTACATTACATTTAGTGCAGGGTTGGGGCATGACCCAGTGACGAACCCATTACATTTTGCCCCGGATCAGGCAGTGGATCCAGTATTAGTTTTTCTCTTTCTTTAACATTGTTATCCATTTTTCAGCATGACCATAGATTTGTGGAACTCAATGCAAAATAATCAGGCATGTTTAGGGGACTGATAAGAATTTGCAATTTGGTGTAGATTCTAATAAAAATGCCCGATCTAGTGAATTTAAAAGTGGTTTCTTAAGCAGACTGTTGGGCCTTGGCGGAGGACTGAACTCTACTGAGTGTTTCTC
Organism: Limanda limanda; assembly: GCF_963576545.1. NCBI lineage: Eukaryota > Metazoa > Chordata > Actinopteri > Pleuronectiformes > Pleuronectidae > Limanda > Limanda limanda. Next base: position 14,114,960 of record NC_083639.1, read on the forward strand.
TGTGTCCGTCTTTGTGACGCTCTGTATAACACCACCTGATTTCAACGGGGCTGTATAAATAAACATATTATTAATATTATTTGAATACCACATATATGGATAAATGACGTGTTGTCAGTAATTTTTGTTTTTAGCAGCACTATCAAACATACGTTTCTATTTCTAGCTGCTGTGAAGGATATGAAAGTAAGTGCGTCAGTGAGTGAATGTTACTCACTGGAGGTTAATTACGTTCTGCGAGTCCCAGCTGTGTAACATCTATACTTGAACCGAAGCCCTCTACAGTCAACACTCCACCACATGTTGCTGCATACCGTCAGCTGTTATCTCTGTAGGTGTTTTTTCCTCAAAAGCATTAGCATTCATCGGCATGGGTAAACTTGCTAGGGGGTTAACCCTTGCCTTAGGTTGCTAACTAAACAGAAAAGCAATAGGGGTAGTTTGCACTTACTTATGCATGAGTGCTGTACACAGATTTTGCTTTATGCAAATAGCTCCTCATCTTGCTGTGTAGATCAATGGGAACAGCACCGTTAATGGGTGAATTTACAAATGTTTCACATGCATATCACATGATGTGAGGAAAGTATTATATATAAAACATTTGTTGACACAGTGTGGTTTAAATTAGCTCTTTTTTTAAGAAGCATATCTAAGTGCTCCTTATTCATCTTCTGTGATGACCCTTAACTGCTATGCCCATCTGTTTCGTTTGTTTCTACCCCTGAACCATAATAGAGCTACAAAAACCTACAAATTTGCATTGTTTAACTACTTGTCCACATAGTCTAACAGCAGTTCCTTTGATATAATGTCAGATTTTCCACATTGTCATTCTCCAGTCAACATTTATGAAATAAAACAAAACCAAAGGAATATGCAGCAGAATTGACAGCTTCCTTTCTATTCTTTTTTTTACTGGGGCTTCAGGCAAACTCTCACTTCATTACATGCACAGCTCCAATGAGACTTTGTGTATTTTAAAAAGGTGTGTGTGTGTGTGTCAGAAAGAACCTGGTTAAGGGTCTCACATTGTAAGACAGGGAATATACTTGTGGTGCTGAGAGATCAGAGGGAGGCATGTCATTGTTAGGTCTTACATATCTTTAACTTTGTTGTCAAAATGCAAAGGAGACCGGTCTGGTGAATATGGTTTGAGCTTTGTGTTGTATGTGCTTGAGAGACAGAGACATGTTTAAAGAAGGACTCATTCACTGCATCCTCTTAAAAAGAAGGGGTTATATCCATTGGTCAGGTCTTCATATATACCATCTGGTTCACAAAAATGTGTGACCTTAAAACAATATTTAATAAACAGTGTTACATTTTGTAGTTCTGGAATGAAGGAACTAGATTCCCCACTATAATGACATAATGGCTGATTCAGACTGGCATGACCAATAAATTAAAACCTATTAATTGCATTTCCTTTTAGACAAGACTAAGAGGCCGTGTCATGTGCTTTGCTAATAGCCCTTTGACACTGTGCACACCAGCTGGCAACATGGTTCATTATGACCATGCTAACATGCCAATGTTTACCTTGTTCACCAGCCCTATTAGCATTTAGTATGTTAACATTAACAAAAGCCAGTGGATGGCCAAAGTCAGTCCAAATTAACAAGAGATTCCGTCAGAGCTATTGAATGTCTGTACATGGTTTCATAGCAATCAGTCTAATAGGTAATCTAATAAGTGATGGACTGACCCGCTGATATACTGATATTGCCATTCCAGCCTATAGAGCTGTGCCACTAGCAACGTGATAGAACATCAGGGAGAAAATAAATCATGATATGCATATTACACATAATACAAAGCATTAGATGCAGGACAAAACATTTCTCGCTCCTGGAGATGGAGGCTGTAGCAGCTGACGACCAGGCCAAGTGGTGTCTAGTGAGTAATCTTGACAAGACTGAAATACTTTTCCTTCCAGGGACAAACTCTCCCACCCATGACCTGACTATTAACTTTGACAACTCCGTGCTGACCCCCACTCAGACTGCTAGGAACCTGGGTGTGACACTCGACTGCCAACTCTCCCTTTCTGCCAACATTACTGCAACAACGCGGTCCTGTAGATTCATGCTTTACAACATCCGGAGAATACGCCCCCTTCTCACTCAGAAGGCGGTGCAGGTTCTGGTCCAGGCCCTGGTCATCTCACGCCTCGACTACTGTAACTCCCTCCTGGCAGGTCTACCTGCTACTGCCATCCGACCTTTGCAGCTCATCCAGAATGCAGCAGCTCGACTGGTTTTTAACCAACCTAAATTCACTCGCACTACTCCGCTCCTCCGCTCCCTACACTGGCTACCAGTGGCTGCCCGCATCCGGTTCAAAACACTAGTACTCGCATACCATGCTGTAAACAGATCAGGTCCAGTTTACATCCAGGACATGGTCAAACACTACACACCAGCACGTTCACTCCGCTCTGCTTCAGCTAAACGACTCGTTCCTCCTTCACTGCGAGCTAAACACTCATCAAAATCACGACTGTTTGCTGTCCTAGCTCCTAAATGGTGGAATGAGCTCCCACTCGACATCCGGACATCTGAAAGTTTACACATCTTTGGGCTGAAAACTAAAAACACACCTCTTCCGACTGTACCTTGAATAAAAAAAAAAACAAAAAAAAAAAACTAACCACTTTTGAAAACTAACACTTTGGTAGCACTAAAATGGCACTTACTTATAGCACTTTGTAGTTTTGCTTTATTTCGAAGAAATTTTACTGTCTTGATTCTTGTTGTTCTTGGTTTGTACCCTCAGGGTTGAATGCACTTATTGTAAGTCGCTTTGGATAAAAGCGTCAGCTAAATGAAATGTAATGTAATGTAATAATAGTGAGTCCTCATGTGACTCACCAAAGGGAGCATCTTAATGAAAGGATGGAAAAATCAGTGAGGAGGAAAAAAAACGGAGGAGACCGAGGTTGAATTAGCATTTGATAAAAGACACCAGAAATTAGCTTGTAAGACATTCATCCTCTCACATGACTAATATCTTGGTCGTGGGCGCAGCCTTTATGATCATCACTTGTGTCACAGCCATAACCTCAAGCCATAGCAGAACTTATGCTCTATGGGCTTATACATTTGCCTTATAGGTTTCCAGAACCAATTTAAAAACGGCTCAAATCTAGCTCTGTAAGTCCATTCATCTGCACTATGCAAGCAGCACGACAGACTGATGACATAACCATCATGGCTAATGTAATTAGTCTATAGTTATAAAAAGAAAGGCAGTAATGAATTGTTTAATTCTGGAGCGAGAGTAATCCATTTTGCTGCTTAAAAGTTGTATTATCTCACTGTAGCACATCCTCTCAGAGAAGCCAATGTTAGACTTGCTTGTTGAACATTAGGTGTGTGTAGGTGTACGTAGCACACAATGTAATGGACAAATCCTGCATCCGCATGAACACGTAGTGTTAATAACAGTCACACAATCATGTCCATATAAGCTTGGAGCCTCATAACTCCCTGTCCTGTTGGCCCTGTCAGTCTTATCTCCCCCTCCGGCGAGTAGAGGAGCAAACGTGGAAGGAATCTGGGTGGGAGTGCCTCAGGTGTTTTACTGACGTGCCCATACATACTCTTCTGTCCGCTGGAGGGTGAAATGAGCCCAGGTAGAGCATACTGAGCAGGGGCTGGTGTAGCGAGACCAGATAGAAGGCTCTTCCACCTTTAGCCCTCCTGCATGTTTTCCAGCTGATAAATTGCATATCTGGTCGGGAAGTGTGGAGCGGAGACGGTCCGTCAGCTTTTTGAGCTGAGAGGTGCTCAGCTTGAGACTGTGTAGGACGGTGGTGATGCTATGGGTGGGGGTGGTGGGGATGCGCAGAATTCACTGATTCACTTGCAGCTGATGTTTGCTTGGCTGGCCATGAGTGTTTCAAAATCAATCAGTCAATAAACCTCAGTACAGTACTTGGGATGAATCACATTCTAACAGCTAAGATAAGCTTTTTTTATGGCTAGGTATCAGGGAGAGATACTCGACACACAGACAAGCCCTGAATGTGCATTATTGTTGGAAAGTATGTAATATAAAAGTAAATAGCTCTTTCAGAAATGTCCTCATTTTAAGCTAAACAAAAAACGTTAAACCTAGCATTGCTTAACAGCCCAATACATCTTCTCTCCCCAAGAGCAAAAACCAACAACTTTCATCGGATGGATTTTAGATGCAAATGGTGAACTCACACATAGTGGAAAATGACACTTGTTTCCTATTTTCTTATTTTTCCCCCTCTGTGCACTGCTTTGCAAATTAAATGGAGTGTTTGTGACAGCTTGATGCTGGCGGAAGCAACGGCAAGCAGAGCTTTGGATTGCAAATGTTCCCTGAGGGGGCTGGTCCTGGTTTGATATACTTAATAAACTTAAAATCCGACATGCCAGAAAACGCAGCACACTGCTGCCTATTCCTCACCCTTCGCACAGTGAAATATTAGGCTCTGTGGAAATGAGAATGGGGAAAGTTTTGACACTTTTCTTGAATGGATCAGCAAAGAAAGGTGTGTGTGTGTGTGTGTGTGTGTGTGTGTGTGTGTGTGTGTGTGTGTGTGTGTGTGTGTGTGTGTGTGTGTGTGTGTGTGTGTGTGTGTGTGTTTTTACCATTGAGGACTACTGCAGCGATATGGTACTGGTTAGTCCTATATAGGGGTGTCACGATACCAAAAATTCTGTAGTCTGTGCCAATACCAGTAAAATAACACGATTCCCGATGCCAATTTCGATACCACAGTAAAAGAAAACGATTTTCTAAGATTCCAAAAGTGCATTCTTTGGATGTTGTTAATGTCAATTACGGTAGTTTAATGTGCTTGCACATATACTGTGGGTTATACGGTAGTTGCAGACGCATGTGAGTGAAGCATTGATGTGAGGCACGTTATGCATTAAAGCGAGCTTAGCATTGATTTACAGTTAATATGAATCAGAACTCACCTTGAATTCTTTAAACAAATCAGCATGACGGTCTTTCAGGTGCTTTGCTAAATTGGAAGTATTACCCTCCTTGGTCTGAAGACCACGGTAGCATTGTTTGCATAATGGCTTCCGCAGTTGCCATCTTGGTTTTCTGAATGTAAACGTCGACTGAAACACTCTGAAGCATATACTGCCCCCATCAGTTCCAGAAGAGGCGCAGCACCGTTGCAGGTTTGCTCTGCACCTTGTACCTGCTGTAAGAGCTGTCAGCACGGCCCATTCCTAGGCTAAGTAAAAATCCTACTAGCAGGAAAGTGCTATAGCTTAATCCTGCGACATCTCTCAGGAGTTCCTTTTAATCCTCCCCTAGTAAATTAAAGTGAGAAATTGAATTAGAAGCTTTTCTTGTCCGATAATACAGATTTAGAACAAAGTATGTGATAGAGCGCAAATACGGTAGTCTCCTCTATTCTGACATATCCTCAGAAGTCTAATCTCTCACGTACATGCAGGGTTTGATGTCCAATTAACCAGAATGCACACAACTGAATATCCCATTTAAACCCTATTATCCAGACAAGGGATATGCTCACAGCTTTCTCAGAGTTTCCTGTCAAAATGCCCATGATCTGCATTCCCAATGATACCAGCCCATTTCAGATGTAAAGAAAAGATAAGGTAGATTGGTGAAGAAATAACACAATGCTTGCAGTTTTAGATTTACATAAAAAGTATCAATAAAAGCAGAACTGAATATAGGATTCATAGTTCCCATAAAGCAGAAAAGAAGAAACCCCATTCTTATCCTAACCATATTTGTCTTTTAATACTGTGCCCTCAAAGATATCCCCAGTGCATCTTCCAGCAAGCAGTCTATTGCTTGCAGCACATTGCTTCTTACATGAACATATGTGGATTGCATAAAAAGATATAGGGCATCATAATCCAATTACCCATCATCTACAAATGCTTGAATATATCAGGGTAATGCAAAAATCACATCCTCTTGTTAGCTGCATGATACCTAGGCTAGTTTCTAGTATCAAGCTAAATTGGGCCAAACATTGTAAATGCTAATGCTTTACATACAAATATAAATTATTGGTGGTGAAATGTTAAATTGTTTCCCAATTCCTTGCAATTTTGCAGTGTGCACTTTGGTTCTCTTGTGACAGACGCTCCACTGGGAAACTGGTTATGTAGTGCACCAAGAGGATCATAGCCTCATTAAAAAACACACAAGGTTCCATTTTTAAATGGAATAAATCAAAAACCAAATGCAACTGATGCCAAAACACTGTGTTGAGTTTCATCTCTTATTTTTATATTGCCGGTCAAACATTTCCAGTACATCTTGTTAAAATGTGCATTTTAGATGCATTGATACAACACATATTTTGAGTTCTGATTATTAATACACAATAGCATCATGCAAATTAACTGTAATCTGCCAGTGTAGTGGCAAGGCTAGCGGGATAACTAAACTAACTAAATACAGATCAAATTACACCAGGTTCAACTCTGCACCAGGATGACTTTTAAATACCTTGTTGTTCAGACTATGAAACAAAGCGATTCACATCTCAGAAAACCTGTGCTGAAAAGCATCAACAGCCCACAGTCAGTCAATCATTACTTTGGGCATCATCTCTCTGGCTTCGGGACCTTTTGTTGTTATGTCACCCCAGTCGCCCTGTTCATTCTTTCCTGTCAATCTTCAGAGCCAGCTCTCTTATACCCACACTTCCTTTACCCCCCTGTCTTCAGCAATGGAAGACATCCTCAGATTTAGCCTCCATTTACGTCTAAGAAGACACTGACCAGCTTCTCTATCCTCCTATAGCCTTACAGAGAGACCAATGATGGCCATGAATGCAGATTACATTATCCACTTTACGATTAGAATCTTTGAAAACAGAAGTTCAAACAAGCCAGTGACCTTTCTGCTCAATGCTGCAGAGCCACTGCAGTGAGAATGTGTCTGAAGTCCGGCTGACGTGAGCCTTGTAATTGTGAACCTCTCTCTCCTCGTCTCCACCGGCTGTTGTGAGAGGAACCAGGGAGCGTGCGCTGAGGTTGTGAGAAGCCCTACCATTCCCTCTAATAAGCCCCTGTGGGACCAGCATGAACGCTGCTGCAAGTACACGCAAGGCTCGTGCAAAGTCAGAGCGGCAGCTCCGTTTAAGGTGGGGGCAGGGCTTAACAAGTCAAGTGTGAACATTCACGGTTTTAAAATAATGACCTAATACCACACAGAGGGATTAAAGTTCTCTGTCACAATGACAGATTTCCGTCAATTACATTCCAAAGAGGCCATGTATGAGATCAGCATGGATTCAATATGATTTTAACTCGAGAGCGCAAAACCCAGGACAGGCTTGCTAGCATGTGATCCATCTCTTCACAGTGATTTGTTGCTCAGGTTATTCATTTCATGTCACGTTATGGCCCTATTTTGTCAGTAGGTGGCGTAATTACCTGTGAATTCACTAGGGACAGGAGTTGGCCTGTATGGTGCCATTTTCGCTCATGAAGCAGATAAAATGTGGGATTTAATTTGGTCGGATTGTGGTTAAGACATTAGGGCACCACTTCCCTCTGCAGCCGTGGTTGCTCAGGGTATTCAGGGCATAGCTGTGGTTTCAATGAGCATTTTTAGTCGCACTTCATAGATCTTTGGTCACATATGCACTCTGGAAATACCCACTTCCTCAAAGGTCTTATAGATATCTGCAGTGGCGATTTTAGCCTGAAATTTCTGATGGGGCAATTATGAAAATAGAGGTAGCTGATTATTATAAGCAGTAGGCCTATATAGACCAATTAGATATACTAAGGGCTGCATTTTGAGTGCCAGCAGGGAGCAGAAATCTTATTTCAAATACATTTCACATGCTTTAGCGCTCAGCGCGACGCAAAGATATTGCCTATAATACAGCATTAAAGTAAAATGATTGCAACAAAGTAAAAAGATTAGACAGACACGCTCAAATACTTGCATAATTTTTTAAACAAAACTTTGTAAAAAAAATGATGTCCTTCAGCTCCTAAAAAAAAAAGAAGTTTTGACTCACCAATGCCGATCACTTAAAAAGGAAGTTGGCGTGGCGGTTCTTTGCTTGAGCAAACCTCTCGATGACTTTGCTGTTAAAATCCACCAGTCCATGAACGAACAGGTTTTCAATGGAAAGCATGGTGAGGGCGTTCAGTCTCTTCTGTTCCGTCATGTTTCTTGTGAACGTCTTAATCCTTTTCAATGTTGAAAAGATCCTCTCAGACTCCGCAGACGTCATTCTAGTCGAGTTGCTAGGCAGATTTCGTTGGGCACATCTGAAAGTGCCCCATCTCCCAATGTTAACTTTGGCATGTGTGGTTCACCCTCATTGGTGTTTCCATGGCAACAGTCTTAAGATTCCGAAGAACACAGACAGAAACACACACGAATGAAATTAGTCCAAAACAAGACTATAATGCTTGTGAGTCAAGTTTATTCACACACACATTCACGCTACTTTGCATATAAAATAAAATAAAATATATTTTGCCACAAAGTACAGATGAATTGTGCTTAGATTTATCTTAGAATAGAGATTAGAGTAGGACTCTAGGACTAGAGGACACATTTTAATCCATTTTCCTAAATCACAAATATTTGTGGGAAACAAACAAAATCAAGCCATTTACAGGAAAAAGAGAAACAGTGAGAAAGAAAAGAGATGTTCAAAGAGCAGATATTTCCATTTCCACATTTCTATTTTGCAAGTTCCCTCCAATTTGGCTTCTCAGAAATGAGAGGTCCACATAACTACAAATCTTGTGGTCTACAGAACGACAAGCAGAATGTCATCAGGTGCTGAAGTGGCCACAGTGTGGAGGTTCGCTATAATTAATTTTCTAGGAGCTTTGGCACCAGAGCTCCTGAGCCTCTTCTTTTCATTTTGTATCAGGTTCAAGGATCTCCTCCTCGAAGCTTGTGGTTCTGCTGCAGGGGTCTCCCGCCTTATCTATAGCCCCGTCTTATCTCAGGCTTGTCCCTGCAACCTGACTGTGGGAAGATTAGCTCTGCACCTCTTGTCAGCTCCTGATTTTCAGCGAAGACAGAAAGGTGCTCATCATAAGCCAAGATTGATTTGATACTATGGGTGCTAACCATGTTTTTCTTGAAGGTTTCTAGAACTGTGGAGGTTGGGATAAAGGTCAAACCTGTTTACTTTAAGTTTGCACAGAGAGGAGCAGGAAAACACATGTTGTGTCTCAAATCATATACTTTGGTCAGTTCACACATGTAGTGTATACTGTGTATACTAACTGCAGTACCATGTGACTTTAAACATTGTAGTGTTCAAATCAAACGACTGTTGCTGCTGCCATTTTCATACATTTGAAAATAGCTTGGTTGGCCCTCCCCTTTCTCTTCATAACCAAATCATCAACCGTTGATTGTGTTTAACTCTCAGCTTTTTAATCAGTGCACCAATCAAATCAAACAATACAAAGTAAACATCAGTACTGGTCAGGTCCTAATAACTTGTGATGAGTGTCGGTGTTTATTGTTAAAGTGTAAAGTGAGCACAGGTCTGCTAGCCTGACGTTGTCATAGTCATAATTCTAGTCAGAATATGAGTCTGATACCGCTCCATTGGGCTGTGATTATGGGGTGCGTTTCAACCAAACCAGGAAAAAAAATGCTTCTTCGCTCAATTGGATAGATCTACAACCAATCAGAGCAACGTAGTATGTGACGTATGTTAAGCGACATTGTGAGTTATTTACTAAAGGCCGGCGCATGCTTCTGCGTTTTCATGGGCCCGGAAGCGCAAGAGCCCTTCCGGGCCCCTTACGTGCTTACGTGTCCCTTCTAACGTGCGTCGCCCAATTTTTCTAACTAGACGGCCAAGCTCAGCAAGCGTCACGTAGCCCGCAAGGCTGTGATTGGTCTGCTAACTTCATCCTTTCCAGAGTCGCATTTCTGGTTTCATGCCCGGAACCGGCGGAAACCACGGAAGATTTAGAAGAAGGAATATTGACCAAATTGAAGAGCACTTGGCAGAAAAGATCCGAAACTATGACCACTAGTATAACCCGTCACTGACTTGTCCGCCAGAAAAAGGCTCTGGGGAGCCGCCGTGGCGATGTAAATAAACGTCTCTTCTTCGAGTGTGGCTGGACAAAAAACATTACTCCGCCTAGTGTTTTCGCGGGGGATTGCTTTGCAACCCGATCAACGCTTTGACAAAACACGTTACTCCGCTTAGTGTTCTGGCGGGGAATTAACACGCGCAACCGTGGGGGAACTATGAACCAAAACGAGTCCGTCGAAGCAACTTGCGTGCGTGCGTGCGTGCGTGTGTGCGTGCGTAAAATCCGACTACAATTCGGCCTTAAGCCCCACTGAGAGAGAGCTAGCTCGATTTGACGGTTCTCGACCTCTCAGTCCGGTTGATGTCACGCCCTCCCTCCCGGAACCCCTCACCCAGACCCAGGTATGTCCGGGTTCCCTTCCCCGTGAACTGACTTGATTCACGAATTAACAATATTTAGTTGACAAGTGCACACAGTAATGTGAATGTTTTATTCTTTGGCATTTTAGACCCCTGTGTTATGTCAGCAGGTTTAGAAAGGGGGTGAAGCAGAACAGGTTCCCTCCCATTTTGGAAAATAATGAAAAACTTCTATTCTATTTCAAGTATTATGTTTGCCTGTCAGCATGTACGTTGGAACAAGAATCTTCTTTGTTAACAGATCTATGTTGTAATGAACTCCTATTCGAGTAAGTACAACTGAGGCTCATCAAAGTAATTCCCTTATTCACCCCCATGAATGTCATTTAGAAATTATGCCATCTTTAATCAGACATCTGTGCAGAAGATTTTTCATTTGTCAGTGTGAACACACTCATGCACTCATTCCACAGTAAGTATGGAGGTATGCAAATTGAGACAGCACCACTACTTTTTTAATGACTTCCACAAACTAGAAGATCTATATAAGGTATCCAATAAATATCCTAGACAGGAAGATGTGTTCTGTTTAAAGCTCAGTTATGACCAGCCATGCTGTAGATTTTGGTCAGTTGTTGGCTGTAAGCTGTCACAGGAAGAGGGCTGATGGCAGGATGTTGAAGGCTCTGATGACGAGACATTCTGGGAAGATCACAAGCTCAGCCAATTAACAGCTGGAAGGCTGCTGTTGAACTCTGACCCTGTGCGCTGTACTTTTATTCTGCAGTGAGATCTCGTTTTGTTCATTAAGCCCCATGTGGTGCTCTCAGCTATCTACAGCTTACAATTACACAGCGTCAGAAGCAGGGCAAATGGTCCAGTTACAGTTTCACTTCAGCATTTTGACATTTAGTAGAAAGAGAGGAGATGAAAGTTCCACAAAGATTGTGTAGGAGAAAAACTATGATTGTACCTTCTATCAGAGAGATAAACACCTTCCTTACATTACTGTGACCTTTTCACCTCTGTGTTCCATCTGCAGCCGAATTATTAGCATCTTGCCATGCTGTGAATTGTACTACACCTATACAGCATATTCGATTTCTTTATGATCTGGTTGGGAAATAATTTGTTGGGGCTTACTGAAACTTTTACTGTAAAACAATCAGCCCTCATTTATAATTATACCCTGAAGCAATTCAGACATTACTGCTTGTCAGCTCTTTTGCCTCTTTTTTTTTTAGGCACATTATTTTATATGTGTCAGTTAAGAAAATCCTGAAAACACAAAGCTGCCTTCTCTTCCATCACCAACAAAAATAAAATCAAAGCCCTTCCATCACAAATAACTGCTGCTGATGTTTGCTGAGGCAAGTTCCACTGCATTAAGCTGGTGTTTCAATTTTTAATTATCTCCATCCCCTAAAATGCAGCTTGAGAATCTGTTAGTTGAAAATGTTGTTCTTTCAATAGAAAAGAATAGCTCAACATATAATGTGTGACAGTTCCTTTCTCTCTTTTTCAGATTGTGAGTGTGAATGTGCTGTGGTACAACCCACTCACCTCCCTCAACCAAGTTTAAGTCAAACTTAATATTTTGTTCCACAATAGCTTTGGTGGGAATACATTATCATGCACTGGTAAAAACACTGATATTTTTACTTTACAATCAATCAGCTGGCTTGATTGTCAAAATGACAACAATCACAGTTTCGTGATGGGACCTTCAACATAGCTGGCTTTCCGTGAAAGGAAATCCATAACCTGGTTCACCAGCTTTTCCTAACGTGATTTAATTGTCTGGTGCCTCCTTTGCTGCATGAAAAGTTGGGCATCATTAGTCTTTCTCTTCTGTCTCTTTAGCTAATCTGAAATAATGATAAAAGTTGTCTCCCCTCTGCACCTTATTTTAACCCCATATAGCAACACTATGTGTTTAATATGGCATTTCAGATCACAAATATGCAGCTAGCCGGAATCTTACTTGTTTACCCAGCACATGTTTGGCTCATTGCTTGCATGTGCACTGAGCACACAAGGATATGCACAATCCTGTCATTAGAATTTAAATAAGGACTGTCAGGCGTCATTTCTGAATACTTGACCATCTGCCTGTGTTCTCTCCGCCCTCAGAGGGACTTAGACAGCATGGTGGTGGCTAACAGTCGGCCTGCTGTGTTTGCACAGGAGCAGTCTGAAGTCTGTCATGGCCTCTGTTTATATGAAGGGCAGAGCACTTGTGTTTCACCCTGCATAAATGTGTGGGTGTCAGTGTGGGGAGGATCTTTTCCTTCAGTGTGAAAGTTTTATAAACTATAATAATGTTTCTTTGAGACCACTGGGGACATTTGTCAATCACTCTTTATTATAACGATAATAATACCAATATAAATGGAGGCATCACTTTCTATCTATGCCTCTCATCCAGTTATATAAAAACTTGGACGATACATATAGAATTGCACAACAATTCCGTCCCATTCAATGTATTAAAGCATTTTTATGTACTGCTGATTTTCGATGACCGTCCCTTCATTTTTTTAAACTGCACTTTCAATTACCATGGTAACCATGTTTTGTATTACTAGTAACTAGTAGGTGTTTGAAATGGATATTTTTGCAATACCCAAGGGTCCGTAATAGTCTTTTTTCTTGTGTTATCTTGACGTTTGAAAAGCATTATCACGAGTTTGTCTTATTTTAGCACCACATTTACTTTAAGGGATTGCTGGCTATGCATTTAAAGTATGTTTTCAGATGAACTTTGGGTACAATACTTCACTTGAGTTGTTTGGAAAGAGTTGTTGTTTTTATATTGAAATGCAAACTTTAGAAATGTTTCAAGTCACATACAGACACAATTTTCTTTTATTTAGCAGACACATCATACATTTTCTGTGCAGCAAAGTCATTAAGCTGAAGGAAAAAGAAAATCAAACGTTTATCTCTTGCTGCCATCGAGGGACACCAAAAAAAGTTTGGTTTTATTTTGACAAATAGAGACAACAGACAAGTTTGGGATGATTAGCAAACAGCAGCTGGGAAGGAGGATAACTGGTGCCTGGAATTCAGTGTCACATGCAGGAACACAAGTGTCAGTCACAACGTCTAATTAAAACAAAGCCGGGAGTGTTAATGAGAAATGATGAGTGACTGTCCTGCAGCTCTCATATCTGTCACAAGTTTGTGGACAAAGTTAACATTATTCAGTCCTAAAAGGACTGTCCTCCTGCTTGTGCGTCAGTGTGAAAATAAACACTTTAGCAAATTATTTTAATATTGGCACCATGTAAAACTTTATTTAAATTTCATTGCCACAAACCTCAGGTTTGCAACATAAAATTATAATGTTTCTGTTTCTTACTAATTTATATTCAAGTATAAAGGTCAAACAACAACAAAAAACAGGATGAATAACTTCAAGCTGAATCCTTTTTGATATGAGAGCTCCTCTGCGCTCCATTCACTGAGAGACATTTCCCATGTGATGCAGGTCGACTTTCATAAAGAAAAAGAATAGAAAAGCCTTGTTTTAAGATAAAAATGTCAAGGCTAGCTCAATAACAAAATGTCTGTTCATGTGTGCAGGGGTTATTTTTGGGAAGAGTGTGGTCATACACAATATGTTGTGTGACACTGCTACACTGGTCAGGGTGCAGGTTTGTCAACGTCGGCAAATTCTTGAACAGGATGTGAAGCCACAGATAAAACCATACTTATCGCTGCTGTGTCTAATGTCTACATATGTCTATCGCCAAGGTAACTAGCCTTCTGATGTGTAAAAAAACATGTTCACAATTGTAGCAGTATCCTTTTACAATGCAAGATTTCAATTTTGTGATAATGTTGTGTATTTCAAGCAGCAGAGTGTTGTCAAAGTCAATGTTGAAGGAAGGAAACCACGGACCCAGTACTTGCAGTATACAATGTTTATTACATGGAAGTATTACAGGTCAGGACGAGCTCTAGAAACTCAGAGATAGCCACAAGCCAATAGTGAAAATCTGCCTTGCCTCTGTAAGACAAGGACTGTTGGGAGATTGGGAGATGTTTATCACAAACCTAGAGATAAAATGACGTCACCCATAGGGTCTTTGACTAAATATGGACATGTTTTGGTACCTTAAGTTGAAGGTGCCTGCCCAACCATAAGCAGGTCAGAGATTATTCCCTAGGTCAAAGACCATTCCAAAAAGGTAGAGAACTGACAAGACACACCTGGGATAGTATTTTAAAAGTCTGAGAATTTAAGAAGCTGTCATTATGGTTTCTAACCATGTTAGAAAGATCCATTAGCTGAATATACGACAATAACAAATGGAATTTTGAAAATCTCTCTCTTTATATAATATATAAAATACTATCACAAAAGTAATTACTAAAATTTTTATTTGAGCTTCTATCCATCACCAAGGTAGTGCATTGTGGTGCAATGTCCTGATGTGCATTATTACCGTTTATTTTACTGTCACTTTAAACCCACTCCTTGGTTGCTTTCGTCAACAACAGGCCTATCTTTTTTTATTACCAGCAGTGAGTGTGAGTTTTCTAGGTGGTTTCCAGTAATGCATTACCCTCAATAATTTCTCTGTGTATTGCTATATTGTGTCAGTAGGTTTGCATTGGATTGAGACAGCTTCCCCCTCTCTGATTCGCAAATTTACACAACCAGCATCTGAGGAAGAACATATATATACTATATTGATATATACAGAGCATCTGCACAGATGAGGCCCATAAGTCTGAAAACTACTAAAATAAACAAATCAATGAATAAGAAGTCAAAGGGCTGAAGAGAGCTGAACTACAAAACTGGGGGCTGATTTTCAGTTTGTCACTAAATGTGTCCTTTTTCACATACACATAATAATTTGATTCATTATACAAAACATTGACTGTAGAAGCTTTAAGCCCAAGGTCTTTAAACATGGGTGTGTTACCACTTTGGGGCTCTTCTAAATACTATTTAGGTCTGATAAAACAAGTTAAAATACGTGACAAAATACAAAATTACGAGTTAACACTTCAAGTTGTGTTTACAAGAGGGCGGCTTAGTCACTACAGTGACATTGCAAAGAAGTGATAGAAATAGAAGTAAAACAAAAGTGAACATTGGCGATGCTTTCTGGGTAAAGGAGTGAGGTTTGATGCTGAACTTGCAATGGTTCTTCTAGGTTGAAAATGTTTTTGATGCTAACTTTGGCCATGTAACAATAGCAAAACACACAAATAGCTCTTTTAAGTAGAAAAAGCCTCCAGCTACATTTGAGGATTGATGTTGCATGTTATCATTTCAACCGATCAGGTGTTTAACAGACAAAACATTGGACAAAAGCTGTTGCATGTCTTAGTCTTGTTGTGAATGTGGTCTGCACTGAACATCAGCTTACTAAGTACTCACACAAATGATGGTAGGGGAAACAGTGACTGATTCTCAAACTCAAACACGTAACCAGAGCCAGAGTCGCCTTCAAGGTTGCCTTCAAGCTGATTGACCATTTCCGGTAAGCGTTGTCTCTCTCTCTCCAAGGCTTCATATTCCATCACTAGTCTTCTCAGCTGCTTCTTGCAGCAGGAACATCCCTGGGTTTGATTCTGTTCAGGATCGGGAATCTCACACAAATCTGCTAGCATGGACAAATTGAATGGAAACTGAACTGAATCTTCTTTTGAATACGCTGTAAAGAAAAAACAGAAATTGCAAGTTGTGGTTGAAAAATATCCCACTTAGGAAACATGCAGTATCACAACAGTACATATTTTCATAGACACCAATATTCTGATATAAACCAGATTAAGACAATATTCTTGAGAAGACACTACCGTGTGACAGGCATTTTATGATAACCTACCGAATATGGTCAAAATCAGAATAAACAAAAATCAAATTAAGACATGTGGAGTATTCCGACCTTAGTCACATTACATAGACATACATGTCTTATCACAGTTTTTTGTGACATAGATGTGCTGTTTAAAAGAAAAGTAAAAAGTATAACATTGAGAAGAACGTGTTGTTGTACAGCAATGACACTTCTGTCTGTAAGATGCTGTGTTGTAACCTGTTGATCCCTATAAAGGGCGCCAAGAGACTATGGAGGTGCCAGTGTTCACAAGGAGCTGCTCCAGTGCTGGGGTCTCATTTATAAAACAGTGCGTAAGATTCATACTGACGTCGAGGTGTTTGTTAGGGAGGGGGAGGGGAAGAGCGACTTTATGGGACAGCAGTGATGTCAATACACTGATACTCTGCTGCTGCTGTGGAAAACACAATGTGTGAGAGCGAAGACGAGAGAACGAAGCTTGAAGTAAGAAAAAGATCACAGATCACAGATCCATAAAATCTATGTCAGTTGATCAGACATCACTGAACCCTCTCTTAATTAAAAGGTTCATGTGGAGCAGATATGTCGTGCGAGCAAAACTAAACTGTTGGTTTTAATGTTAATGAGGAATTGGATCAATAATCTGGCTTCAGTTCACCACTTCACGTCTGCGTCGCCACTTTCCCGTCCCTTAAAACATTCGTACGCATGGGTCAGAGTTTGCATGGAAATAAGCACATTTTCCCGACAAGTTTTTTTTTTTTTAAATCCCAACGTTTGCTTGAGAAGTGGCGTTTCAGGCCCCGTTTTGTGTAAAATATTGTTGTGTACAACTTACAGGCAAGGTGCAGTGAGACATAAAGGATGGCCTGTAAAACACACAGCACCGCTAAGATCACAACCCCGATTCGGAGGAGTCTTCTCTCTGTGTGTGACAAAAACATATCATCTGTTATCCAGAGAACAAACACTACTATTGAACATCCTCCAACATCTGGTTGCACATTAGTCTAAAATATTTGGACTGTTCATCTTTATGATAATATTAATAATAATAAATGTAAGTTCTTGTAGGAAGATGATCTCGGCACCAAATGTGATGCTTTGCCATTTTTATATTGAATTCTGAAAACATGGAGGCAGTAAATTTGACATTAAACACAGAAATAAAAACAATGTATAATTTCTTAAGAATATGAAGATATTTAGCTGTTTGAGTGAACTAGATCTAGACCAGATTACATTTTCTTTCAGTTTACTTGCTGCTCTTACCTGATGCTTCAGTTTTACCACTGTTTGTCTCGGTTCCCTGAAGACAGGTTATAGTGGTTTGTTCAGAAAGCTCCAGCTCTTGTGCCATCATGCTGAATCTGCTGTGAGATTCTGTCTCTACACTTCCTGATAAATTGCTGCTCTCTGTTTTTTTCTTCCTGTGTTCCAAAAAAAGGAGGTTGTTTTTTTATATGAGGAAATGATGGGGTTTAGTCTTGTTAAAAGTCAGCCTCCGGAAGGACTAAAATCGACAGAAGCCTTATCTCTGTATTTATTCATTCTCAGATGGTGTATCCTTCTTACCATTATCTATACCACCTATCCTGTGGGTCGCCAGCGCCACCAAAATTGAATGGGTTCTTTCCTTATCCGTACCGCATCCTTACACCAGGTTTCGTGGTGATCCTTCCTGAAACTATTGAGTAATACTGCTAAATAACAGACAAAAAAAGTAATTTTTTCTCAATTAATCAACTGAATTTAATAGAGATGGATTTATTAAAACACTGCACGTTGAAAAAATAAATTACTCTGACCATTGGATTTCTCTGACATCACAGAGGCAACATTGTCTTTGACCAACAGCGAGGGGATGTATCATGGGAAGAAGAATCCAGCCTTGATAATGCTTCAGCAGCTTCATCACCACATGCCTCCTCCAGTGCTTGTACAAAGTGCTACGGACTCATGGGGCCCCTGCATCCATGTCTGTTCCATAAAAAGGAGTGCTCTCTGCTGGTTCTTTTATTCCTCCAGCCATAATTGAGATCTGAAAAGCAACAGGTGTTTGCCCATGTAAGGAGTCAGTGGTGTGAATGGATGGCAACATTTAGCACGTTGAATAGTGGTGATTTCCATTTGAACACGATATTCTTCTTAAGAGCCAAAACAGAGATCTCCTGAGAGTTTTGTTCATTATGTCCCAGACTCCGGTGTTGAAGTTATCACTTGACAAAAGCTGTTGATGGTTTTTCACAGCCATTCTGCACAAATATACAGCCATGATTTCAATGAATTGGGAAATATTCATCTCATAAATCCTTTCAAATATACAAAACAAGACAAAAATAACGTTAGATCCAATGAATTTGTGGTAATTTAGATAGATAGATAGATAGATAGAGTACTTTATTCATCCCCGAAGGGATGATGAAGCTGTTTTCAAGCATGAATTCTGGAGAATGTCCCCACAATCGGGTCCGGAGTTTGTGTTTCACTCATGAATAACGCAGCAGGAGATTCTCCGCTCAGACGCACTCACAACAACAGAGAAATCTCCCGAGTGTTCAGGTGAGGGTTGGTGCAGCAGGATGTAATGTTCAGAATTCACTCTATATATTACTTGCATGCATTACTGTTCCTGCATTTTCAGAAAGACAAGCACCAAACATAACCTGGTGCCTGTCCAGATTACATTTATGTATAAACTCTCATCCACCCAATTTAACAGTTTCCCTGGAGGGGGGGGGGGGATCCAGGGGAAGGATAAGTCCGTCAGGTGAGCATGGCTGCCACCGTCAAAAGAAATACTTTATCAGTTCATATTAAAGCGTCACTGGTGCAAATGATACTAATGCCGACAATACTGCACCACTCCCATATCCTAACAACCACCGGGGAACCATGCATGATCGAGTCTGGGAGAAGGGTGAAATGAATGGGTGTGTTGCTGCAGAAGAGCCTCCTCACAACAGCCAGGTGGATTACAAGGTGCAACAGTGCATTCTAGCGGCCAACAGGAGAATCACAGGACCTGTCCGAAGAATCAGCTCTAGTTAGTGGATTTGTATTGGGCTTGCATTTAATGTAAAATGTTTCGAAAATTTACGATCAGTTTTTAGTTTAAATTAAATTAATCCACAGTGACCTGCTGATTGAACATGTTTTATGTGTCTGCTGTCTTCCTAATCTGAGGAATGATCATGACACGAGGACGATATTACTAACACCAGATTATTTAATAATGCTTCACCAAGGCTGTAGAGCTAAACTGACAAAACCAGCTGATAATGCCAAAGAATCAAGTACAGCTCAGGAAAATATACCGAGATGAATGAAGATTTTGGAAGTGGTTTGGAATACATGAAGTGTGTGTTTGTGTGTGTGTGTGTGGGGGGGGGGGGGGTGGTTACATCCATCCATGCAGAAAAACAATCCCAAGCCACAGAACTAGTGGCATGCACATACCTACACACATGGTCACTGCACACATTCACTGAAAAAAAAACACAGCCATTCATG
Organism: Limanda limanda; assembly: GCF_963576545.1. Taxonomy (NCBI): domain Eukaryota; kingdom Metazoa; phylum Chordata; class Actinopteri; order Pleuronectiformes; family Pleuronectidae; genus Limanda; species Limanda limanda. The sequence goes on from NC_083639.1 coordinate 14,134,682, forward strand.
CACTGAGCCTCTCACAGTATTCCATATCATGCACCTGTGCACACACATTCACATTAAATTACATGAGTTTATATGCACTCACGCAGGAGGAAACACACAAACACCCAGCTGCATCCTCACAGGTATTTTATCGTGTATGTGTTTGTATGCACATGTGTGGAAACAGTGGAGATGACAGCAGCAGTGATTACTCAGTGAGTTCCTACAGTGAGCTGCCACCAGGCCATTATGTCACTCAAAAAGGAGGTTTATTCTTTGAAGAATTATATATTTGGAGAGCTAGCACTGTGGTTGTAGGGATGGATGTGTCTTTTGATCTGTTGGTCCACCCACCAATTTGGTCCAGACTATCTTAATAACTATTAAATGGATATCCATGAAATTAAAACAACATCATGCTCCCCAGAGGATGAATCCTAGTGGCGATGATGAGCCACTTTGCCACCAGCGGCACTTATAGTTCAAAGTCTTAACTTACCCTGTGAGAACATGTAAGGGATCCCTCTCAGCATCAACAAAATTACAATATCTACAACATTGATTCAAGGACGTTTATGTAATGAAGAGGTAAGTAAATGTCGTGAAAACGTATGTTTTTAAACATAAGAAAAAGTCTAATAGAAATAAAGGGAGCAGCAATGGCAATTGAAATGCAGGAGTTATGCTGGTGACTCTAAAATTAAAAGGTCAAGATTTGTGCTTTTGATTATAATGTCTTAATAACCATTGGACAAATTGTGATGAAATGTAGTACAAGTAAAAACACATTAGGTTTTTATGTAGCACCAACTTCAGGTCAGTACTTTAATTAATGAAATGATTCAATACTTGACACACTGCCACCGTCCCCAGCTGCACTGCACTCAGTTTAGTGCTTTTTACCTCCACTAAGGAGGTTATGTTTTCCTCAGGGTTTGTTTGTTTGTGTTTGTCTGTGAGTCAGCAGCATAACACAAAAAGTAAAGGTAGGACTACCATGAAACTTGGTGGAAGAATGTGGTATGGGTCAGGCGGGCGGAAAAACTTCCAGTTGTACTGTATCTAGGCTATTTATTTATTTAGCAAATCCAAATACAAATCTAGATCTAGTAGATATAAACTTGATTTCATTGTGTGTAGGGTCTTTCTAGTTAGCTACTGGTAGAATGCTAACATGATAAATGGACCGGCTGTGGTTGAGGGGGTAGAGTGTTTGGCCTCAAACCAGAAGGTTGCCAGATCAATCCTCAGTCTTCCCAATCTGCATTGCGAAGCGTCCTTGGGCAAGATACTGAACCCCTGAATGGCCCCTCGTAGATGTTGAATACACTAACTGTAAGTCGCTTTGGATCAAAGCGTCCACCAAATGACATGTAATAAACAATCAGCATGCTTACCTTCCTACTGCCATTGTGTAAGCAAAGCAACTTGCTGATACAGTATCAACTCAAAGCACTAATGTAACCAAATGTCATGAGTTTCACAATAAGATTTCGTCTCACACTGACCAATGTGGAGAACGCTGACACATTTCTTTTTTTATGCCCCAAACTTTTTTGGCGTCACACAGTCAAAATCGCTCTTGTATTGTCAGTTTATTCAGTACTACTAAAAAGTTTCTCCAAGTGTTATTTTGGGACTTTTGACATCCTTTTATATTGTTTTGCATTATGTCACCTAGTGTACCAATGCTGAATCTAAATGCAGGGACCATGCATAAGTTGTGTTGAAGTCTGTTTCCCCCATCGAATAGTGGTTCTCTTCCATTTCACATACTGTTGCCCACGACAAGGCAGCCTGGAGACAGCTGCTAAGGGTCAGCTTCAGAGGTCAGGTTTTGTAGAAAAGTGCTGTTAGGGGTTGGGTAGACATTTGGTCTGAGGTTAGGGTAAAGGGATCAGGAATCAATGGAAGCAGCCTCAGACATGGATGAACTTGTGAAGGGTGACCATATCCTAACGTGTCGTCCTCATCTTCCGAGGAGGCTGTACGAGCCAGATGTGGCGCGTTGCTTCTCATTAGAGGCTAGAGCTCTCTCTCTTTTCCTGTTAAAATAAATGCTCTGTATGCGACAGCTGGATTTGAGTACTCAGTTAAGTGGAAGAAAATGAATCAAAGCTCTTGCCATCTTTTTTGACAATTTGTCTAATTCTTGTCCCGTATGTCCATTTGTGGTGGAAGAGGAGGAACAGAGCATGAGAGAGACACGGAGAGAAAGTGTCTTTGGACCAGCTGCACAGCAAATCTGTTTATTCTGCACAATTTGGCATCAAACACAACAGACTGCTGAGTGCCTGCTACTGCTTGTGGTGCCCCATTAAAATGGAATTTATTGCTGCCTTAAGAGCAAGTCCAAATTACAAATTTTTCTCTCTCTGCTCCATCCTCATCCCTCTCTCTCTCATTTGCACTTCTTCTTTTTTCTCTGACTGTGGTGACGTTAGGGGTTTTGGTTTCTTTTTCCACTCTTCTAGCAGCAGTGTAGCTGTCAGACACGTGGCTCATTACAGAGTAGGTACAGCAGGTATGCCCACCTACCTGTCGCCCATCACGGTCATCTCCTCTGTCACCTGTGAGTGGCGCTCAAACATTAAACTGATGAGAGCCCGGCTGCTCGTCAATGCGGTGGCATCTCATGCAGCTAGCACCTCACACCGGCAAAATCATTTTTCGGATGTGTCCTTCACTCTCTCCTCAGAGGCGACAACTGAACATGTAGACGTTCTTGTCATTTGCAGTAAGGCGATGTTATGTGGCCTCTTTTCAGAAGATTGCTTGTGTTTGACAGACTGAAATAATCCATTCCTACTTAAGCTTTAGGATATATCATATAATCAGCCTGAAAAGCTGTTACCCATTAGTTTACACTCGCAACCAGACATTGAACTTATGCTGTAAAGAGGGCGTGAACTCGGGGCCCACATCTCGCTCCATAAATCTCTCCAGCTAATGATAAATTCATATTTAATGACCGTGGCCATCGTCTGGAAAGGAGGAGCATTCTTTCATTATTGCCTCTTCCCCCTGCTGCTTGGTCAAGATAATTGATTTTTCTGTGGTAACAAGGTATCGACCATGCATGGTAGCCGGGCTAAGACGGCGGTTCGATTCAAAGGAGGGAGAGGGAGCAGGGGGGTTGTGAACGAGGGATGAAGCCACAGAAGAGATGGAGTGAGAGAGCAGGGGTATTGAAGCTGAGAGAAACTCACAGGTGGGTGTATATTGGACAATGACTCTTTTTTTTTTCTCCATTTTCTGGGTTTTAAAGGCAGATCGTAGTTTGGTATTTCAGTGTCGTGCATTTCATTTAGCAAATGGAAAGCATATTGATCACACAGTCTGTCACATAATTCACTGAAAACAGTATGAGAAACAAATCTGGAGGATCACTACTGCAGCACATGCTTAGCCTGCTAAGGAGGCAGCGTGTTAGTCGTGGTCGTCATGTCTATAAATCTGCAGCGTTTCACGTTTTCTTCCCTAAACTCAGTCGCTGCTTCTTTTCCCCAGAACATTTTTATGTCACTTGATATGCAAATCTGTATGAAGCGTGGCCTCATCCACCAGTAAATCTTACAAACTAGCGAGTGGGTTTTGCAACACAGAAACGCCTCTGGCAAGTGAAGTGTTTTATGTTGCTACAAACAAGACATGTAAGAAAACATTTGTCTAGTGTTAACCCGACTTTCTACTTTAACAAACTAATTGATTGGGTATATGATCAGATGGTTGGATTTGACTGGCACCTATTGAGCTGACATCTCTGAGGTGCTGACATTATTGGCTTCGGACTCGAACAGACAGCCCCGGACAAACTGTACATGCTGCTCAGCGAGAGCTTGACACCTATAGACGTATTTCCAATCAGTCAATACCAGCGATAACTGAACCTTATGAAATTGAATAATTTATTGATCGTACACCGCTTCCAGAGATGGTAATAGCACTTTTCTCTCCCTTGGCATCACTGCTTGCAGTTCACTGTATAAATAAAGGAATTAAATAGTGCTGTTGTTGTTGTGTGTTTACTAGCTTACATTGTAATTTATTTAAGAGCTCTTAATTGGACTGGTTACTCATTTGGCCCTCATCAGAGCAGAGCTCCATCACTACACACTGGGGCATGCTGGAATGTGGAGCTGCAGAGACGCACTGTACACAGCCAGCTGTTTGATGTCTGCAGCCTCCGAGCGTATGCTGCATTGTACAGCATAAACACACAATCCCCCCGATGAGGACAGATCGACACACAGGAGACCTTATTTCAGGATAATGAACTATTAATGTTGATTTGAAATTCAAACATTTTTTCAGGACTTTTCTCTCGTTTGGGTTTGTGTGTGCAGGTTTGAGTGTGTGTGTAACAGTCAGAAAAAAAGGAAGCAAGTAACAGGCTAATTTGGATGAACTCTGCTCACCATATTTTCATTTCTCCCCCAAACAGCTGGGTGTAGATCTCAAAGGGCCGAATGTGCTGCTGAAGCTCTGTATTGAATGAGGCCATATAAAATGTATGTCAATAGGTTCCGCCTGAGTTCAGCTCTCTCCACAGTGAGCTGTTAATGGAATAACTATAAGATGAGTAAATGACCCCTGCTTTAATTCATGATGATGTTGGACCTCATCGCCTGTCCACTCAGCTCAATAGATTATGGAAATAGCTGTAATGATTATTTGAACAATGAGCCAAATTGTATTATCGTTCAGTTCCATGTCAGCTTTGGAAGAAATGCTGTTGTGTCTACGCTCTTTCATTTAAGATTTTCAACAATGGTTAACACTCAAATTAGACGTTGAAAATCAAGATGAATGAACATTGAGGGCTACAAGAATACAGCAACAATACAAATCGGATTTAAATGTGTTTAGCTGAAAGGCTATTTAGCATTGGCAGTTCCTTTGCCAGGTGTTGACAGGCATCCTGCAGCTTAAACAAATATGCTATATTTCAAAAGGGACAACAGTCTAAAGTTTACTACAAGATCAGTGATGGCCATATTGGTTCTCTTAACATTTCTTAACACTACATTTAAATGTACAATATCCAATAGGAGAAGTATAAATTACTGTGTTTTAACCATTTAGACCATAACGTGACAAAGGATAACAAGTGTACACATTTATTTGAAGGGGATTCTGTGAGCACAACCCTGGTTTTCCTTCCCCAGAACAGGGTTCTTTTCCGCTCTCCTTAGATGCAATTCTAAACATTACCAGCAGGGGGTAGTATAATACTATGTACTCCACACACAAACGTTTTATCCTGATTTCCACGTGTCATTTTCAGCCAATTCGATGTATTTGATTTTAATTTTATATAGAAACAACATATATTATTTAAATCGGATTAAGAAATGCTTACAGCGAAAATTTAAAAAATCTAACTAACTATTACATGTTGTCCCCAATCTGTTATAGTGATAAAGCACTTAGCAGATACCAGATAAAAATGTATTCATGTTGAACTACACCTCATTTCGTAGTAACACTGAGTCTCTCAGAGAGGTTACACCAGTTTCTGCATCTGTATCTCTCCCTTCTCCACCCTTTTATCTTCCAGGACAGATACACTAACTAGAACAGGTCTTATCAGATGAGACCATCACTGCCTTCCGTCCACTTATCCGTCCTTTTTATTCATCTGTCCTTGCATCCACGGTAGGATCAAAAAGAAAAAGAGATGAGGGTATAACGTTCCAATGTTTAAACCTTCAGTTATTCAACCATTGAACATGTGTTTAGGAAAAAGGAAACATCACTCTACAATACAATTGCACTGATTACACCGTTTCAAATGAGAGAGATATCTCTCTCTCTCTCTCTCTGAACTTATTGAGCAAAGTGTTTTTATAGTACTTTGAAATATCCAGAAATGAACTGATTTGATTGTACACATGTCGGACTTTACTTTGAATAAACTCCAAATCTATACAGTAAAAATGTTTAATATTCAGTATGTAGGTAGTCAGAGAGGTCCTGAACACAGGCATACTAGTCTCTCTCTGAACTTATTGAGCAAAGTGTTTTAACAGTACTTTGAAATATCCAGAAATGAACTGATTTGATTGTACACATGTTGGACTTTACTTTGAATAAACTCCAAATTATTTACACTAAAAATGTTTAATATTCAGTATGTAGCTAGTGAGAGAGGATCTGAACACAGGCATATCAGTCTCTCTCTGAACTTATTAAGTGTTTTTATAGTACTTTGAAATATCCAGAAATGATCTATTCCACAGTTGAAATGTTTGACTTTACTTTGAATAATCTCAAAATCTATATAGTAAAAATGTTTAATATTCAGTATGTAGGTAGTCAGAGAGGTCCTGAACACAGGCATACTAGTCTCTCTCTGAACTTATTGAGCAAAGTATTTTTATAGTACTTTGAAATATCCAGAAATGATCTATTCCACAGTTGAAATGTTTGACTTTACTTTGAATAATCTCAATCTATACAGTAAAAATGTTAGCCAGGTATTTTTTTGTTGCGCTGTTGTGAGGATTCAAATAAACTAATAACTTTTGACAAAAATGCTATTCACATCGAAAAAACAACACATCTGTAAACTATTTTATTAGTGTCTTTATTGTGGAAGGTTGATGTGTAGTTCCTGTTATAAGCAGCGTGTTGGTTTGGACTTTGAAGCGGGGTTCTAACGGAAGGGGGTGTTGTCGAGAGAAGTTTTGAAATGTGGAGGAAAATAAACGGGTGTGATGTTCCGATTCAATAACCATCTCTCGTGTCATTTTTCTGTTGAGGCCTGACAGTATAAGAGGGAAAAACCATCGGCAACACATTTAAAGAGTCTTGAATTTGAAAAAGATTCTGACTTTTTAAGGGTCTTGATTTTCCCTTAATTGATATATCAACTTTTAATACTTTTCAAGACCCCGCGGATACCCTAAGTTAACAGGGCAACACAAAAACGTGTTTGGTGGGTTTTTTTTATGTTGAATTTCTGCTTATAAAACCCACTAGTATGATGTTTTCCTCACATGCTCTCAGGCCTCATTTCAGCAGCGCTCCTCGTCCCACATGCATGAACAAAACCCACCAAGACAAACCATCCAGTCTTTTGATGTTTTATTTTTAACTCCACTATGGATTTGTGTGATCTTATTTGATCAAGACAAAAGGAATGGACATAAATATATTCAGTCCATAAGATCTTAAGGCAGTTAGACAGTATTTCATTAGAGAAACAATAAAATGGAAATATTGTACAAGGATGTATAAAATACATATAGAACAAAGCTGTGTTAAAGGATCCGACAACCTAAAATTATCCATATTTCTGACTGGCACTAGATTTGGTTTTAACATAAAAATGTAACCACAAATAAGGAGATCTTAAATCACGCTGAAATCTGGAGTTTGTCAAAGTGACAGCGAGAAGACATTTTCTCCAGTGTGTTACTTGACATGTCACCGTACAAACTACTGTGGATACCTCAACAGTAACTGATCAGGCTGTAGAAACTTTATTTTGTGATGAGCACACAGATGTCTCAGATCCTCTTCTTTGGTTAAGGTTTACATAATAAAAGTGGTGCAACAGCAGCCTCTAATGTTCTGTACTTCTAGGTAGAAAGTACTCAGATTGTTAACGTACATTCATACAGTGCAAAAAGCAACGTTATTCCCATTCAGTGTCAGTGTTTACAATGCAGTATTGTTAAAGTAGAAAATTCATGATTGTTATTTCACGCAACACAATCAACATACATAAGACAAAATTATAAAATCAGGAAACTGGTGTCAGTTTCCAAGACAACGTAAGTAAAGCTGAAAAGACACTGGCCAATAATATGATTTTTCATTGTCCTATGCAGCAGTGGGCCCTCGCATCCCTGTCACCGTGGTTACAACCACAGATTCAAAGATGGATAAACACCTCTGATCAAATAGCTTAGGAACATCAATGCCAAGGGTTATTAGAAAATAACGATCATTAAATTGGGTTAAGAGTTAAACCTCAACATCACATACATGTGACCAGTTTTGGTCAATAATAAATTGTTAGTACTCACAAGATATAAAATAACAAACTTTAAACACTCATGCAGGAATCTTTCCACAGAAAAAAATAAAACATATGGCAATGAGGTTAGAACACTTCAATAAAAAAATCAATGTTTTTTTGCATGCTAAAATTGCACAGTAGTTTTCCCACACGATTATGTGATTATACATTTTGTTATTGCAGTAGGTAAAAAAATACAACATGGGTGAGCATCTTTTTTTTCTTTTACACTTTACATTACTTGAGCTGTGGAGAAGAGAAGAAGTTCCCCTGACGGTTACAGGCAGCTGTTGATCTGCCCTTGCTCCCAAATCTAAAAGAAGAGGCGAGGGGAAGACGGTCATATTTTAAGCGTATTCATCATAATAATTTGAGTACCCCCGAGGATAAATATTTATAGGTAAAAAGGGGAATGCAGTCTTCATTTGAGAATGACTTGAGATTGAATTGGAGGTGACATCGATAAAACTATTCTTTCAACTTAAATATGCAAACAACACAAACTTAGCTTAGCACAAAGACTGGGGTGATAATTGTATGATAATTTGTTTTTAAACAATATAATCAAGATGAAAGACTTCATATTTTATTTTCATGGCCCAAGACAAACAGTTGTTTTCATTTCGTAAATTGTTAAGATAAGATTCTCTGGACTATGTGGCCGTTTACAGTCTGTGCTGGCCTGACATCTCAACCACTCCTTTATTTAAAATGCACACTATCATTTGAAATGGGAAATATTATCCTGGCCAAAGCTGTGGCATATGAAGAAAACACACTATTTATTTCAGTTTTGTGTGAACAGAATGCGAGTGAACTTACAAGGAGGTGCTGGAGAGGGTCTGCATCATGCGCTGGGACAGCGAGCTAGAGGAGGGTGTTTTAACCATCATCTGGTGCTCTGGAGTCGTCACTGGTCCCAATATGCTCACTACAGATAAATGAAACACCAATACAGACTATTGTTAATTATTAAGCAAAGAGGTTGTATCCATTGATAACATTTTAATAGGAATTTAAATCTCAAACTTATGACGTCTTGCCACAACTAGCAATCACGTCATCTTCATCTTGTGTTATTCGAGTGATTTCATCCTGTGTATTTCCAGTGTAGCTGTCCGTGTTTTACCTTGGTGGTCTGGAGTTTCAAACTGGTGATTGCTGTCCATGGCTGTATTATCTGGGAAGGCAAACTGGCTCCAGTAGCTTTCTGGAATACTGAGCAAACGCTCTATCACCTTGAGACAGAACAACATGAATTTTCATAAAAACATGTCCAAATAACAAAAACATTGTTCTCAAAGTAAAAAAACACACACACACACACACACACACACACACACACACACACACACACACACACACACACACACACACACACACACACACACACACACACACACACACACACACACACACACACACACACACACACACACACACACACACACACACACACGTTACCTTTGGTTGTCTACTTGTGTCATTCAGGATGGTCATGGGGTCTGGGTTGGGAACAGCATGACCCACAAGGGTTGGGCCAAAGACCCTGGCCAGGTTGCGCACATCCATTTTGTTATCCACATACTGTGACACCCTGGGGAAAGAAGTAATTATACATTTCACAACGTCCTTTTCAACTGTGCATGCTGACCTGAATATCAGAAATGTTAGAGGTCACAACAAGGTCTATGCTAGCGTAGAAACAGGATAGAAACAAAAGCCTTTTTGAATTGTTTTAATTACTTTTGCAGGTGAATCATCATGCAGGCCAGAGTGTCTCGGTTGGGTTGAGGCAGCTCACTTATCGTGTGGTACAACATGGCCAGACTGTTGTCATCATCCTGGATTTCTAAAATGACATTAACACCAGTCAGTTAATCTGCCTGTAAATAGCCGTTTCCTCTATCCAAATGAGGTCATTTAATAAATCAAAGTATTTGCTCTTAAGCAATAAAAAGTTTCTGATGTATAAAGACCATTTTAGATAACAGACCACCCACAAGCAATTCAGGTTCAGAAACTCACCTGCTGCTTCCATGAAGGTTTTGTTGAGGTGGCAGGTGAGCAGTGGCTCAGGGAGGTTTCTGAGGAAGTCTTTGAGGACACCTGTAATAATGTTGATGTCTTCTACTTTGTTAAGCCGAGGCAGAGTCTTTCCTCTAATCAGCTTCTCTTTCAGCTCTTTCACCAAGCGCTCGTTGCCAGAGAGTCTATACAGGCCAACCTGGAGTGAGGAAAAGATAAAAGCAATCGTCATTGTCTGGCTGTGAAGGAGATAACCAATTAGAGAAGGGATTATCTATTAGAATTGCTCAAGGGAAAGGATTGCAGCATTAATATGATGGTGACAAGTAAACAGGGACTTTAATTAAGTCAGCCTCACCTCATGTAGGCCTCTGTGTTCAATCTCCTTAATGCAGTAGATAACCAAAGCTGGGATCTTTGGGGATGTGGCTGGAGCAAAGTCAGCCAGGGTGGACTACACACAGAACACATCAGTTTTCATGTAGGTAACATGAAAATAATAGAACATTTTAATATTGAAACGTATCATAAAGCGATGAGAAAATGTACCTCTGTGTTATAGATGGGAGTGCTAACAGATGTGGGGTTACAGGGCAGGGGACAGCGGTCACGACATTCTGGATGAGTCACAACCCTGCAATCCTGACAGCGAAGGTAAATCTTTCCAAACTTTGTTCTTCTTCCACAGGGCGCACAGAATTCAGACCTGATCACCTGGTGATGGATGGGACACAGTGCATAAAGCGGGTAAGTACATCAATTCAATTTGTATAGCCCCAAATCATAACATACATTATCTCAAGGCACTTTACATTGAAGGTCAAGACCTTTACATTTTTTATAGAGAAACTCAACAGTTCCCACAATGAGCAGCACTTTGGCGACTGAGGAGAGGAAAAACTCCTTCATTAACCGGGAGAAACCTCTAGCAGAACCAGACTCTATGTGGGCGGCCATCTGCCTCAACCGGTTGGTCACACATCAACAAGATGACACAGCTCACCGTTCTGATGTCAGGAGAAATACAACATCACAGCACTAAGTTCTTGCTCTTACTGTTTTAGGGATGAACTGGTGCTTCTTTCCTCCTTTAGATTTCGGGGTTTGGAGTGATGCTGGGAAATCTGACACAGTTGTGCTGGGGGCCTCGCTGGCGGTCTCAGATTGGTCAGTAGTGGTTGTATCAGCCCACGCTGGAGCTACTGCAGACACAAACTCACATTAGTCAAATACCAAAACCAGTAAAAAAAATGAATTAACAAAACCCAACTGGAAAAATTCCAACAGGGTCAGAATTATTTACTTGTTTGTTCCCAGGTCCCACAAAAAAATGTTCTATCTACAATATTCTTACCACTTTTCTTTCTGCTGCGTGTCCAGTACGGCACAGTTTCGATGGTGGAGACAGTCTCAACAGTGCCACCAGGCACAGTGATGGTAGTTTTGGCCACAATAGACTCATTCATCTGAATTATATATATTAAAAAAAAGATGTTTAATGGTCTTTTATGCAAACTGATTTTATTTTACTGAACTTTATATGTTTAGAGATGCAGTCTGTTTTGCAGATGTTTGTGCTATGTGTTAGATTAGGCTGTAGAGGTCAGCATTACTCTTTCTGGCGTGCGTCCAGTGGAGCGACGTTTCTTCAAAGCCTGTGGAGGAACTTCGGCGAGTTTTCTGGAGGAACGCTGTGGATTGAAATTGAACTTTAAATAAAACTTTCTTGTGGCTTGATAAATAGCAAGAAAAAGACCCCTAACCACATTTATCCCTAACCTGAATCAAATGCGAAAAATTAAAGTGTCATTAATATAAACAAAGAAAATATGAGTTAAGGAATCACTAACTCGCTTCTGCCGTTTCTGCAGTCTCACAGTCTTCATCACAGAGGAGTCCCAGTCCTAGAAGACAAGTGCATAGAAAGACAGTAGTACTTAGTCAGTGTTCATGAACACTATTGTCCCACGATTTGAGACTCAAATCATGAGTTATCATTCAATTATATACAGGAAATGAGGTCAATATACCAGAGAGTCATCCGTTTGGTCGTAGCTAATGTCCGATAGCAAAGAAGCCGATTCATCGATCTTAGTTAACCTGTAAAAAAGATGAAAGTCTATTTAATCCCACAGTATCCATGTTAATGGGGAATTAAGTTTTGCCCTGGCAAATAGCATGACATATACATTAATTAGTTCTAATATAGGAATTAATATTTCACATATATTCTATCGTCTACAATGGACAGTAAGCACAGCATTATACAACTCTGTATGGTACAGAGTGTAGTTAAATGAAGTGCTACACTACAGTATCTTTAAGATGACTAAAAGAGCAAGAAAAGAGTCGACAACTTAGTTATTTGAAAATCTAGAATCATCATTAGCCTCATCAGTACTGTTTCAGAACCAGATTAGGAGGGTCTAACCTTCGGCTGGAGTTGAGGTTCCCTTTAGCAGCCTGTGATGCCTGGGAGTGAGCGCTGAGAAAGGCCAGGGCAGAGCGCTGCTCCTCGCTCAGGAGGACACTGTTACCGTTGTCTGATATTAGCAGCTCCCTGATCAACTGCAGCTGACGTTCCTGAGAAAGAGGAAAACATGTCGTTATAATTCATATTTACTTGTTGCCAAAAAATCACTTTACAAAGAAATGACCATTGCATTATTTAAAGATACATAAACTTGCATATAAACTGTAAACACTGTTACACTAACCAGCTTCTCATAGAGTGTCTCAGCCTTCTGCCGCCGGCGGATCTCCACGTCCACCTGGTTGCGAGCGTGCTTTAGTTTGACCTCCAGCGCTCCCCTCTCAGTCTCCGCTTTTGCCAATATTTCTTGACAGGAAACCAGCTCGTCGCCCGCCCGCAGCCACTTCTTACGGCAATCCTCAAAGTTCATTGCCATCTTTAGGAACTCTGAATAAGACAATGGAAGAAAATAATTTTATATTGAGGCTGTCAACCATATTGTATTTACCCAGCGGTAGTTCTGTGTAGTTGATCGCCATTACAGCTGTAATCATGCAAATTACTGCCAGACAAAGCCCAAAAAGACAAAAAGTTTCCTGTTGTAAAGTAACAGTGCTTTTGTGGAAGTGAATTATATAGGCTCTTGTTATGGAAATGCTCAACATACCCAGGCCCTTTCAGACTTAACTAATAAAACAGAGGCTGTATACTGAGCACTGTTTCTGCATTCACTCAATGGTTAATAATTCAACGCTGCACTTTACACATGTTGGTATTCAAACAGTACAAAACCCAACATATTAGTGCTGCTAACACCAGCACATGCCACAGCAGAGTGGTTTCACTACAATAACACAGCGACGGGCTTCTGAAGTGACAAATACCAATGCGTGTGGAAATAACTTACGTGGTTCAATGCCCTCATTCAGGCCGTCCACCTGAGCCCTGAGACTCTGGAACTGGTTGTACAGGTTCACTGTAGACGACTCCATCCTGTCTCACTGCAGCTGGATCACACACAGATACACTTTAACTAACACAGAGAACATGTGGATGATAACTCTGATCGTTTTGTTGTTTCGGTGGTTTCCCATCGTGGATCGCACAGAGTTAGCAGTGAATCATTACAGGTTACTTCCCCTTGTAAGATTAAGATTAAGATACATTTATTTGTCCCAAACACATGCACAAACATGCACAAGCACACTCATGCAAGGAGGGAAATGTAACCTCTGCTTTTAGCCCATCTGGTGCAGGACACAGAGCAGTGAGCAGCCATGTACGGCGCCCGGGGAGCAGATGTTGGGGGAGTAAGGTGCCTTGCTCAGGGGCACTAGACAGGGTAGGGAGAATCCTCTTGGATTTTTGGACAGATCAATCCAGATTCGTCTTTTTGTTGTTTCTCCGTGGAGTCGAACCAGAGACCTTTTCTGCCCATAGTCCACCGCCTCTCCTCGAGCACGAACTTATTGTAATGTTGTGCACGTCTAAGTGCGAAGTTATTAACGCTGACACGTGTTTTCTTCACCGTGTTCAAACCTGCTCGCACAGGTTCATTAGCGACATTTTGTCCCGTCTGATCGAGCGTCTCTGAGCCTTGGAGCTCGCTTGTAGCATGCTAGCGTTAGCATCGCCACATAGACCTGAGTTAGTTTCGTGTCGCTCGCGTTGCTAAAGAAGAAAACACAACACGCACCTGTACGACGTGTCTCCAGTGGAAGTGCAGCTGGAACGTGTTGTCCCGCCGTTCGGTGTTAACAAGAGGTTAGGAGCTGGATTCCCTCTCCAGCAGCAGCAGTGACCGAGCCACACCTGTCTGACTAACTTTACACATTCTTCTTCAAAAGTTCAAAATCAGCGCCGGATTTCTTCCTTGCCGGCTCGTTTTGAGGAGCACCGGGCGCTCTATCGCCCCCACACTTCCTGAGTTGTAACTGCAGCGGGGTTGTTGAGACATTTCCACTAGGTCCTCCTCCTATTTCCTCTTATTATCCACCTTTAGTCACTGAGGGGTTCGATGTGTCTCAGCATATATACATGTATACATTTATATGTCAATCTGATTGTGATGATGTATGGCTGGGTGACACGTATATGCAATTTATGTATATTGTAAAAACATCTTCTGTCATCCTAGTGACATGGGTGATGAGTCGAGTGATGGGATGACATTAAAAAAACAATAGTAAGATGTTTCTCGGCATAATTCACTAGTAGAAGATAGCTTTATGAGATAATATGTGACACATCACATAATGCTGTATATAATTATTACAGATGACCTCAACAGGCTTTGAAATACAAGAAGCAGCATAACATGAAATGTCATTGTCTACATGCATTTTTTAAAAACAAGTTAACATATAAATAATTGCATTACTTTTAAAAAAAAAATGTTTTAATTGACTGACTTGATTAAGAAATTAACTTGTCCATCCATCCATCAAACTATCCATCTATCCATCCGCTTATCCTTTGAGGGTCAGGGGGATGGAGCTGGAGCTGGAGCTGGGGGAAGAGGCAGGGTACATCCTGGACATGTCCCTTGTGTATTACAGAGACAACATACAGAGACAACCAACCATCCATGCTCACATTCAAGCAGGCTCTAATTAACCTGACCCCAATATTAATTTATAAATTATAGTATCCCTCTTTTCTCAATTCAATTAAATATCAGTTAATGGATCGCTACATAACCATTTCAAGACTCAGGAGGTCCTGTTTACATTAATTTCTCGGTGACCTAAATAACACATTAATACATCATGATGACCCAGTGTATTTCCTCATGCCTTGTATAGAAAGACAACAAATTTTCAACGAACCTTTGCTTCAAATTCTGTCTGGGTCAGAGGTAAGAATCTTAACACCATAAGTAATATCGAATCACTATGATATAGGCGCCATTTGTTCGCCAAAATAAGAGCAGTTTCCATTTCAGTTGAGTCATCCTAGTGTCTGTTAATCCTGCTCACCTAGTCTGTATGAAAATATGCAATCACAACATCCTCTGAAACGCTGTGGATGTGTCCTGTTGTTCAATCAATCAATCAATCAAGTTTTATTTGTATAGCCCACATTCACAAATAACAATTCGTCTCATGGGGCTTTAACATTGTGTGACATCCTCTGTCCTTAACCCTCAACAAGAGTAAGGAAAAACTACTAAAAACCCTTTTCACAGGTAAAAATATGTAGAAACCTCAGAGAGAGCCACATGTGAGGGATCCCTCTCTCAGGACGGACAGAAGTGCAATAGATGTCAGGTGTAAGAAAACATCATCAGGATTTTTAGCAGCATCCATTAGGCTAAACATTTTTCAATACTATGTGTCAGGCAGTCCCGCTGCAATCACAGTCTCTGGCCAGCAGCAAGACCACGATCCAGCATCAGGATGGGATCCACTATAATCCACAGTCATTGTCCACTGCCGCCAGTTAGAATCCATTATCAGCTGCCGCCTCGGTCGTGGTCCCTCATCATCCGATGCCAACGCGACAAAGGATCCTCCATTACAACGACGATCAGCTGGCACGATACAGAATCCACCGAACTGGATCCACCATTGCGACCTCCGACACGCGATCCACAATCATAATCCATGGTGCGGCCACAGCTGTGGCCCTGCATCCGCGGGCGCTAAGGCACAGAAACTCCGGGAAAAGGGGTCAAGTTAGTAACATGTACTGATCAGATAAGAATTATCTTGATGTGATAAATATGGAGAAAAGGAAGGAGGAGCAGGAAAGAGAAGCTCCGTGTGTCTTGTGTCATAAATTCCCTGTGCGTCTTAGCATCATCAGGGGTTTTTGCCATTTAATCAAATTTGGAACATCGCACAAATTAGCTCTAACTATAAGCTTTATAAAAAAGGAAGGTTTTGAGTCTACTTTTAAACGAACAGAGCGTGTCTGCCTCCCTAACTGAAAGTGAGAGATTATTCCACAGCAGTGGGGCTTGATGGCTAAAAGCTCTGGCTCCTACTCTACTTTTAGAGACTTTAGGGACAACAAGTAAACCTGAGTTCTGGGATCGGAGTGCTCTAGTAGGTTGATATGGAACTAACATCTCTTTAAGGTAAAGAGGTGCCATATCATTAAGGGCCTTGAAGGTGAGGAGGAGAATTTTAAATTCTATTCTAGATTTAACAGGAAGCCAGTGTAGCGATGCTAATACTGGAGAAATGTGCTCTCTTTTCTTAGTTCTCGTCAGGACACGTGCTGCGGCATTTTGGACCAGCTGCAGAGTCTTTAACGACTTGCTGCTGGAGCCTGATAATAATGAATTACAATAGTCCAGTCTCGATGTAACAAAGGCGTGGACTAGTTTTTCTGCATCTTTTTGCGAAAGGACATGTCTGATTTTTGAGATATTACGCAAGTGGAAAAACGCGGTCCTAGAAATTACTTTTAAGTGACTATTAAAGGACAAATCAGGATCGAAGATCACTCCCAAGTTCCTGACTGTGTCATTGGAAGCAAGGGCAATGTCATCTAGCGCAGCTATATCATTAGATAATGTATCTCTAAGGTGTTTAGGGCCGAGTATTATAACCTCTGTTTTATCTGAGTTTAATAAGAGAAAATTGCGGGTCATCCAGGTTTTTATGTCCTTGAGACATGCTCGAAGTTTAGTTAATTGATTACTTTGATCAGGTTTTATTGACAAATATAACTGGGTGTCATCCGCATAACAGTGAAAATTTACCGAGTGTGTCCTGATAATGTTTCCTAGTGGAAGCATATATAATGAGAATAAAATTGGGCCGAGCACAGACCCCTGTGGGACACAATGGTTAACTTTGGTGCGCACCGATGACTCATCATTGATTTGAACGAATTGGGAGCGATCAGCAAAATAAGATTTAAACCAGTTTAAGGCCGTTCCTTTAATGTTAATTAACTGTTTTAGTCTCTCTAATAAAATTTGATGGTCAATTGTGTCGAATGCTGCACTGAGATCTAACAGAACGAGGACAGACACAAGTCCCTGATCTGAAGCTATTAGAAGGTCATTAGTGACTTTTGCCAGGGCTGTCTCTGTGCTATGATTGGTTCTAAACCCAGACTGAAAGTCTTCATATATATTATTTTCCTGGAGAAACTCACACAGCTGATTGGCTACAACTTTTTCTAAGATTTTAGATAGGAATGGGAGATTAGATATTGGCCTGTAATTTGCTAAAACCTCTGGGTCTAGGGTGGGTTTTTTGAGTAGGGGTTTGATTACAGCTATTTTAAAAGACTGTGGTACATAACCTGATGATAATGACAGATTGATTGTGTTAAGTAACGAATTATCTATTAGGGGCAGAATTTCTTTAAGTAATTTAGTTGGAATCGGATCTAAAATACAGGTTGTTGGTTTAGAACCTGAGACTATTTTGGTAAACTGATCACGGGTGATCAGAGAGAAGCTGTCTAAATAATGGGAAGGATTCTCAGCCGTTTCTGAGATCTCTATTGTTGGGAGGGTATTAGTGCCAATTGAGGGCAGGAGATGATTGATTTTATTTCTAATAGTTAGAATTTTATCATTAAAAAAGGTCATAAAGATATTGTTATTTAGGGATCGAGGAATACTGGGTTCGGTGGAGGTGTGACTCTCTGTCAGCCTGGCTACAGTGCTGAAGAGAAACCTGGGGTTGTTTTTATTCTCTTCTATTAGTTTTGAGTAATAGGCAGCTCTTGCTTTGTGGAGAGCCTTTTTATATTCTGTAACACTACTCTTCCAGTCTAGGAGATTTTCAACACTGTTGCTGGAGCGCCACTTCCTTTCTAATTTTCTTGTTGTGGCCCTAGCACATAGAATGCACACAACAGCATCATTAATCAGCCACGGATGGCATATCTAGGAGCAACAGCTCCACTGTGTTCATTGTTCAACAAGGATAACACAGACACACACACATGCACCTCATTCTACAGTTGTAAATACATTGACATACTGCATTCCCTAGCCCCTAAACCTAAGATTACATTTACATAACATATCATATATCTGATGTCTTTGTCCAAAGCGACTTACAAGAAGTGCATTCAAACCACAAAGTACAAATCAAGAACAGCAAGAATCATGTAAGAACAATAACAATTTTCCAGGTGATGTGCGGGCATCCACTGAGAGATGTCAATCAGACAGGCAGAGATTTGTGCTGCTACCTGTGTTTCAGACAAAAGATCAAATTAGTTGGGTGTTATCTGCATAGCTGTGGTAGGAAAAGCCATGTGAGTGAATGACAGAGCCGAGAAAGTTGGTGTACAGAGAGAAAAGGAGGGGACTCTGGACAGAACCTTGAGTGACCCAAGTAGTGAGTGGACAAGGTTTTGAGACAGATCTTCTCCAAGTTACCTGATAGGTACGATCTTTGAGGGAGGATGAGAGAACCAGGTCCTGAAGGGAGGAAATAAGGATCTGATGATTCACTGTGTCAAATGCAGCTGAAAGGTCCAAAGGGGTGACCACAGAGGAGAGAGACGGTGGTCTAGCAGTGTGAAGTTGCTAAGTGACAGCAAGGAGGGCAGTTTCAGTTGCGTGGCCTGCCTTGTAACCAGACTGGTGAGGATCAAGAAGGTTGTTCTAGTGAAGATAGGAGGAGAGTTGATTAAAGATAGCTGTCTTGAGAGCTTTGGAAATAAAGGGAAGTAGAGAGACAGGTCTGTAGTTATTTACTTCAGACGGGTTGAGGTTGGGTTTCTGGAGGAGAGGGTTAACTCTTTCCTCCTTCAGAGTGTTAGGGAAACAGCCAGTTGAGAGGGAAGTGTTAATGAGATGGGTGATAAAAGAAAGAAGGACGGAAGCAATAGACTGGAGAGTGAAAGAAGGAATGGGGTCAAAAGGGCAGGTGGTTGGGCGGTCGGAAGTTACCAGGGTAAGAACTTGATTGGGAGAGGTGGGGGTGAAAGAGGAAAGGGGATTAAGATGTGGTTAACAGAAAGTTATTTCCAGAAGATGGATTGTAGAATGTGGAGTGAAACATCGGATTCGACGATGGTTGGCTACCGCTGTGCTGACCTCACCCCTGCTAATGAGTCAAACAAAGCACCTGGTGGTAATGGCCCAGCAATTGAAACTCACCAAAACAACTGCCCAACAACAAAAGACACTTCCCACCTTAAACAGTAAAGAGGTGAGTTTAGCAAATATTACCTTAGTTTACCAAAGCTGATTAAGGACAAACTATATTTACCCCAAGGTAGAAAGTAAATAAGAACTTGACAGAATCAGACTAACATTGAAGCAACTTTTACTATAACTGGTTGTAGCTATCTCAAACACCTGAGTGGAATGAAAATCCTAGCTCACACAATATAGGTAAGAAAAACAGCAAAAACAAAGCAGTCGAGTTAACCTCAGACAGCAGATATGGAAACATTCCAGCAGAGAAGCCTCATTAAAGAGACTACTCAGCCTACATTCAAGTAGTCCAGCAGTATGAAACCTCCAGAAGTCCAATGAACACTTACCTTAACCATTCATAACCTTAGCAATCACAACTAAATGCCTAACCCTAACCCTTACCGTAAACTAACCCTAATTCTCACCCTGAGCCTAAACCCAAGTCTTAACTGTCAAACAGCCCATTGAATATATGAGGACCAGCCAAAATATCCTCACTATGGTGGTATTGAACCAAAATTGGCCCTCATAACTATAGATATTATACATTGCACTTACATGTAACACTTGTAGTTTGGCTTTTTGAAGCTAATGTACTATACATGATTCTTGCTGTTCTGGGTTTGTACCCTCATGGTTGAATGAACTTATGTCTATATTGTCTGTATACATTGCTTGGGACAAAAGTGTCAGCTAAGTGATATATATTGTAAAATAGACATCCACATTTGATTTTTTTTTTTAAACATCTCAACAATTGACTGTAACTGTTTTATGTCTATGAATAATTTGATAGATTGGTTGTTGGATTAACAGTAAATGTGTGTGTGTGCTCTGAATACTGTTGGTCTATTAGAGTTGATTTGAGATAATAGGATCATTCAGTCTGTCTGTCTTTATCAATTATTCATCTCTATATGTACATTTCCTCCAGTCACAAATCATTTAACTGCCATCACTCACCTTTTACACCAATCACTGTTTGCACTTTCCTATACTGAGTGCATTGTAACTGCTATCTGCGAGAATAATCAGCCAAACACTTTACCAAGAGAAAAGCGTGAACCAAATTATCTCACAAATCAAAGCTCTTCCTTTCAAGAATTTTTTTCATTCACCATAATGTTTGAAGTGCATGTTTTTAAGAAATTGATTTATTATTGATCATATTAGACAACATACTGTCTATGTACCACTTTGTTGAGTTTATTCAGACAGGCAACATAAATCATTGTACATTCTCACAATCATATAAAGTGTTGCTCACATTCACTTGTATTAAGATATATCCTGCATGTTTTCTGTATGAATAAGGACTCCACAGATTTTCTGTTGTCTTTCTAAAAGGAACATGGATATTGCAACAACAAGGTCCATATTTCAGGAATGAAAAAAGTATCAGGAGGCTCTCATGCACTGACGTTCAGAGGAAGCACCTGCAGATTGTGCTGAGCACAAGGTAAGTCAGTGGCACCGGTGGAAGGGTAATGGATCCACAAACAGCCTCATGGGGAACACTTTGCAGATAAACATCTACTTAGGAAGATGCACTGAAGCAGAACACACCCTCTATATATCCTATGCATATATTGTACAGAAAGCAAAGTTGGGTTTAAAGTTCTAACAAAAACAAAACAAGCATTTTAATGTAGTTTTTCCCACTGATACTTAGTTTCTGTGCACTTCGGTGTATGCACCATAAAGGGAGAACAGTGCTTCTGTTGAATGGAAACAAACTCCTCCTTATCTTGCACTGTCAAGGACAAAATAAGATCAACACCGAAAAATGCAATGCAATCCAATACTTTCGCCAGGCAATAAACTTTGGTATTGTAAAGCTTACAATGCTACATATCTGTTAGAATTTTCCTTTAGTTTGCTGGGCATTTTGAGTTTGTGGGTACTGATATGCAACCTTGTACTTTACATTACAGCTTTACCTTCAGTTCAGTTAACACCTCAGCAAAAACTGAACTTATCAAGCTGTACAAAGATACTGTTTGCTGTGGAGCAATCATGTTGGATTCCATTATATTTGACAGGTGCATATGTTTTCTATGAACCCCCTGTTGATTTTATAGACTGGCACCAAACCTGAGTTAACAGGAGGTTTTTAGAAAATGGAATGTCTACTTTCCTCATCTGTGAGGGGAGGCCAGATGAATCTGTTGGTGCCAAGTGAGTCTGCAGGTATATGGAAAAGCTTTGGCAGAGTGAGTCTATAGTGAGAAGATAATGTGCATATGGTGCACTCCAAACATCCCATCAATTGAATTACAAGTGGAATCTCCCACTTAGAGCTTGTTTACTGGAAAGGGCTCCCTCTTTCCTCCACTGCTCCAGAGCCAAAACATCCTCAGCAGCAACAACAATTTTATCTTCCATTTCTTGAAACCTGACACCTGGTAAACACTCGGCCCCACCACCCAAACACATTCAGGAGTGGATTAAACAACTCATATTTTCCTGTTTGAAAAATGGGAGGGAACTCTATAAAAATACCACTTTTATTGATTTAAGCTTCTGCACTGTATATTCTTTTACTTTCAGGAATAACAAGAACCCTCAAACTAAAAGAAAACAAACTCTCCATTCAACTTATTCCATTAAAACATGTCCTGATAAAACTATTATTTTCCAAAGAAGTAAAATAAGTCCTGTAGTAGTCCAGCAAAGAGTCAGGCAGTGTTCAAGGCTGAAGCTGATTCACAATGTGTCTGTTACGGTTTAGTTTCTCAGAAAAGAGCAGATGAAATAAGAAAATAAAATGGAAAATGAAACTCTGTATTTGTTCATCATAAGCTAAGAGTTATTTTAGAATAATTTTAAATCATCTGTAATTACTACCGTATAGAGTGACCTAAAAAAATTGTGAACACAAATCATGAAAACTATGACTGTAAATAGTGAAAAGAAAAATGTTTTCGTACAGCAGATCTTTTTCTATTTGTTGTTACTACATGAGGGAGGAACTCTGAGTTTTCAAAGTAAGCTTTAGTTCCTCTATTTTTGAAGTCATGAATAATGGTGCTGCATGCAGAGGTGCTGTCTGTTTATTTATGTCACACTCTCACTAATCTCAATCTGAATACTGTGCAAGTTCCTTGGTGCAGTACATCGCTGCTGAAAAAAGATAAATGAAAACAGGCAACAGTGTGGGCAATCTGTGATTGTCTTCATGAGCCCATGGTACAAATAGGAATGACAATGATGAGAATGATGGCCACCCCAGTGGCAATGAGTGCAGTCAGCTTGCAGACCTTGGCCCGGCGCTGGTCGGCCTCTTTGCGCCTGAGCAGAGCATCGTAACCTGGAGTGTAGATATCGTCCATCCAGAACTCCATGTTGTTGGGGTTAAGAGACTCCTGGGCCTGGGGAACAATTATTTAACAGCATTTTAGAGCAAATATTAACCCATATGTAAGGAATATAAAGCACATTCTAAACTATTCTATTAACGCCTTATGCATCACTAGTTTGTATTTTACTTACTTACCTTGCATCTGTATGATGCATGTATGTTAGGCCACTTATTCCCATAAATAAAAATCAAAAGAAAATGCAGAAAGCAAACCCAATTTAGTTATTTTTAGATTAAAACCACTGACCTAATATGAGAATTATTACAAGAAAAAAGGACATAAATTAATATTTTTAATTAGTCTATCCCTTTAAAAGTCATCTATTCTTACCTGTGCATCCAAAGGGGAGATCCGTGCCTCTCTGTCATCTACAGTCCAGATGGGCCTTCCTCTCCCCTCAACCAGTCTGGTATCCTTAATCTTCCCAGAGTTGAGCCCCCTTGTCAGACTGCTGTCTTTGTGGCGGAACAGGGATGAGTTAAACACTTGTTCCACCAGACTGGAGGACTTATGCGTGAGGAGGTTAGTTGTGCTGCTCGACTGATCTGTCTAGAAAAAAAATGGACCAAGCATATATTTTATATTTACTGTATAAACAACCTTTAAAAGTGTTACTTTTTAAATGATTGGAGGCAATGTTGACATAACTAATTAACTAAATACCACCACCAAACATGCATACTAGTTTGTTTTTTTGCAGCCATGCCTAAAAAGCATACTGCAAAAGTTTGAACCATGGACACATACAGTGCACATACTATATTTTTGCCTTCGTACTGGATTAGAGTTAAATCTGTTTAAGAAGTGATGGTCATATGCTGAGAAACCCATCTCTCCTCTGACATTGTGAGAATATAGAATGTAGAAGTTCCCTACCTGTTCAATTTTCCTGTGTGAGGCTTTTGGATCTTTATTTTTTGAGAATGACACCGTCCAGTCTCTTGCAGGGTTAGAAAGCTTCAGCTGACTGGAATCAGGGACTATTTTCTCTTCAGGCTGCGTTTTAGAGGCACGACGAGATGATGCATCTTTCTTCCCTTCTTTCGTCCCCTTAGAATCAGCCAAACAGTTGACACTTTCTGTTAGCTCCCCAGCAGTGTTCCAGCGGCTCCAGTCCAGACTACTCATGCTGGTCGCTGGAAACAGATTCCCAGATACTGACAGAGGTTGAGGTTCCGATGACTCAGAAGGAGTCAGAGGGTGGCTCATAAAAGAGGAGACACCACTGAGAGGCTCCAGCCATCGCCCACCGCTGCCTTGTCCACTGCCACCAACAGGCAGCTGGATCTTTTCATCGAGTCGCTGCAATGCAGAGAGCACCTGAGAGATCTCGGCCTTCACATCATTCAATGAGTCCAGTTGTCTTTCTATCTGGCTCATACGGAGCAGCAGCTTACAGACACTGGTCTTCAGCCCATCGTCACTGCTTTCTAAAGAGTGGAAAAGCCTCTGCAGTTGACCTAAGCGGCCACGTCTGGCCTCAGGGGTGTCCTGGTTGATGGCCGCTGTTGGATCGCTGGGGTGCAGGACTCCCGTAGAACCACACATGCTTATGTCATCTAAGAAACGAAAAATGACACTGATGTCATCCTCACAAAAGTCGGGGTCATCTAATGAGGTCATGAAGGAGAAGCGATCAGCGTGGACCAGGCTACGAAGGCGCCTTGTGTCCGGTGGGTCTGTCTGGGTTCCCTGAGCCTTGACTCCATCACCTCCACTTGGCAATCCACTATCACCACTCTCACCTCCCGAGGACCCCAAAGCAGGTGTTGATCTCCTGGGAAGTTGCCCTCTTTGTGATTCTATGCCAATTCCAACACTGCCTAAGCCTATCCGGTCTTCTAGACTGTGGCTCTTGTTGCTCCAGATTGGTCTTTGATTTCTGGGAGGTTGCAGGTGTCGAGGGGAGCACTCTGCAATAGACCCAGGTCCGAAATAAGTTGAGTCTTGCAGGTCATCAAGGCTTTCATGTTTAGCCCTCTGCTCTGGCAATTGTTGGACTGTTGTAGGGGACGCGTAAGGATTTTGGATTGTTTCCAAACTGAGATTGTCAAAGCCCTTCTTTAAAATGTCGGGACTAGGAGACTCACTGTTGACGGTCACCTGGGGTATAAGAGGCGGCTGGTTATGGAAGTCCTTCCTAAAGACGTTTCTTTTCTGGTCAACAGACGATGCCGATTCAGGTTCAAACACTTCCAAAGGTGCAGAATCTCCACTAGACTCACTGTCCGTCTCCAAAGGCATGTAGATATTCTTCATGACCTCGTCGGGGATTTGACCACTAGAATATAAGAGTGTTGTGTGAGGCAAGTCGAAAGACACTGCCCTCGCTCTGGCTGGAGGGGAGGACACAAGGGAGATGGGATCGGGGGGAAGACTCCCTCGCTTGCGGGCAGAGTAATTCGATTTCGGATTCAGCAAGTGCTGGTCGATCGGCCTTCCTCCGGAATCAGAGTGGGCGCGTGCTCTTTCTCGACCAGAAATGTTCAGCTGGTGGATTCCAGGCAGACTGGGGCCTGGGTACTGGTCAACTGGGAGGATTGCCTGAGCTCTGATTGGCTGACTGTCTTCTGGAGCCCCACCCGTCATCTGAATAAGATTGAAAATAGTTACAATGTCAGCAGCGACGCCTATGGGAGAGAGGCCCTGGCCCCTTGTGGAAACCCTGTCTCTGAAGAGAGTTGCTGGGAAGCAGGGGTCCCGGCTGGCAGCAGCAAACAGCAAACTCCTGAGCTCAATGAGGTTCTCGAGGTCAAAGCGGGTGCTGACCATGCGGCAAAGGTCCTGGAACGTCAGCCACTGGCGCATATTGGCCAGTTCCTCCAGGATCCCCAGAAGGACCCCGGGGTATTCCTGCTGCAGGTTAGCCATGGCTGCTCACCTGAGGAAAAAACAAGGCAGTCAGAAAGGAAAAGCTAATTTAATTGTACGTCAGCTTAAAAAAAAAAGGAAAAAAAAGGAAATTGAAAAAGATTTACTCTACATTTGAAAGGCCTTTAAAGCAAGAAATAAAACTGACATAAGGAGTACAACAAGTATGATTGCAGGAAATTCCCACATCTAATCTGATAAATGCAAGTAAATCTTAATACATGATGCTAATAAACGTGTTTGCTCTCCTAGTACAAGGAAATCAATAATATATTTTGTATCGTTTCTGGTTAATATAATAGTAATATTAATATGTTGTAACATGTTGCAAAAATAAATAATATTAGGCATTAATAAGAGTAATAAATTAATAGTGGCAAAGTATTATGAGGAGTTATTTTGTCTTGCTTTATCATTATGATTGCTGTCATTATATTTTGTCTAAATAATGGCAATAACCCGGTAATGTGTTGTAGTCTTTCACTAAATTACAAGTGTTAACAACATGATACAATTTCATTCAAAGAACAAAGGTTCTTTAAATGATAATTTTCAAAGCGACCTTATTTTTAGCCCTAAAATACCCGATCATCTGATGTGATGACGCCGTCTCACTGCGCACATCTTCACCTCACTGGACATTTTTAGTCCCCTCGTTTCTATTAACAGCTTCAGGGCAGAGTCTTAACTTTACTGAGCGAAGAAAATACCGACATCCCTTCAGAGATAATGTAATCAGGTCACATTAACAATCTGAAGATAAGATCGGGACAGAGAAGGCTATTTTAAAAAGGTGCAACAATCTGTACTTAGTCCTTCCTATTTATCAGCTAGGATAATAATAAAGACATTATGTTGTGAATGTAATGTGGGTTTTAAATGTCTTATTAAAAGTGTAGCTTCAATGGAGCATCAACACTTACCTGAATCTATCCAAAGATAATAACAACCACGCCTGCATCCATCAACACTGACAAATAACATCCAGTTTTGCGCCAAAAGCGTAAATAGATCCAGGTCATCTCATGCTGTCACACTCGTTTCATGGGCTCCTGTGTTTGTAGCAGCGACTAGCCCAAAGCCCAGGCAGCAGAGGAGAAAATTCAAAATCAGGTCATCTTCCCACAAGTCCCTGCAGTGCCCTCAGGGAACTCAAAATACATCCAAACGGTTTCCCCTCACCAAAGATCAGCAATGAACACTCGCAAAGTCAACAGTACACCCTTGTTTCTAAGAGATACACAGGAGGAGAGGCACATTCTCAGCAGGACACTCCTGTGTGTGAGTGAAGCAGAATCAGGAGTATATTTTCTCAGGGTGCCACAGCAATAATTGGGTTTGCGTGCAAGGTGAGCATACAAATAAAGGTCAGATTAAAAATTGATGCTCACTAATTGACACTCCTAAAACTCTAAACTGACAGTAAACCATAAGACACAGGGTGTATGGCGTGCTAGATTGCTGCCTGGACACAGAAGTGTCTGCCAGACTTCAGCCTCCTTGTACTTTTCGCCATTACTCTGCATTATCATCCATAAAGGCTCGTACTTAAAACCCCATTAGAGCAAGAGCAGGGCAAGGCTTTCATCGCTGAGTAGTAGCACTCTGCTACAATCTGAACAGACAACTCTAATTTATCTGACGACTCGCAGAGGAGTGCATCCATCATCCCATGTACTCTGCAATCAATGGGGATCTTTGCAGTGAATGAGCCGTGGTATGAAAAGCAATGTGTGTTAAGATATAGGACCATACTGTAGTACAGTAAGTGCATACTTTCAGACCTGTGATATGATGGTTCTTTATACCAGGGGAAAAAGTACAAAAGTTCGACAATGTATTCAAAAGATAGTCTGATTTGTTATTGTTGTTCAGAGTTAATTTATTTGAAGGTACATGACATTTAAAATAATTTAGACTTATTGCTTTTGAAAAATACTGCCACATTTTAATAACTTACTTCAAGCAAAACACTTTAAACCTTTAAAAGAGGCACCTTTATAACAACAACAATAATGAAGTTTTATTCATTTATTAGTATAAAAATAAGGGAATCTTTTCGTAGTTCACAGAATGAACATTGGCATGTTATGATTTCAGCTGAGATGGGACTTTTGTTCTGTTTTCTTCTTTGGTTTTGACTTGGCCACTGGTGTTACAATAGTTGGAGTCAGTGAAGGATTCAAGGCTGGATCTAATGCTGGGTTCAGGGCGAGCAGGTCCAATATCGTGCCACTCTGGTCCCCTGTAGAAATACAACATAGCGGAGGTCCGGTTATGTGGGAGTGGCACAAGGTTCTCATCAGCCGTTTTCAGACATGAAAGTGGGTTTGACTTTCACATATGAAGATGAGCATGAGATTGTCTAAACCAGACTCATTCACAACAACAGGACATACTTATTGTTCACAGCACATCGTCACTAGGCATAATCGTGCTGCAGTCTCAAATGGGCTCACACAGACATTTTCCAGGCATTTTACTGGAGGGCCGGCAGGAAGAGTTCCAGAAAATGTCCGAAGCAACTGCGATCTCACATACAGCCCTCTGGAAAAGGTCTGGAGATCAGTGCATGTCTAAAGGCAGCAATACTGTTATTCTCTGGGGATACAGTATCTTACCAGTGTTGTCCTTGTCACCACTGGGCTCTGGTTCTGGACTGTGGAGTGAAACCCGCGCCAAGTCTGCCACCTCGTTTATAAAGCTTTCTTCGGCATCCTAATAGAGACAGTAACACAGTGCTGACAAACAATAACGGTGCCAGATTGTTCATATATTCATTAATTTAGAAACACAGTAGACATGAAGCAGACTTACCACTAGCTCTTTTTTGATCCTTTCCATGGTTTCATCTTGGGCCACTTTCTTCTGCCTCAGTTCCTCATATATCATCTCCTGCTGCTGATCACTCAGCTCCAACACCCTCCTTTTGTGATGTTCAACCCTAATACACACAAAAGCAAAGAAGAAAACTGAACTCTGCTATTATGATGCAAGATGATCTGAGTATTCCAACAGAAAATGACCAGCACTGTGGGGGTTGTTGTACCTCTGTTGAAACTCAGCAGACATGGGTTTTTTGCCCCAGTTCACCAGCTCCCTTTGCAAGGCTCTGTTCAGCTGACTGCTGCTCTCTCGCTGCTCATTCACCTCTGAGGGAACAGTTGATAAAACGCACAGTATTCATCTATCATGCTCTGTGTTCCAGATCCCTACTACATGCTGATTCAAAGAGGTATTTTACTGTGTGGTGTGTTCACACTAGAAAAGAGAAAAATTATACCCAGATCACAAAACAGACTAAAAATGTAGGAACTACTGTAGCAATATTGATGTCTGTGAAGTTAAATTGGCTGTCACACTTACATTTTATATTATGTAGATATTTTTTTACTAAATGGTAAAAAGGTAAACTATGACAATCTGTGTGTAGTAATATGTAGTGTACTGAATATAATGAGTATGTTTTAAGGATAACTGTCTCTTATTTGTGCCTTGTCTAATTGAACCATACTTGGTTAACAGATAATAAAATAATACGGTAGCAACCATCGGTTTATTAATTTGATAAATAAACAATCCACAGTCACGTCACTTTCACTAACATGTTTTCTTTGACTTATAAATTAAATACAGTTATAACAGCATCATATTTCTTAACAAAATGTATTAACATTAAAACTACAATTTAAACATTTGTCCTCTCACCTTGGTCTTTGTTTTGCGTTTCCTGCTGTAGTTTTTTGGTAATGTCCTGTAGTTGGGAATAGTAGCTCTGGACCAGTGTGGTGAGAGAATCTTTGGTGACGTATACGCTCTCTGACACAGCCTCCATCAGGTGGTGCTAGTGAGGGAAGAGCAAAGGATGCCATTTACCTCGAAACCAATCTGAAGCTGAACATAAAAACGTATAAACTCCGCTACAGAAAGGACATGCTTCCGTTTACAGAACATTGACACTGGCGTCGACTCTCATCGACAAAAGCTCTCGAATGTTGTTGAGCTGGCACAAAAAAACACTAGTGATCGTCTGGAGCAACTGACTCGGACATTTGTGTTCTCACTACAACCCCACAGGATAATTTCTGCAGAATATCCGGAGTGTAGAACATGTAGTACATGCATCTTAAGAAACACACAACAGACATTTGATACGAACAGGAGTTTGATACCTTCAAGCTACTATCTGTTTTCGGAGAGGCCGGGGTCTCTGTGGGCGCCTTCTCCATCATCTGTTGGATGGATTGGCTGAGGGCATTCCCGAGCACCAGCTGCGCATGGCTCTGAAGCAGCTCCATTCCTGTTTCCAGTTCAGAAAGGAACTCCTGCTGGAAGCTGTGGCCCACCAGCTGACTCTCTGGACCCAGATGCCTCTCTGCCAGGCTGGCACTGCTGTTCTGTCATTAGGAAGAGACAAAAGCATTTCAGCCTGGACCAAGTTCCTTCAATCAGTCACATTTCAGAATCCTAAGTGTAGAGAAAGTCTAAAAAGATCAAGAAGAAGTCAAAATATAGTTCTCACTAAACTGAGAGAATCTTTTGTGAATTTTTCCCACCTTGTGAGTTGAACTGACGCAGGACAGGCTTTTACTGGGATCCTCCATTAGCACTGCCCTGAAGTCAGTCTGAGAGAGCCCCTTCAGCTTGGACAGCCTCATCTCCTTCAGCATGTGCAGACTGAAGTGCCTGACCACAAAGCACCTCTGCACCGCCACCAACAGGTGCTCATGTTTCTTCTCTAACAGCATCCCCTCTTCACTGAGGACAGGATCATGTTGCAATATTTTAAAGCACCTCATAAACATTGATTAAGATATG
Organism: Limanda limanda; assembly: GCF_963576545.1. Classification (NCBI taxonomy): domain Eukaryota; kingdom Metazoa; phylum Chordata; class Actinopteri; order Pleuronectiformes; family Pleuronectidae; genus Limanda; species Limanda limanda. The sequence goes on from NC_083639.1 coordinate 14,165,365, forward strand.
CTCACATACTGCAGCTGTGTTGGATATTTGCTATGAGTGCAAATTCAGTTTTATTTTCTTCTTTCACAACTTAAGTAGACCACAAACACGTTTGGACAGATGCTCACATCTCACCTGTGGATTGTGTAGCTCTGTCTGGCCACCATGGCTTGGAGAATCTTCATCTGTTGCTCACTCAGATGTTTGAGGCAGGCCTGAGCCAGAGCCATCTCCTCACTCCACCCCTTCAGAAAAACAGTGGAAAGTGTTAAAGAAAAAAGAAGAAAAGTTAAATATTGAAAGACTCAAACTGCCAAGCAACGGAGAAGCTCAAATGTAGATGCACGGTGTGTCTACCTGTCTATCTTTATCCAGCTGAGCCCTCAAGTCGTCCAGTTGCAGCTTGATGGTGCACTCGGCCTGCTGCAGCTGTGCAACCAGCTCCTGCTCCAGGTTCAACCACAGCTTCTCACAGTGCTCAGCAGAGAGTTCAGGCTGAGCAGAGACTGAGGCTAAAAAGATTTCCTTGGCTGGCTCCCCGAGCTTCTTTGACCAAGAGGTACGAAGTTTCTGAAGATACAGGATTTCATTCAAGAGTAGAAAACAAATAGAAACACACGCTCGCACAGTTCAACATAAAATACAGTATTTAATGTTTTACCCTCCAAAAGTCACAGAGAGCTTCAGCCACCCTGTTCTCCTGCTGCAGATCCAGATCAGAAATCTGCAGCCTGTGTTTGACCAGCAGCTCCTGGTAAACCTGTAGGACCAGTTACAGTTCACATTTAGATACCAGTGGATTAGCAAGGGTCTACTAGTAGAGAAGAGACTAAAAAAACTAAAAAGGCAAGTATAAACAAGACAGATTTAAATGAGGCTTAATGTTGTGACCTTGGTGAGCTGCTGTAGGTCACTGTGAGAATGTGTCTGTTCCAGGATGTGAGTCTTTTCCTTCGCCTGGCTCCTCTGAAGCTTCTTCCGCTTGGACTCCATCTTGCTGCACTTGTCGTTCACCAGCTCCTTCGTCTTCAGGGAGCACTCTGGAACAATAAAGCTGAACCTTTAGAGTATTGTTTCAATGAGGATTTCTCTAGTCAGAATGCAATATGAGTGACAGTGTGTTTTATACCAAGTTTTAATATTTGATGTAGTAAATTTTTAAGTAATTAAGTTGAATCCTTTTACTCTTTTACTGTGCTTGAACACAACATATATATTATAAAACGCAAAAGGTAGAGTCATGTTTAGCCATTTCTCTAACAGTAAAATAAACATTACCACGAGCAGCAGCATTCATTTACAGTTTTGTGTGTCTTTGATTTCACAGTAGAACAGCGGTATGAGTCTTTATAATCTATCTGATGTTGAATGATGCTGTATGAGAGTCTGCAATGCAGTAATAGACGTGATATTCAGTGGTGTCCTGAAAGTACCTGACCTTATTTGAGGAGCTTAAGAGGATTCCCACAAAATGGTCTATTTTGAGAGTACATCATTTGAGTTTGAAAAGTAGGCTAGACATTGTCCACTGCTACCTGCCAGCAGAAACTCTGAGATTATAATCTAACACTCTGTTTTCACTTTTACAATCACAATCTTGCAAAAATGCTCACTGCAACATGGCCACCATCTTTTGTGTTGGTGTCTTATTACCTGGTAGATCTCAGATCTGGAACCATTTTCACTGTGCAGGTCTTACCCTCAGTGCACTGCTGGAGGCCTTTCATCAGAGCAGCCTGAACTTCTGAAAGTATCTTTTCCATTTGGTTAAAAGTCAAGATGTCATCGCTCGTCAGCTGCTCCAGTGTTGTGGCGATCAAGCTCTGCCTCAGAGACGCTTCCCTTATGAACAGGGCAGGTTGGGACTGAAGGAGCGCGGTCAGCTCCTCCCACCACAGCAGCTTCTGATGTATTCTCTATGAGAATATAACATGTTACTCAAAGAATGGTTTGATGTTATATCTGTTTTATGCCAACTAACAGCTTGCATGTCTTACTCTTAGCTCTGCTTCTTGTGTGTTAACCAGGTGGTTCTCTACCAACAGAAGAGTTTGAATGAGAGACAGAATGACATCCTGGGCTTCATCCCTGGAGAAAACACTGGTCTTCATCAGCAGAGTCTGACACAAGTCCTCCACCTGTTTGCTGAAACCTTTGGACTGTAAAGAGACATTTCATTAATGTCCCTATAAATAAAGGGTGTTTCAAATATTTGCATTATGGGTTTTTCTTATCACGTTTTACCATTTGAAGTCCACTTTCAAGGAGGTCTTTCTGAGCTCTCTCGATCTCCTCCAATGTACAGGGAGAGTCATCATTTTTCTCGCTGGAAGAGTGTCCTGCAGACGACTGTTTCTTCAGCTCATTTAGTTCCTAAAATAACAAATGAGAACGTGAACTTTCCTGTGGATTAAACTCTAAATGTAGGTGTTACATTGCACAGCAAATCAGAACTGCAAAAAGAATGCATTATGCAAACAGGTACAACTACAAAGCAGATACGATGAATAGTTCATTCTGTTTTACCTTTTCCTGTGTTTGAAGAATATTCTTGCAGAAGTCAGCATCATTTTTGTTTCTCGGAAACCGGCCGATAAATATTTTTTTCACCATTTGTAGAAAAATCTGTTGCAGCAATAAGAAGAAACAAGGAGTAATACAAAAAAAAAAAATATTTACTCTATTTATCTGCACTATAAACAGTTAATGAAACAAATGACATCAACTCACCAGGTATTTTTCTTCCTGAAGGTGACAACACAGTTGTTGTATGTCCTGCAGGGCCAAACAGTGAAGACTGATCCTACCTTCAAAACTACAGAGAAAAACAAGAAAACGTTGACTCTGGTTTGTGCAAAGTTGCTGTAGATTAATGTGTATGATTATGGATTAACATTTAGAGACCACAAAGCCCTACCCTGTTTGTGTCAATGTGTGAGGGTAGTGAGAGACCCGAGTGAAGCTCTGGTTCTGCAGGCTCTTGGGAACCATCGAGGAGGAGATAAACTGACTGCTGTCATCGTTGTCCTGCTCTTGGCTCAGAGACTCTCCGTCCGTGGAGGACGACTCCTCGTTAGGCATTGCAGACAACTTGGTGTGCTCATGTAGTGACGGGTTGGATGCTCCATCTGCTAAAGGCTGACAGGCAGAGGGAACAGATTGCAGAAAAAACTTTCTTTACAATGTCTAGATCTTAAGAGTGTATTTTAGCAACATGCTCAATAACTCACAGTTTGTGACATGTAATTCCTATTATTAAGTCAACTTTTCTCTATTTATATTTTAATTGATCATTATGCCTGTATTTAATCTTATGCCAATGGAGACCTAGTGAAGTAATAATTCCATGGTAATGGTGCAATGCCTGTTTTATGTCTTTAAGTCTTAAGAAAAGGATTGTGCTCTAAATTGGTTGTTGTAACAGTCTAACACGTTCTACTGTGCATCTGTCCCTGTGATTCTGCTACTGTACTTGTTTTTCTATGTTTGAAGTGTTTATGCCAGGTGGACCCATTTTAATACATGACATTTGGCTAAATAAATTACATACTTGAATCTGATTGGCTCACACTTAATTACACCTTAATGCAGCTCCTTAAAATGTGGCATGTTAAGTTTGTTAAGTCTAGTAACATTAAATTACATGTTACACCAACATGTGTGTGCAGACTTACTCTGTATTTCTGGTTGATGGGGTAAACCACTTTTGCTCTGGATGCAAAGGCGGCTACATCACTGTTCACGGGCAGCGGCGGCTTTTTCTCCTGGTCAACGAGTGCACGGACATAGATGGTTAGTGGGGAGTTAATTAGTAAACAAACATAAAAAAAAATGTGCACAACTGTTATTACCAGCACTTTAGCCTCTTTTTATGGGTATAAATTAGGGCTGGACAATAGGGCAAAAAATATATACATGTTCACATCAGTTGATGACTATCAATATAGATTGTATAATATATACGTTTAAAGTCAGATTTTTGATGAATAGCAAAACATTTTTTAAATCTGAAGTAGATCAATAATGTGTTCTACCTCCTCACTGTGCTGCACAATGCATAAGCAGTATATTGATATAAATATATATTGACCCTTTATAATATTATTATCGATGAAATTGTGATGATCACTTAAGATTGTTTTACTGCCCAGCTCTATAATAGATCTAATGTAACGTCATCATCCTCAGTGTAAATAAATCAATGCAGTGTATGTTATGGACAGAGTGGTACTTTTTCTTTGGTGGCAGCCGGGGCAGCCTCCTTCCTGCTGACACAGTCACTGTGGTTGTTGTCATCAGGTTCCAGCAGCCTCCTCGCGTTATGACCCTGAGGTAATGAAAGGGGGATGACGTGAAACGGACACACAACGTGTTTACAACGCTAGATACGATGTTTACCTGTCTGGTGAGCAGCAGAGGCTTCAGACAGAAGACATAGAGCAGGGCAGCAGCTACCACTCCGCACAGTCCTCCACACACCGAGGCCACGCTCAGCAGGTCCGTGTACACGAACAGAGACTCGGAGAAGACCACCGTGACGTCTACTGCACAATCCGCCACCATCACCACCGCCTGTCCGCTCATCTCACACAGAACTCACCAAACTGTGGGGACACTGTGTGTTAGCACTTAGCTGTGAAGGCCTGACAACAACAGGAGACATGATGTTACTGATGGAAACAACACAAACCCAGCTGCTCCTCATTGTTCACCATCAACCTGGTAGCTCGCATCTTTCTCTCTTTTTTTAGTTTATATACGTTCTTACTTTGTTTACATCGTTTAAATAATAAAAGACGACGAATCAAGAAATGTCTTTAAAAACACTTTCTCCAAAGCGACAAAGTTGGTGTAAGTTTCAGCCAATGGGTGGGCAGGGATCAGAAAGGAGGACAGAGACAGTAGAGCTAGCGAGCATTAGGGCGGAAATCACACGATTGGCTCTTCAGTATAAAAGCACAAGAATGACCCGGGTCGAAAATGAGGGCAATTATAACGTTGGGAAATGCATACATCACACATGGGCTAATAAAAGCATATTCGCGTTTTTCTTGTTTGTTTTTAGATAGCCAACATTCCATCAACACTGCGGTTCAACACATCTACTTTTAATTTGAAAATCAACTGGTCTACTACATGATGCTTAACAGGCCCAGAGGAAATGCCCGTTTTCCCAAAGTTTTGGAAAAAGTTTTTCAGGAGTGGAGCCTCTGCTGTGATTGTGGACTCGGGGTCTTTGTATAAATCTCTTAAATGGCGCCTGTAGTTTCTCCTGAAATGTAAACAAACTAGCACCGCGTTGTTTTTACGACAGATGCGCTGTTACAGAGGAGGTTCCCGAGGGAAGAGCTGTAGAAATGTCTCGGTGGGGTTCGCCACCGTCTCTGGATGTAGCCGGTTAGCTAGCGGCTCTCCTCGGTGAGAGCGACCCAGCAACGCTACGAATGCTTCAGGTACATGTAGTCGCGACGACGGCCACGATACTTTCATTTATCTTAAACACACAAGTGTCATGTTCGTCTCCACCTTCTGCACATCGCCGCCAGGGTCAGGGAGCTGGACACCAGTCCTGCTGTAACGGTACATGTCAGGATGAGTCATGGTGCAAAACCCCACCTCCTCCTCCTCCTGCTCAGTTGGAGAACCTGGAGGTGAGTGTCTCCAAAACTAGAACCACAACTCTTACATGTCAACGACCCAAAGTCCTCCGTCTCTCTTCTGATAGAGGAGCAGCCTCCTCCTGCTACTGCTGCACACCCCACAACCAGAGATAGCATGTATCTTCAATGGGAGTATTCTGTCACCAGGTCTCTAGAAGAGGCTTCCAGAGGATCTTTTGTGAAAGACTCTCTTTGATCCATGTATTTATTATGTTTATGTTTAATAGCATCTGCCTCTTTTCCATGGTCAGAGTTTCTCCAGTCTCCATCTAATGCAACATGACCGTGTTGGGAGAACTTCAGCGCTGACACTGCTCAGGATGGATGGTTTGTGCCTTTTTTCTTATGTTTGAATTTCAGCTTTACAGTAAATTAAAAATTTAATGTGTATGAGTTTAGTCCAATGTGCCATAATTGATGGCTGAGTGCACTGTCTGAAAGTTGTGTATGTGCAGAGGATCTTTCCGTAGATATAAATGCTATTTATTTATTGGTAGATTCAGCCTCACTACTGTGCTTCACTCACAAGGAAAGCGCTTTACGTTTGAAAGGTTAGAAGATGTACATAGTCAATGGCAAAGTTATGGATCTTATGATTAATGTCTAAAGAGATGGATATGTATTAGATTAGATATTTGAGTTGTGACCGTCTGGAATGTATGAAAGTGTATCTGTTCCTTTGCTTTGATTCTGCTACTGCTCTTGTTCTTGTTAGGTTTGTAGTGTCCATGTGAGCATTTTGGTGCATTACATTGCACTAAAACATTTTATTTACTGACTTCTTCAACCCTGTGTCTGACAGGTACAATGGAACTCCAAGGGCCAGTGGTGTCTTCTTCAGACCGCCCCCTCTCTTCTTCAGCTCCTGCCGGTCCACGGGGACACTCCTTTTACTCTTCATTTACTGACATGTCGAACATCTTGCACCTTCGGTTCCGCAGGAGCACGCTCACCAGATTCAACCCGGGCCACACTCTGCCTCAGGTGGGTTTCTACATTATTATTTAGCCATTCTTGAAACTGAAGATTTGAGGCTAGTTAATTAAAGGGTTGTCATGATGGAAACAACTAATTGTAAAATGCTTTGAATGTTTCTTCAGGTTCAGAGTGTGGCACCTCCATCTGCATTCGGGGTCAAATTCCACAAGTGTGCTAAGGTACATCATCATATTCTTATTAACCCGGCCCGTTTTATCAATGTGTTTTTAATTACTAATATATTTTTGCTCAAGCATCTTTAACATGCAGTGATCAATTCTCCTCCTCGGACGCATGGTCTCTAGGTGAAGCTCGACACTGACCCTCCTCAGTTGACCTTCTTCCTGCTAATTCACAACATGGGTCCCGTCGGTGGTACCAACTTGTCTCAGGTGGCTATCCGGGACTCTCTGTCTGGAATAGTCCTCCTGCAAACTGAAGGCAGGGTAGTGGAAAGAGGCTACCAGACATTTGCTATTGATTCCCTGTCTGGTACGTGTGGCTATCACAATGTTGTGAAAGATGTAACATTTAACCCAATTGTCTTGCTTGAACTTTTTATTACATTTATTTGTCTCCTAAATTTTCTCCCCAGCTGGTTCTCAGATTGTGGTCAACTACACCGCTCACATGCGGAGTCATAAGAGTGAAATACTGAACCTTCCAGCTTTTCTCACTTTTTCTAATGCCTCACAGGTATTGTCTGCACCCACTTTTCCCCCTTTTAACTCAAGTGAAATGCAAATAACATTTGTTTTTTAATTTCACAACTTATGAAGAATTATTTTTGCTGTTATTACCTGAAGTTTTGTTTTCTTGATTCCACAGAATGATGTCAGTATGTTTGGTCCATTAACAGCTAATCTAACCCTGAGGGTGAACTCCACTGACAGAGTGAGTTAATGGCTCCCCCAATACACCTATACTGTTCGTCCACTGGAAACACACCTGCAGCTTTGAGCATCGCATGTTTGTTGTTTGAGTGTCGATCATGTTGACAAAACTGAGTTTATGAGAAGTCTGATGTTTCTGCTCACCGTTTCAGATCTATCCCAACCACGGAGTCCATTTTGCTGGATTTGCGGCCGGGTTCTTTGTCACTTTGGTTCTGCTGTCACTTGGGTTCCTGGCCATGAACCTGATAGGCCTCAGAACCAGGCTTAACCTTCTACAGCAAAGGGTATCACAAACATAAAAGTCTATTTTTTAAAAGTGATTGTTATCATCATTTGTTCATCACCTGCAGTATCTTTGAATAAGCATATAAGCTGTTTTTATATAAAGAGGGAGTAAAAGTTGCTCTCTAGAAATAATGTTGACATATTTTGCTAGCTGTTTTAGGATATATGATTTATTGAAGGAATATATATTAATAAACTGCACATATGTTCTCTTTGCTCAGAGGAAAAGAAGGGATTCGGACCTGGAGTATGCAGACTGCAACATGAGTGAGACAATTAAAGATGAGTCAACATTTGAGGACAAGATGGTGGACATCATGGTATTAGAGGATCCTCAGAACATGTACCAGGCTTTGGAGAAGTGAGTAAACCAGTCAAGAGGGGATTTTTTTTGGATTCTGAAGGGAAGAAATGGTCAAATGCATCTCAATAATATATAAATATATTCTGAACCATAATATACAGTGAACAAGTTTAACTTGTGTACTCTGCATTTCATCCACAAAAGCCTTGAAATGTCGACACTGCTTCGCGCAACCAACAACCTGGAGACCACACGCATTCAGATCTACAAGGATGTGATATCCTCCCTGCTGGGCGGCCTGAGGGCCAGGGGGCAGACCAGCGCCCAGGCCCAGCAGAGGCTTCTGAGTGTGCTCCATGGACAACTGCTTGGCATGGAGGGCCGACTGAAGGAGGAGAGGGGGACCCGAATGGCTGCCCTGGCCGGCCAGTGTAACCTGGAGACTCGGGAAGAAATGGAAGAAGAGCATCGCAAGGAAGCAGCTGAGAAAGCCCAGACCGAGCTGCTGTGTCAACATGCAGACCAACAGGTAACAGTAATGAGGAGCTTTTAAGTTACTTGTATTGTTTAGTTTTACTTTTAAATTGGAAAACAGAAAACAAAATTGGCTGGAAATAATGTACGAAGTAAGAGATAGTAAAACTTGTTAGGGAAGTTGCAGGAGACTTTTTTTTCTTAATTGCAATCACTATAGTATAAACCATTTGTGATGTCGGTAGGAAGTCCTCCAGTGCAGTGTCCTGCTGGAGAAGCTGCATAAACGGAGCCAGAGTCGGCTCCAGCGCATCCTGTTGGTCCGACATGAAGAAGCCTCAGCAAAGGTTCAGAGGCAAATCATCGAGTGGCGCCGGGTGGAGCTGCACAAGATCTTCTCTGAGGAGCTGGAGGAGGCCACCAGGATGGGCGAGTTGGAGAAAAGCACAGCCATGAGTCTTCAGCATGATTATTTTACCTGTCAGGTAAAGAAACTGAAGTTGATTTACATTCTGCTGACACACGGTTAGAACCATGACCATTTGAATGGCCTCCTCCAATAATGCATTTGGCATCTATATGTTTCCGATATTTCCACTGGCTGAAGTACTGATGATTTATTAATGTGATAATGTGACGTTTCCTTTGTTCAGGATCAGCTTGAAGAGGTTCTTGATGTCGTCCTTGCCAATCAGCGTTATGTTCTGGCTGAACGCCATGCACAGAGGAAGTTCCTGGTTCACAGCCTCCACAGCCTCAACAGCCTGATTTCGGACACCTTCTCTAGCACCTCCAGCAACTTGGACAGCTGGTTCACTCACATCAGGAGGTCAGAGCTTATTGTAGGATATTCCACACTCTAAATGTTAAAAGTAATCTTCTCAAGCAATATTAACAAACAGTTTCCACATCGGTAATCTTAAAATCAATCTGAAGATACCGACCAACTCAAAGTGAAATGGTTAAATATGAGTGAACACATTTGCATTATATAATATTTAAAAATATAAATTTGTACAGAGAAAATACTTTAAAATTTATAAAATACTAAATACAATTATTATTTTCTCTCAGTTTATTGACAATTTAGTCTCATGGCTCATTTTTATACCAGAATGGAACTCAGTATAGCACAAACCTCTGTCAGGGCCAAATCCTACATGATTGTTTAGTTCTCATTGTAGATACAGAAAAGAAAAAATATCTCTGAATTATTCACTGAATTTTCTTTATTTTTTTAAAAGTGCCTGATGTTGCAATGTCAAAGAAAATATTTTTTATAAACCCGTACCTGCACCAGGTTAATGTTTCAACTTGGCATGTTCTCTTATTCTCCACTAGAGGGAGCACAGTGCCTGCAGAGCAGATAGACCAGCTGCAGGAAAAGGCCCAGAAAGAGCTGGTGATGGTGAGGCAGAGACTGGACGAGGCGCTGAGTCAAGAGAGGAGAGCCATGCGCTGCGGCCTGATCAAGAAGAGGAGGGAGATTATCACTGAAATGGTGAAAAGGATCATACATAATTAGGGTTATTCCAAACCACTATTCATTGTGGATTGATGCAGCAAAACCTGTTGCTCATCTCAGTCCTGAATTAAAATGTTGCCTTTATTCAATCCTGTTCCCCCCTTCTCCAGCTGAGAGTCCACAAACAGAGAGAAAAGGAGCTGTCGGTTCTGTCTAAGCGCCTGGAGCAAAGCATGGAGGTAGCCCAGAACCTGCACTGTTGGCAGAATCTACTGACGGCTCACAGCTTGGAGCTAGCTGAGCTCATCAACAACCTGGATGAGGAGGCTACTGCTGACATCCGCAAGGTGCCGCTCTAACAGTGTACATCTGGCACAATCATGACCTAATCACCCAAAAACTACCACACAAATATGGATTTCCTTTAAATGACTCCGTCTTGATCCTCTGTGTGTTCTTCAGGTGACCATGCGTGTGATCCAAGGTGCGATAGCGGAGGTCAAAGCCATCCAGCCTTCTGTCACTCAGGCTCTGCCAACGCCCTTACCTCCAGGGACGCACCTCTCCCTGCTGCAGGTGGAGCCAGAGCAAGGAGCAGGACAGGCGCAGGGACAAGGAGCAAGCACTCTCCTGCAGGGCCAGGAGAGGCTGCACCAGGAAGGCAAGGCAGCCCTGCGCACCCTGAGCGGCACTAGGGAAGCTCTGCAGGAAGCCAGGGAGAGAGAGCTGCAGGAGCAGAGGGAGATAAGGGCACAATCCAGAGCTTTCTTCAGGTCAGTGAGGCTGTGTAATGACATTGGTCATCTTGTTTCATTTAAAGCGCTCCAACACAGTCATGTAATGTGAAACTCTGGGGTGGTGATCTGTCATTCTTCTTTCTCCCTCTCTGCTCTAGGTGTTTGTGTTCATCCCAGCTGACTCTATCTGAAGATGATAGACTGAGGATGAAACTGGAGTTCCAGAAGTGTCTGTCTGTGATGGACCGATGCCTGGTGCTGCCTCATGCTGTCTCCAAAACCAAACTCCACACTTCTCTGGCAGCTTGGAGAAAGGACAGCGAGAAACAGATGGTAAACGCATAATCACAAAGTCTGGAATTTATTCCTATGTCCAATGTGTAGAGTTACTTTGTGACTCTGGTGACATATTTGGTACAATATTTGAATGACCTGGTTAGTGCTTTAAAAGATATTGTGCTAAATGTGTTGAATTGTGCAGAGTGTTCTGTATGGAAGACGTCTATCGATCCAATCTTATTTAATCATTGCACGGAACACAGTGGTATCCCCAAATATTTGTGCATTCTTGCTTTATAGTTAGGCATTGAGGTTTTCCTTTTTTTGTTTGTTTTTTCAGTGCATCTCACTAAACTGTTTTCCCCTTTATCCCTTTTACTCCGTATGGAACGGTTTTATGGCCAGGCATTAAAAATTAGAGGAGGACGATTTTTGTTGTTGTTTTTGTTTTAAAGTTGTCCAGGTTAAGGGGTGACTGACAGCTATGTGAACCCCGGAGAACCTCAGGACATTCTCTGGAGCGGCTGTATGTGTGAACTCAAATGTCAGTTTGACAGCTTATTGACTTTCTACAGCCTCCCAATAAAGAGTCAGCAGAAAGTTTGAAGGAGCTGATGTGAGTACACAGCAGGAGATCCTCTGCAGGATTCACCACAAGCGAATCTCCAAAATCCAGAGAGAGTCCAGACCCAATTCTGCAGACATCCTCCAAAGGTCATGTCTGGAAACAGCTAGAGTTAGAAGTTTGACATATTGTTAAAGGCTCAACTTTAATCTTGAAATTTCAAGTTTGTTCTCGACATTTTGGCTTTATTCTCGAAATGCATTTATCTTTTTTAATGCCTGGCTCTGATACTCCAAAAATATATGTTTCTGTTACTTCTCTTCATAATACAGTTCTGGAGATAATCCAACGAAAGGATCCCGTGTAAATTAAACTACCACAGTAGATAACAGTGGATTTAATGTTTTCTCTTATGAATAAGAAATGGAGAATAGCAACCACCAGTGCAAACCACACTGTGCTCAGCCTCAATTGTGTGGCTGCTGGATGAGAGCACATTGTTATTCAGAAATGATAAAGGGCTCCACAGAGTGGTTTCATTTTTAATCACATCACAGCAGTGTGGTTGGAGTCACTTCCCAACCACCTTATGGATATGTGGTCTTTTGCAGACGAATATGCAGTCCAAGGGGAAAAGCAGCAAGGCCAGACAGAAAACAGACGAATCCGACCTGCTGCTTTTTGAGAAAAGACTCGAGGACAGGATCCAGCTGTTTGTGGAAGAGAAGGAGATGGAGAGCACTGTCATGAATAAGGTGAAGAGGAGGACACTCAAGCTGATGTTACTCCAGTTACATTGACTGCAGGTAATTTGTAAGTGCAGCAAGTGTTTTAAGTGGACTCATCCATTGTAATGTTGGCAGGTGTTGGAGGAGATGCAGAGGGAGAGGGAGAAGGAACTCCGCTCTCAGGCGGACAACCTGACGATTCAAATGGCTGCCATCCACTTCCTGAAGGCTGAGCGGAGGACCAAAGTCCTGGAGACCTGCAGAGCCATGCTCACCCTGCACGGTCTGCTCATTCAGCAGCTCAGAGAGAGGAAGAGCCTGGAGAGCCAAGACATGACCCAGAGTATACAAAGCCACTGCATGGTAGGCAATGCTTGACTCATGGTTAATTCCTGTGTTTTACCATTATATGTTTAAAAGTCTGCTCATGGCCTTTGAGGTGTATAATAAGGTTCAGGGTAGTAGCATGTGCATGCCCATATGCAACTGGTCACGTGGGATTCGTTTTCAGGTGTTTTAGTATGGACGGGGATTAATACGGATTTGCGGCCAAAAATGCTCATGGAGACAGAGATCGTATTACTTTGAAAATGCAGTTTTTCAAACCAAAAGGCGTAGCAGTACGGATGTACACTCACCCTTTTATAAGAGGGATAACCTGCCTTTTACTACAGGGCCTCGAGGAAGCAGAGCAGCAGCTTCAGAGGGAGAAGTCCGAGTTGGACGGCCTAGAGATGTTTCAGAGCAGAGTCGAGTCAAATAAAACCCGCAGAGACGACTCTGAAGACAGTGAGGAGGACATCGAGGAAGACGAAGTGTTTCAGCTGCAGCAGGACTGCAGGATGACCACCATCCTCCAGGAGGCGCTCTACAAGTGTGCTCAGGTCATCACACTGTTGTCTGAGCGGTGAGCTGTCACATCAATGTTATCTCAGAAGTAATGAGGAATTTTATGGGCGGACACAGGCCATTCAATTTGACTGTGTTGAAACTCTCTGGTGTTTTCAGTTTGCAAGAAATAACTGCCAACTATCAAGCCATGGAAGATTTGAAAGAACAAATGGAGCTCAGGAGGCTTTATGGAAACTGTGACCAGGTCGGGTTTTATTCAAGACTGTTTTTCCAGTAATATTATGAATACAAACATATCAGTGGCCTGAGAAAATACAGTGACATCCTTACTTCTGTTTGCACGCCAGTGGAAGTAGAGGAAATCTGTATTTATGATGGCTCCGTGCCCTGCTCTTCATTTCAGGATCTGGAGTTTGCATCTCAGTTGGTGAAGCAGAGTCAGGTGTCTGCCGAAGTTCTCCTAGAGGCCCTGCGCCTCCTCCTCCCCACGCTGCCTGAAAGCGAACTCCTCTCCATCTCTGATGCCCTCTGCCCTAAACAGCACCATGCGTCATTGTTGGCAGAGCAAGAAAATGTGGGGTAAGAACCAGGTTCGGTTATTATTCCCTGGCAAACTTTCTTGAAAATGTCTAGTTTTACATAGTGCAGAGTCCAAAGAGGTAAATGTGTTCGACACGTGATAATAACAGTGAATATACAGTGGGATCTAAAAGAGTTTTTGCATCCCATTGAATATTTGATTTGTGGCGTGTCTTTTCTGCTAATTTATTTCCCTGAATAAACTGTGCAGCTTCCTAAGAAAAAGGAATGATAATATCTACCCAGAGATAGACTCATGCTTGACCAATAAAGTGTTTTGAAGGAAGATTGAACAAATTCAACAAATTGTCGTTGTCGAAAAAAACTAAATCAATACTTAACCATTTATTGGGTCATCAGAGAGCTGTATCAGGATTCACTGGTATGTAAATTGTGGCAGGACTTTGTTTGGTTCATAAAAAGTCTTGGTCCTCGTTATTTTAGAAGACATTCATCAATTAAACTGTGAGTACCCACACAATGTACAAGTCAAGTATCAAAATACGGCTCTTTTACTGAAAAGGGGCTGAATGGATATACTTTATTTATTTAACATTATCATACAAAATCTGTTTGTCTCATCCATCTGGCAAAATCTTTTGTTTCCCTCTTTTTAAAGAAAAAAAAAAGAATAGAACTACTTGTAATCGAGTGAAAACATTTCTGTCTCCAGTTTGTAGCCAGAGTCTCAGCGATTCTGTGGTTAAACAAAAGTAGTTTTGCATGTGAAGTCACTGATTTTAAAGAAAGCTGTTCAGTTTCCACAGCAGCTGGCTGAAGCACAGCCATCTGCAAGCATTGTCTTCAATTGAAATAAATGTTGTCTGAGCACAGTTCCACAAGAGCCATTCTCCCTGAGCCAAGATGGAAGGAAAAGGGATTTGACTCAACATTTAATTTCCCCTCTCTTCCTGATACACTGGAACACTCATGTCTGGCTCCTGCTGAGTTTGGAGTTCACATGAATAATGTCTCATGCATGAGGTCTCTTCGGATCAGAGCTGTGTGGCCCAAGGAAGGGGGAATGAAAATTCTCTGTTTAGAGCAATATTCAAGATATTTTCTTTTCTCATTGCTATTTGTTTCTGCTTCGTTTTGTTTGTAGAAAATCATCTATCAGTACACTAAGTTGCAACTGTTCAACTAACATTTAATTTAGGATCCCACTGGTCAAGGTTAAATGAGCTGACTAATGTTCTCATAACATCCCTTTATTGCACTTCCTTTCATACAGTCATTTAGCTACTGATTGGAACTGCATTCATAAAAAATGCAATCATGCAGCCATCTTTTCCTTTCTGTTGACAAAAATAAACCTTATCTTCGTTTCCTTTGCTTAGTTGGTCATAAAAATTAAAATACCAGGTCTGAGTCATCAAAAGAAACGTCTACCTTCAAAATTCCCACTGTTTCTTTTCATTCACTCCTCTTCTCTGTCCTGGTGCTTCATGGTGTTTCCGGCACGCTTCCAGTTTGTTGTGGTATGTTCCCTCAGTTGGACCATTGAGTGTACATCACCTAAATGTTAGAATGTGCACATTCTAACATGGACAAGATGCAACACGTACTTCTGGACATGTCCAGAAGTACGTGTTGCATCTTGTCCATTTGTAACTAATCAAAAATCAGGAGCTCACACATTATCTATCTCTCCTGACCAAAGTCTGTTTGTACTTCTTTTACATTTGTACACAATGGAATCAGTAGAGTGGTAAGTGGTTATTATACAGGTAATGAAATGTAAAATTATGGATATGATTTACTGTTACTCTCCATCAAACATGATTTTTAAGCAACACAGTTTTACTGTGCGTAGGCAATCTTGAATATTTATCCCTATAAAAATTAACCCTGTATTTTTTATTGTTTTGACAAGCCTGACTTGTACTAATGAGAGGTAGTAACATATTTGACTTCACAATTCTCTGTCTATAGAGTAATAAAAAGTTTTTACAGTGTATCGGAAACCTAGGGGATCACTCAGTGTTATTAATCAAAACTGGCTTTGTGCTCAGCGACTGAATCCTAATTACCAGCCTCTTAATCCTTCTGACCAGGTGTGCTGTGGGTTCTAATCGACTTATTTCCGTCAAACTGAGAGAAGATGTGGTGCATGAAAATATGTCAACCACGCTGTGCTGCCCGGTGGAGAGAGAGAGGTGAGTTGTGCTACCAGCTGCCTTGTAAAGATTGTTTGTAGTTCAGTGGTCACCAGCATCATAGACCGATCATTTTTTATTAAAGTGAAATACGCAGTTCATCATGGCTGGGCTGCGGTGACCACATGCATGAGGTAAGCACTCAAACCCTCCAGTCCCACTAACAACAGAGCTTTTGTCCTCCACATCCCACAGGCTCCAGGAAAAGAGGCAAAGTCTGATGGAAAAACTGCTGCCCTCATCTCACCTTCTGCCTCCAAGAGATGTGGAACCACAGAAAGGAAAGAGGGACAGTTTCACTGAAACACAACCGCGCGTTTGTAAATCAACCGTGACTGAAAACACGGTTACACAGCAGCAAAGGGACGCTGCTAAAGGGAAAGTTGGGGAGACAGTGAATGAAACATTAAACAGCTCCGCCTCAGCCAGCTGTGCACTGGACGTCCCGGGGACAGGAGGGAGGCTGTTTGTGTTTCGGGATCCACCTGAAGCTCGCGACTGTGGAAATGTCTCCAAGAGAAAAAGGAAGAGGAATTTCCTCAATCTGAAGAAAGGTTCAGTGGCCCCGACAAACCTATTGTGACATATATATTGCTTTGCAAGATTTTTATAATGCTTGTACTTTATGATGTTACTTCAATACAATATAATTCATAAAGTTTTCTATGTAGCAAAGACAGACTTTTTTGTAACATGTATTTAGCTTGTAGCTTTTCAAGTAAAGGCAGCTGACTGTTTCCAGTTATTCCTTCTCCTTCTCAATTCCTCAGATTGTAATGGGCAGGTTGATTTGCAAGGTCAAAAGTAAGTGGTTGACTCACCGGTTATTAGTCTGCCATAACTGCCGTCAGTCCACAGAGCTACAGGCTCAGATCAAAAGGCTGCACACCACTAATCAGTTTACTGGGAAAGAACAGACTCAAATAAACTGTTCAGTACTTAATCAACCTGCCTATTACAACCAAACTGCAGATGGTTGTTTTATGATGGTTTGATTTGAGGATTGCTAACCTCTGTGTGCTCAATATACAACGGTATCTAAATTTGTCCAAACACAAAGTTCTTTCATGAACAATACTTAAAACTATTCATAATCGCTTATGTAAAGTTGTCAAACACCTTGGATCACATCATGTGAACATCATGATTTAAGTCTTTACTTTTCCCTCATTTGTCTCTTTGTGTTCTTTTTGCATCTAGACACTTATCTACCTTTGATAATTACAATCTAATAATAAATAAATCATGTTTCTGGGAATTGACAAACCACAAATATGGGGGGCAGCTGCAAAATAATGTGGTTGTGTAACTTGTGTTATTATCACCCAGTCATCCCCTGGTTATTTGAACACAGCACTGGTTGGCTCCACTAACACACAGCAGACCCCCAGACGTTTCCCCCCCAGTGCAGCGGCACTTCCACGTGATCATCCCCCGGGTTTTTTCTCCCCCTCCATCCATAAAAGTGCGGCGGGTCCCCTCCGCAGCGTTTGGATCCGTGTTGGCTGCACACGCAGCTAGAAGCAGACACCGAGCCGCTCACTGGGAGAAGCCGACATGAGGCTGGGACTGGCCGCGGTGCTGTGGCTCCTCTGCCTGCTCCGCCTGTCGGACTGCGCTCCTCCGACCTGCTACTCCAGGGCGCTCGGCCTCAGCAAGGAAGTCATGGCTCTGCTGGACAAGATCCACACGTACCACCGCACGGTGAGTGAGGACTGAGGCAGTCTGCAGAGCAGGCGGTGGAGGATCCACTCGATATGTGTTCTCATGAGACTGTTTTGGATTTGCAGAAAACGTGCGCTGAAGTCCTACCTACGATCTTCCTGGATGTGCATGTGAGTTGAAAGCAATGGGGGAAAGCAGGTGACGTTGTATTTGTCGCAATTTTACTTTCATCAATAGCAATACTAGAAAAGCTCAATAATATACTGATGTGTTGTTAATACATCGTGCAAGTGGCAATTGGTTTTGATGATCGACCTCAGATTTGTTAAAGATTGACTGTTTATTAAGTTTTGGACATTCTCTGCTCATAAAGAAGAGTTTAAACCACAGCCATTCCTTGGGAGCAGTGTTGTGGAATGAGGGGATTTCCAGTCACTGGGAGTTACCACTAATGTCCACTATCAGAAGTCCTGTTTGATATTTAAGGCTAAATTTGATCAGCACTTAAGAAAATGATCCCAGTTAGAGTGGAGCTACACATTTTGCTTTCACTACACATTTTGCTTTCACAAAGCTCTGTCAATATTAGACTATTCAAACCAATGCATTGTTGTGTATTTGATTTGTCATTGTGTCGTGTGATTAAAATCTGAAGATGATCCATGTCTTGTTTGATGAGAGTTTGTAAAATGGGAATGTATGAGACAAAAAAAATGATTTTGCTTGACTACTTGATTACATTGAGTGTAATCTGTACAACTAATAATTCACAAGAAGTATGAATACTGTAAGTGGCTCACAGATGATGCTGCGTGTTGTTCATTTTAAAACTATTGCTTTATCCTTGCAGAACGCGTGCATCACCACCAAGCTTCGTGACTTTCTCTATGTGGTGCTCAACCACCCCAACCAGTACTGCAGAGAGCGTCCCAGAATAATGCTGCTGAAACGTAAAATCCAGAGCCTGTACACCATCATCACCCGGATCTGTTATCGGGTGAGAAGATCTTAAGAGTGTGCAGTGCTTTTGTTCTCAACCTGGCTTGTTTTCGAGCCTGAGTGGCTTGACCACATATCTCTGTTTTTCATTGGCAGGACCTGGTGTTTTTCACAGATGACTGTGAGGCTATTGATACCGGTCACATTCGCCCTTACTATGCAGAGGACCGGCTCCAGCTCCTGCAAGAAGAGAGATGAGCAACATGCGAAAGAAGACAACACACACTGGTCTATAACATACATATCAACAATATACAGAATGAACGCACAAACACATGTACCAGACACACCACAGCCTGCAGTGTATTAGATGCATCATATGGTTTTGGCAGGACACACAGTGCTGTTTCATGCCCTACCCAGTTGGCTCCGTGCTACAGCTGCACACTCATGTTAGAGGACATGTGTGGTTACATTCCAGCAAGGAGTGTAGAACTTTCCACAGGAAATTTGCTGAATGCCAACCATGCCGATGAAAACCTTAAAATAATAAACCAATAAGAGATGCTTCTGAGCCGGGCTTTAACCGCTGCTTTCTTACCGAGGCTGATCAAAGCAGCGTATGTCATTAAGAGAAATATGTTGTGTTGCCATAACCCTTGGTCTGACTAACATGTCTTAAAGGAGCACTATGCAGTGTGTTGTAAACTTTTTACGAGTTGAACATGGTGGCTGAAAATGCAAGAATTAGATGTTCCTATACGTGTTGCTTTGGTTGAACAGTGTGTTCCCTCAGAGTTCTCAATGTTTTCTTGTTGTTTAGATCCAGAGCAGTTGTGACAATGCTGCTGCTTCTTAGAGTGAAGCTCAACAAAAAATAATATTTTTATAGCCTTAGGCACAATGTAGATGAAAAAATTGAACCTTAACTGTTATATAAATACTAGACAAGTATACAAGTTCTTTATAATGACATCTCTACACAGTAAGTCTCATATTATATAATAAAACTTGTGTTTATGTACCTGTTTGTGCCTGTTTCTTATATTTAGCTGTTGAGTTTCTGCCCGTATGACCTCTGATTCTCTTTCAGTCGCAGTTCGGACTTAAATACAACTCTAAGAATGGTTTAAATCAAAGTAGATTTGTATTTTCTCTTTACAGACTAAAAGAAACTAGTGGTTATGTCTGGAATATGTGATTGATGAACTGTGAGTGAACGATGCGGCTTTTCATAAATCATGGTTTCCCATTCATTTCCACTCGGCTGACAAAAATAATTTGAAATATTACTCAACCCTCCCGACGAGAAAACATCGCTTTGTGATTTTTGAACAGTTAATATTGGTGCTCTGCCCTCGTGGTTTTATTCCTGGCCTCTGCTGCCCTCTATTGGAAATACTATGTAACTGGCATCACAGAGAAGTGGATCTGCTGTGATGGATATAAATGTGCATCTGGGATTTAGTCCAGGCAAAGTAACCCATTTTGGAGACAAAAATTGAAGTAATTGTAAAAGAATTTTTTTCAGCATAGATCATTTCTATGAGGTGTCCAGAACAACATACTAAAAGTCCTAAGAAATCCTAGTTGAGGAAATATGTTTAATTCTCATCAAAGTGTGCCAAAAAGGCCCGGCAACAATACACCCCAAAAAGACTATTTTTTTCCTTTACTCCTATCAAAATGAAACTTTACACAATGAAAGTAACCATGAAACGTAACATTTTTTGTATTACAAGTTTCTTTGAAAATGAATTTATGTATGTATTTGTCATACATATGAATGGTGTTTCTGCCTATGCAAATTAGGACATATTCAATAAGTGTGGCGCTCATGTGCTTGTCAAATTCATTTCAAAAGAAACTTGTAATACAAAAAAAGTTACTTTTCATAAATACTTTTACTATATAAAGTTTTATTGTGGTAGGAGTAAAGGAAAAAATTAAGCCTATTTGGGTGTATTTTGGGCATATTCGATTAGTGTATAGCTCATTTGCATATTCAAATTCATTTTCAAAGAAACTTGTAATACAAAAAATGTTACGTTTCATGGTTACTTTCATTGTGTAAAGTTTTATTTTGAAAGGAGTAAAGGAAAAAAAATAGTCTTTTTGGGGTGTATTGTTGCCTGGCCTTATTGGCACACTTTGATGAGAATTAAACATATTTCCTCAACTAGGATTTCTTAGGACTTTTACTATGTTGTTCTGGACACCTCATAGAAATGATCTATGCTGAAAAAAAATCTTTTACAATTAGTCGGTCATAAAACGCTACTTTGCCTGGACTAATTTGGGGCCATATACCTTCAATCTTTGATTTCTCAGTTTTTTTACTGTGTTTTTTGCCATTTGATAGATGATTCACGTATTTCATGTTTAGACTTTTTATCTGACATGTACCCCAGTTTGCTCGTACTTTTGGGTTACGGCCTGGATTTAATTTAATCCATATTTTAATCTGTTCATATAAAACCATGACCAAGAATTTTATTATGATTCACTTGACAAGAAAGTAAGTCCCTGCTTTACATTCACACCCGTGCCATGTGAATACCTGAATGGAAGGGACTTGTTTGACAACTCTCTGTTCATTGGAAGACTTCCCAAGCTGCCAAACAACAATATGTTTAATTACAGATACAATCGTGGGAATTTAACAATGTGTCTGTCAAACAACAATATGTTTAATTACAGATACAATCGTGGGAATTTAACAATGTGTCTGTTATACAACAATATGTTTGATGACAGACACAATCGTGGGAATTTTACAATGTGTCGGAGACTTTTGCTTCCGGATTGACTTTCTGAGAGCACTTCAACGTATCACCGTATGAAACACACAAGTGTGATGTATCATGGCTGGATTCCATGTAGCTGTTTCACTCTCCAGTTCCTGGTTCTGTGAAAATGTCTCACTGTCACGTTCCTATGGGTTGCAAGGCCATTGTGAATGTTGTTAATAGCACCTGTGCAGGAGTTTTCAGACGGAGCTGCTGTTGGCAGTAGTGTTGAGTTCCACTGAAGTGTTTCTGGTCATCTCCAGGGTCGTTGAAGCACCATTGTGCAGCATTAAAGCAGTGTCACCTCCGAAGGCTGCTGAACAAGCAGGGTGTCCATGCAGTGGCCATCACTACACTGAGATCTACTTTGTGTGTTCATCTTCAGGAGCATGAAGGTGCCTCTATATGCCACAAGGTGGCGCTGGTTGTCATACTTTCATACTGCCACATCATATGAGGATCGTTTTCCATCATTTTATGCCCCTGACAGACCTGTTCTCTTCGTCAGGACCACAGCTGGGTATCTCCATCACCTTAGAACACCTCAGCCTAGAGTTCTCCGGGTTCAATTGGGCTTTATTCAAACATGCCACCATAATACATTTTAAAACGTTTTCATTTATACTTTTTATTTGATAAAGAAATTTAGGCCTGAGCTCTTCCTTAGTGAAATCTATATTGAGTAAAATCTGCAACCTATACTGTTGAAAATGTCCCTACTATTTGTTAGGTTTCTTTGACAGGGTAATCATTCCTTATAAGAGGATGCACTCACAATTTTCTAACTCGTGATAATGTTGTAACATTTTAATAAAAATATCTATGGTCAGAATATTGTATTGGCGTAATAATCCAATTCACAGGAATGTAATATTCAGCTGACATTTGTGAAACCCCTTATGACTCATATGCAGCAGCAGTTTTTAATCTAACAACATATACTAATCATTTTACAGCCTGAGGTTTTCCTTCTGTTTGTCCCATGTTGCAACAAGACCATTTTTCTTTAAGTGCCAAGAATGAAGTAGTTGCACTCCTGAACCGTCAGGTCTGAGTCCCTCACTGCTAATTAACCAACCCTGCAAAAGTGAACATGTTAGTCAGCAGCATGTGTCTTGTTCAGAGATCAGCCCACAGTTTGGTTACAAGGCTTTATTTCTGCACCTATTGATCATCATTAGAGGGCCACAGAATCCACCTTATTATCATTATTAAGGCAAAACGAGAGCAGAACATCGGAGCCGCAGGCAGCCACGTAGTTTAGCAACTTTATGATCTGTGACACTGCACCAAAAATGCTAAATGCTGCACAATAAAACACAACAATTTGCCCAGGGGTGACAGTAATCATTCTCTGCTTTGTTGAACTAAATTACCTTGTAAAGGACAGATCAGAAACCTATTTCCAATAAAGTTTAGGCGATGGAGTTTGCGATGGAGTTTTTTGTTTATGGGGTTTTTAGGCAATTTCCCATCACATTTAGTGCTTTTATTGCATCTTAAAAGAAACGTTGCCTCATTAGTCCACATAAGAAAACGTTTCCCACTTAATTTTCAATAGACAACTGGCACACACTCCACACTTCTGGCTGTGGATGGTGGCATGTGTTGTGGAGTTCAACCCACAGTGAGATTCAAACCTCTCACATAATAGACTGAAGCTGCCCCCCCCTGTCAACAGTGAATGTACCTAATAAACACACAATTGTTCCATGGATTTACATGTTGTAGTTATTATTCAACAGAGGGTCATCTCAGGTCTTCTAATGGCAATAGGAGATGACTGGTCTCACCTCTGTGGCCAGTAACTTTACCCTCATAGTGTGAGTGGTCAGTCTCAATTCAGATCAACCAAAGAAAAAATAATCATATTTGCCTTCTGGTGAACAATACAGGCCTTTTAAGCAAAAATATAGTATTTAAATTAGCAAAAATACAAAATAAAACAATATTAAAATATATAGACAAATACTAAAATTATTAGAAAGACAATGAACGTGTATATCTATATTTGGCCTATATATGTATGTATGCCTGTATAGCTGCCTGGAACTAAGATGTCCAACTCAATGGTGTATTTAAATCCTTTCATTAATATTGACTTTTACTGTATGATTGTCTCAAACGTCATGTTGAGCTTATTACATTTCATTTTTGAAACATGTCGTTGTTGTAACATTTCTGTAAATTCCCAGCATATGAGCACATCTGGTTGTCTGCAGGAGGCGGCTCTTTATTGCCATTTTTTTTGTTGAAGGCGGCCACAAGAAATTGGTGATGATGTGAATCAGTGCCCCGAGTGAACACTGATTCATAACATTCATGCTGCATGATTAATAGTATTTACAGTACACGGTTCTGATTGGCAGGACTCCCACTGTATATTTATAGATGCACAGCAGGAACGTGGTGTGCGTTCAAGTGAATACAGTCTGCCATAGTTGTACGTGCATGGTTATTTTATATGGAAATTGAAGTAGTAAACATTTTCCTGCGCACCAACGAATTTATCGTGGCCCAGTTTTCACTTGTATACGGACGCTGCTTGGACACAGAGTTAATATGAGGCGAAAAACTGATTAGGAAAATAATCTATTGGGTAATTTAATTAACAATTTGCCCTTTTTATCAAACTTTATCCGCAAATAAATATTATATTTATAACAGAAAACATGTTAAATTAGTTAAGAGTTGTTATTAATTCTGCGGTTTAATGTTCGAATAGACCCAAAGAACAACAAGTGGGTACAACCTGATGATGGCTCACTCTTTATATTCCTCCGGTATTGTGACTGATCAAATCTTTTGATTCCGACATCAGCTCTTATGTTACTCCCCCTCTGAACAGGAGGTGGTGGTGTGGTGTTTGGAAGGAAACACAGAGGGTCACATTCACAGATGTGGATTTTGGCCTAAGAGTCGTGTATATGGTCAGTTTCCCCCCACATCTCATATAGTCATAATGTGTTTAGTGTTTTATTTAGTATAGGTTCAATTAGACTTTGCTAAACGGTTAAATTACAACTGGGAGTGGATCTAGCCTGTCAACACTTTGTCTGGTATTTTAAATAAAATCAAAACGCGGGATTAGACTTTGCGAATTGCATCGGTCAGACCCACATAGTAATATGGGCTGTAATTTATTACAGTTAAAGTCCAATAAAAAAATGCCCCATCATTTATTTAGTTTATTACAGAGTTCATGATCATGATCCAAAAACGTCAATTTATTTCTAATATCAATAATTGAATCATCATTAATGACAAGGTATAGTGGAGCTTTAAAAATGTATTTATACGTGATGGAAAAAGAAAAGGGTAATTATTAGATTTACAGATCGTCATAGAGGAAGGAACATGTCGTTATAAAAGAGATAAATAGATCCATGGGCCTGTTTTTCATTTACCTCTGATTGAAGATGTTAAGCGAGTTTATTTTTATAATTTTTGTGAGTCCATCCCGATCTCACACACACAAACACACACACACACACACACACACACACACACACACACACACCCACAAGCATTTATGTGGGTTTTTACGCTTTTCTTACATCATGTATCTTCTGGACACATTTGGATATTTAGGAATAAAACCAGATGAGCTTTTAGTTTTAGTTTTTAGACGAACTTTGTCCAATAACATTTTAATTTAGGTTATAAAAAAAAGTCCAGATAACGCATCATCTGAAAGTCTCTGGAACATCCAGTGATCGTCTTCCTCAAAGATCATTTATCTGAGCTGACTCCTCACAGCCTGACCCGCTTTATGTGCTGGAGATCAAGAGGGTCTGACTGCAGAGTCAAACAGCCTCCTGTGATCTTTCAGATGATATAAACAAGTGAGTTTTGTTTTCTGTGTGACTCCTGGCCAGACAGAGAGCGAGGGGGGGGAGAGGCGGATGCCAAACAATGAGGAGAGGTTAAAGAGAATGGACGGATCCCCCTTTGGCTCTTTTGTGTCAAGTTTCTTCTCTTTTCAGATGGAGCGCTCATCCGTGTGATTTCACCTTATTGTCAGGGATCATGTATTAATTCATGGCTCATGGAGAAAATGCAGCCGAGGACACTGAAAACACAAAGTAAATAAATACAAAGGCTTTTAGTGGAGGAAGATTCAGAGTGGATTGAAGTAGAGACTTTAAGAAAACAGTCTGGATTTAAATGCATGTCACTGATGACTAGGAGATTTTTTAAATTATAAAATGGTTGTTAAAAACTCTGTGTGGAGATAAAGGAGGAGATGCAGGCCCTGGTTTGGGACAGCAGGAGGAAGTCTCCGCGCAGAGAGGAGCACTGTTGCCCGTCCCAGTCCCCCGTTGACATTTTAGGAATGATAAAAGTTCCGCCTTGCCTGGAGCTACAGCCTCTCTGGAGCCGGCCTCAGTCTGCGGCAGATTGCCTTTGCTCATTACAGCAATTATTTTACTCCAATTTAACCCCTGCCTGAATGGCAGTGCAGTCAGGAGAAAGCCTTTAAACGTGCTGCAGAATGGCCTGTAATTTTCCCCACAGCCTATCTGATCCCTGTTTTGTCATTTGTCTATAAGGTCATCACTCAGGAGAATTCCAATATTTTGTTTACGCGCCCCAGTCGTGGAGCATGTGTGCGTGCGGATGGGCGCACGGGTCCGAGCACCCTCCGTGCTGGGGTGTCACCTGGCTCGTTTTACACACTAAACGCCCCGTAATGACACTCTGGTGGATTGTTTACAAGCTATTTAAACCATGGAGAAGCAATCTCCAGTATTTATCGGTGTGTTTTGAAGTCGGCACAACAACTGGCTGTCACCCCTCCCACCCCCTCCGAACTCTTCTGGCGCCAACAAAATCTAGGTTAGTTTTTTCTTTTTGTTCAAAGCAATAGGCAACAGCTGTAGCAATACATTCCACCAAAATAACATGTCACAAGTTTAATTTCACAGGGCACTATGCTCTGCGGGCTGCGTGCGTCTCTGCGTGCGCACAGAAAGTGAGAGGTCTGCATGTAAATGCTGGACACTACAGACTCAATGTTGTTATGATGTATGCGTTTGGATCTCAGATAAATAAAATAATAAGATATAAATTATGCAGTACTCAAGCTGCAGTAATATTAATATTTTTTTTTTTACCTGCTTTAACAGGCATGATTTAAATCTTAACTTCTGCTTTTTCTCAAATAATATTTTTCCTTTTCCTCACAAAAGCAACAAATATTATTGTAAAATGGAAAATGATTTGTAAAATACCGATTATTTTCCTATATTTTCCATCATGGTTAAAGTTACATTTTGACCATTAAATAGTCAAATTTTGGTGCAACAGGCACCGTGCAAACGTCAGTCAAAACGAACACGTTCTTCATGAAAAAAGAATAAACAATTTATTAAGTTATGTCACAAATATATTCATAATATAAATGAGGATATTCTTCAAATATACATTATTTTACAGTACACATATCCCTTCCGAAGGGAATCATCCGACAACAGACAGTGCTGTTATAAAAAAAGAAAAACAAATGCTGTGGTTCTCCAAATTCTCAAAGAGCATTCATTGACACTGGATTCAGTAACTCACGTTACGCATTGATATGAATGCAAAAAATTGAAAGTGTGTTTTTTTCTGCAGTGTGACAGCAGACCACAAATGCAATGAACCCCAACATTGGTTAGTTGGTGCAAAATGTCCAGCTGCGTAACAGTCTGTCACTCATTGAGGCTTGAGAAATAGCCCTCTATGTGCTGTAAGCAGCAATAAAAGGCAAAGAGGGGTCTATCTCTGTCTGTGGCGCACAGCCTGCTGTCCATACTAAACTGTCCATCAGTGATCAGCCATAGGCCTGCAGGTGCTGGGCTGTTTTCCACTTCTGCACCGCAAAAACACCCACTTTAAAGTCATTTATTCTCACAGCCGTCTTATTCCTAAGATTTCTACTTTCATTGCGTTCATGGTTGCTGCTATTATTCCAAATTCCACTGACAGAACTGATTTAAAGGTTAAGATTAAATGACTAGTAAAGCTGGATTCTTTTTGCAGTGTCTGAACTTACTGGCGAGGTCACGAGAAGTGGATAAACTTCAGGGTCCTCAGAAGAGGGCTTTATTAGAAGTTCCTGGCCCCCAGACCAGATGTGACACTGAGCTCACCTCCAGGATGCCTCTGTATTTACCAGTGTCCCCTCACCTGTCCAAATGCTTTGGGGTTGTCACAAAGACGCAGTCTCTAGCCCTCGTCCTGTCCCTGTCAAGCCAGGTGGTACATGCTGTATCCGACGTGCGCGGCGTACAGTCCCATGGGGGAAACCGGCAGCGAGTGCCTCTGGAACGGGTGCGAGCCTCCGTAGGACCCGGGGACGTGCGCACCAAGAGGAAAGGAAATCCCGAAAGCTGGGGGCAGCATCGGCTTAGCTGCCATTTTCAGTTTTTCAAGTTCTGCCTCCTGCAGCCGCTTGGCTTTGGCTCTCCTGTTCTGAAACCAGATTTTGACCTGGGTCTCCGTCAGGTTGAGGGAGCTGGAGAACTCTGCGCGCTCGGCGATGGAAAGGTACTGCTTCTGGCGGAACTTCCTCTCCAGGGCCAGCAGCTGGGACGTGGTGAACGGGGTCCGGGGCTTTCTGTTCGTCTTGTGTTTTCGCAGAGGACACGCGGGAGGACTCAACCTTCCTGCAATAAGACAAAAACGCTCTCATTTAAACCCCTGGATTACTGCGCGCACTGCCCCATCCACAAAACAAAGACATTCGGGAGCACATTTCTCACATTTAACACTCAATAACTCTAATAGATATACTTTTCCTCACAGGTTCTGATTTATTTAACAATAAGAACATGCATTGACACATATGTAATTGCATTGAACAACGATATTACCTATTATTCGAATCTATTCACAGCGTTAACGTCATATAACTTACGTGGAGGTGTAGGGGAAAAGCGAGGGCTCTGTATCCATGAAGACCTCTCGTTACTGTCCGGGCTCTCGGGTTTAATCAGCACGTCGTCCTGCATGTTCATGATCTCTCCCATGGAAAACGAAGAGCTCATGGGCAAAGCAGGAAGTGCAGTATCCAGACTCCCGAAGGAGCCCATCCGTGCGCCCTTCCCGAGCACCTGGGACGTCCCGGCCACGGACAGGGCTGGGTCCGGGGATGGCACCTCTCTGCTGGGCTTCCTGTCAGCCATCAGTGCCTCCACGCTGAAGGGAAGGATCGCCACTTTGGGCTTCCTGGTCTCCTCCGCGGGACTCAGGCTGGTCTGCATCTCGCCTCTGCTGAGGAGAGCCGAGCGGGGAGGAAGGTCTTCGGTTTTCAGAGCAGCGGTCAGAGCTGACATGGCGATCGATGGGGCCATACAGGTCCGACTGGCACTGGGGGGGGGGGGAGCGACCGGTTGACTTTAGTCGGTTTCGCGCAAGGAGTTTCTAAAAAGTAGCTGCATGCGGTGCGCCCTTAGGTGACGGTATCCTCATGTTTATGTGACCAAAGTGGAGCGCAGGGCTATAATAAGGCAGGCGTGGATGGAGAGGCAGCCAATCAGGGCTGAGATGGGCTGGCCCAAGAGAGACACTAAAAAAAAAAAAAGGAAAAGAAATCACAGTGGGAAAGTTAACAATAGTTACATCAAACACAACCAACTTTAAACACAGCTAATTCCAAGACTAAATCCTCCAGTGATCATCTTTTTACGATCTTTAAAAGATCAGCCTTTAACCCTACAAGGATAAAGCCATGTCCATTCTTTCTATTATTACCCACTTTATGATTACACAATCTCTGAGACATGTCCTGTCCCACCAGCGGGTTTGTGTTGGACCCACCTGAGAACTCTCAGCAGTGAATCTTGGGATATTGCACAACAGTTTGCTGGTCCTCTTTATGTGCTGCACCTCTCGCTGTTTATTGACGGCTTTAGGGCCTTAATCAGATTGAAACACACAGGCCTTCGGAGTCATTTAGGGGTAATTATCGGGCTTTGGAAAGGCGGGGGGAGGGGGGGGGGTCATTGGGATTTTTTCCCTCTCTTTGACTCTATCCATTAATGTCAAAAATAATGTGGAGTCTGGGGGCAAGGGGGCGGAGACATCGTGGAGTCAGGGAGGGGTTGAACCCAGGACTGTCATTGATTTACCTGGCTCTACCTTATCATTCCGCGCATTACGCTGCTCTTATTGTCACTTATATTAAATATCACTGCATCTATTAGATCCTGTTTAATCTCAATGGATGCAGCCTTGAAGTTGGATTCCATATCAAATAATGCAGTTCAAATTTAGCAGTATAAATATAAGATTCAAAGTATGCTTCAGGAATCTTGACATGAAACCAGGTTTTTTTTTTTGCGGTGTCGTCAGTTCTCAGGCGTCGCTAATTGTCAGGCATAAACAATCTGTCAAGATTTGTCAGTCACTCTAATGGCCAGACAAGTTATGTTGTTTCTAGGCGCCAGCAGCGGCCGGATCAAAGCGCTCCACTCTTAGGGAGACTATTGAAAAAGTTCAACCCTGCACCGAGAGCGCAGCGCCGCCTCCTCCTCCGTACCCGCCCTAGCCCAGGGACACTGAGCCATTCAGCCTGAAAAATTAGCTTTTTCTCAGCCGATCGCACGCCATTTCCATCTATTCAAATGAGCGCCACGGTCGGTGTAATAGTAGGCGCCTCGGAAGAAAAGGTCAGCGCCGGCTCGTTACTTTTCAGAGAGTCCCAGGCTGAAAAGGATTCCTCGGTGCAAGTGTTTCCTGAGATACACATGAGACCACATGATCCTGCAGTGTGAGGAGGTGTGTGCTGGTGTAATGTGACTGTGCAGCACTGGCTGAGTGTGAGGCTTCACATCACTGACTCCCAGACTCCGCGCCGTGCACGTTCAGAGAAACCATAATAAAGTTCCCAGACCCCCAGGACCACGGGGGTACCGCGGACCAGTGGAACCAGTCCCTGGTAAAAGCTTAAACTTGCTGTGGCGTGGTCTGATTGGTCGAAACGGCCTAAACGCTTCCTGCACTGGAACAATGTGATTCATATTCAAAGTGACACAGTTTAACTCTGTGGACTCGACTGTTGTGTAAACATGAGCAAATCTATAGATGACACGACAAGGTAGGCCTTATCATGATTTAAGAAATAATGCATGAGGCTGAGCATGTTGATTGCCTTCATGAGTTGTGCTTCTTATAATTTCCTAAAATAAGCCTGTCAAAGTACTGATGCATGCAACGTGCGTCCTAAAAAACAGTGTGACTTCCGGTTGACGCGTTCATATTTAAATGGCAGTCAGCCAAGCAGATAACCAGGTTCCGCTTGGTTTCTTAACGCACAGCTTAAGTCTTAATGTATCATTTCCTCAGACGCAGCCCTTCTATATGTTTGTTTGTGTGTGTGTGTGTGTGTGTGTGTGTTAGTGTGTGTGTGTGCGTGTGTGTGTGTGTGTGTGCGTGTGTGTGTGTGTGTGTGTGTGCAGGTAGCAGGCCCCGCGCGCATGCATGCAGCTGCAGAGGGTTTGGAAACACTTAAAGCTTCTAACCTGGAACGAGTGCCATTGCTCCGGATGCTTTGAAGTCCCCGGGAGTCTTCGGGCTCCCACGGCCGTCTGAGGAGCCTCTCTGCTCGGGGCTCCGACACTTAACCCGTCGCCTCCACACCGATCGTTAAACGAGCCTGCGTAAACACAAACACGCACACATGAGACGCATTAACGCGCTGCTTTGGTCAAGTGTGGCCACGGCGCACGGCCTGCTGTGTTTCTCTCTCTCTCTCTGCGTGGATGTGCAGGCCTGCTCCTCCAGAGACTCACAATCACACTGGAAACACTGCAGGCCTGTGATCACTGTTACTGCACACTCCAGTGTTTTATGGCTTGAGGACCGTGGTGCAGAAATGATTATCTTCATGTTGAACTTGCTCAGACTCTCAGTATCTGAATGTTATGAATTTCTGTTATAACCTGAATGTTTGGCTGCAGTCTTCATGTCTCCAGTCTATTCGTCTGGGGAACACAGGGACAGTGGTGCTGCGGAACAGTGTTGGTGGCAATTAGCATCCCAAACAGTGGCCCTACAGAAGACTGCTATGCCATGGAGAAGACGATTACCATCGCGTTTTATTGAAATCCCGAGGCAACAAATGAGGGCCGAGCTGCGATACAAAGCGACCGCGAGGCTCATCGGGCCTTTATTGAACTTTT
This sequence comes from Limanda limanda, assembly GCF_963576545.1. NCBI lineage: Eukaryota > Metazoa > Chordata > Actinopteri > Pleuronectiformes > Pleuronectidae > Limanda > Limanda limanda. The sequence continues at coordinate 14,196,864 of NC_083639.1, forward strand.
ATAAACTACCTTTGATTTGCAGTCAGGAGGCAGGGACTCCGCACAAAGGCCCATTGTTGCCTCCTCTCAAAGTTGTCTTAACCCCTTTCATGCGAGCCCTGTCAGTTTAGACTGTAAAGACATTAAAGGCGGCGAGGATGTCAAAAGACACTTTCAGGAGAAAATATTTGCACTTGGTGCCGGTCCGTGACTTTTCCTGTGGGGACGGTGACTCCGCACATGTGAGAAGTCCTAATCTCGGTCACACTTTTTTAATCTATAGCGGAATTTGCGCCTGCACATGACCGTGGAGGTCCTGCTACAGGCTGAGGGAGCGAGTGGAGATGTGCGGAGCGACCAACCCGGCGCTGCGCGTTTATACATCACGTCTCCTATACTTCACAGCAATTAGCGCAATCAGGCGGATAGGAGATCCCTCCGCTGCCAGTGAGTAACGAGGCCTCACGGTCCTTTCAGCCTCTACATGCCTTCCAGTCCAGAATGGTCCAGTCCGACAGGTGGATGAGTCCAGAATACACTTTGTGTTCATTAACTCATTTAATTATCTTGAAATTAAAACCATATGAAATAAACTGTTTTGGTCATACAAGTTTGTGCTATAGCCAATTAAAAAAATATCACTAACAATACATCATAATCTAAGCTCTCAGTGTATCCTGTGTAACTCAACAAGTTCGATTATATATGATATTAATTATAACATATTTTTTATACTTCATATTTTAATCAGACTGCACCGTGCAGCTCTGCATATTTTGTCATAGTAATTCAGCTTGAAGTTACTCAAACCTGTCATGATTAAGCTCATTGTGTTAATAATAAAAATATAGCATTAACAGATATTTACAAGTGTTAGTTATTACACATTTATTGATAACCTTCAGTTATAAGTTGAGTTCTTTCAGGGAGTCAGTGCGAGTTAGTCAAATCAAATGCTACAGTAGTAAAACTCTGCAGCAGGTCGGAGAAGACACCGGTGATACATGAAGAGTTTCAGGGATTAAACCACAAAGAAGACGAAACGGATGTTTTTGGAATTATGAACTCTTAAGTGGATCAGATGCAGCGCTTAGTCAACTCTGTTCGCCATTCATCAGCCGCAGCTCTCCCCGCGGCGGACAGGCGGGATGAATGTGTCCCACGGTGATGATAAAAAACCCTCATGCGGTCCAGGGGCAGCAGGAGAAGAAGAGGTTTCCAGCTCGGTTGTCGCCAGAGCAGCGGGTGAGAGGTGGGGGTGTGTCCTGCAGGCAGGGTCTCTAAAGAAGAAATACTGGATTCTCCTGGCATCGTATGAAGTCGGTGAAATGATGCATGGTGGTTTTATGGTTGTCTGCTGGGAAATATCGATACCTAGACAGTCTTCTGCCTCGGATACAAAACACACGACCCCCGAGAAAAGGAAATAACTTCCATGTCCACATTTTTCTCTTTTAAAAACACTAAGATCTGTTTTTTTGTGCTTTATTTTCCAGGTTTATCAGTGCACCGTGAGCCAGTTGTGATTCTGCGCTGTGATTGGCTGAGCTGCAGCTTACCTGAATCACCTGTGACTCACTGTTCGTTTCATATTAATGCGCTGATGAAAACCCTCTCCTCCTGCTGTCCAGAGGTTATTTAACAACTGTGTTCGCTAAAATCGTTAAGAAAATATAATTTAACTTTGATAATTTGATTTAGAATGAATACATTAAATACAAGGTTTCATTTTCAGTGATAGGATCATTATCATCATCATCATAGCTGTTCATAAATGCAGGAGGTATAACATGTATGAAAAGTCTACAGGACTCTATTTAACTGCATCAAATGACAGAGCAATTTTATATAATTTCAATGAAGAATCAGTTTTTGTTCGATTAATAAAAAAATTTAAAAAATTACATTTACAAATATAAACTTTGCTCATACTGCCCATTTAATGAATAATTCATTATTTACACATTACTACATCATACATTATTATTATTATTCAAAAATGTTTAGAAAAACGTTAGAAAATAATATACCTTTTATATTTATAATATAGTAATAACGTATAATATACAATAATACGTTTACAAACAGTCGGTTGAGAAGACACACACACGCACACACCCACGAACGTATACACACACACACACACACACACACACACATACACACACTGATAGGATCACACTCCCAGCCTGACCTCTGCATGACTTTAAAATCAAAATCATTTCATCATGTGGTATCTGTGTCGGTGCTCGTCGTTCACTCCGCTGTAAAACTTAGATAAAACTGCGGTTTTTTAAATTTACAACATTCCATCGTTAAATCACAGACATCTCAATTACCCGCGGTATTGGTGTGAAATTGAATTATTATGTCTTTATGTCTTTCACGCCATTAAACAGGAAGCATACTCAAATCATTTGCAAATCACTGGCCTGGCTAATATGATATAGAGCATCTAAATGGATTGATTCACTCATGACAAATCACGGGATTTATTTAGATAAGTCGGGGTTTTTTTTTTTTTCGAACAGCGAGTGTCCCTGTTGATTAGACACTGAATAGATGCTTAAATGAAATGCTTAATAAGCGCATAACAAGAAGTAGTTTCAACAACAACTAATTTATAATCGGGCATATGAGAATTATAAGGATGCTTAATGATCAAGTAAATGATCAAAACGCTATCAGCCATATATCCCAACGCTCAAAACAAATTGCAGGTATAATGAAAACATGTCCAGTCTTATTTTTAGGATAGAAGCTGCTGCAACCAATATTTCTGCTATTGCTTCGGTTACTTTTCCAGCCTAAACAATATTAATAACAATAACAATAATAACAATAACTATAATTATTATTATTATTGTAGTAGTTGTAGTAGTTATACTAATATTATACGTCTAATACTAAATATATTTTAATTTAATTATGTATTATTACTGCTATGTATTTTACACTTATAATGATGATTATATATATTATTAAGTTTATATTTATAGTTATACTTATAATTATAATATATAATTATATTACCTAAATTACTATTATCAATAGTTATAATAACAATAATTATTATTGTCACAATTATCTAATTCTTATATTCATATAAGAATAATTACATCACAATTCATCATTATTTTATACAGTAATACATATTACACTATGTGTAAATATTGCATAATCCCATTCAGAACTTTAAATAAATAAAATCAGTTGTGAGAATGTTTAACGTTGCTATAAACAATATAAAAAAGATTACAATCTTTCTCATGTTTTAAAGTAGATATCATCTTTTTTATTTGTCAGTGCCATTCGTGTTATCACATTATATTGAACCAAATATTAAACAATTACATGTTTTAGTTTGTAAACTGATAGCTGATTATCTCCTCTGAAGACAACATCACTAAATCAAATTTTCCTTGGGACATAATCATTTCCCATTTTCATCAAGATATGCAATATAATAACACTTGTGTTGAAAATTACTTCTGTGGGAACTGACATCGGATACAAATAAGTTTTGAAATGAAACTGAAGGGTTTTGCATGGTTGTGTGTGGGTCAGCCGTTTTTAAAAGATCACCACAAATCCCTGTCTCGCACTTCCTTGTACATAAACCATCCTCCCAAAAACCTTAAGCCCATCATTTCGGGCTGTTCCCACTCGCTTTAGATCTGACCAAAGAAAAGCAAACCAAAACAACAAAGCAGGGCAGAATCAGGGGTTTGTCTGGGAAGTTGCACTGTGGACAGCAAGCCGCTGCGTGCCCTGTCCTTCAGATCACACTGTAGCAGACTTGGCTCCATCCTAATCTCACAAGTCTCAACAGTCTGCAACTCAAGTTTATCCAGAGGGGGTTCAGCCTCTTGCAGCCCCCCATCGCCATCCCATCTAACCCCCTGTCCTCCGCCTGCCTCCACCCAGCGGAACACTCTGTCAGTGACCCTTTGCTGACTCTGGCTGCCTAATCCTTTAAATGTGGGCAAAGCCTGAAATGATGAGGAGTTGGGCTTTTTATACAGGTGATGTCCTTTGCCTCTCTGTGTTTCCTTGTGGCCAGCAGGATCAGCCTAAAGACACAAGAGATCCTCTGGTTGTAATGGGCCAGGCAGATATCACCACATCCAGCAGTCTGCAGCAGGAATGCATGAGGATTTGTGTCAGATTCAGATTCCATGCAGGTCACTACTGTAGGTACAGTACATCCCCTTTGCTTGTTGTGAGAAAACCTGAAAGGAAGGAGGCCATGAGGCTTGACTAATCTTACGTTGTTAATGGCAGACATTGAACGTTTTAGATAATCCATTCAAAGAAGAATTCTCCTTTATTTGATGCCATTTCAAAAATATTTCTCAAGTTATCAGTGTTTCTTTAGAAGTTGGTGTGGTATAAGATAGTAGGGAATATGCTGTTATGTGGTGGCTTCTGTATTATGTATTGGGAAGGGAATGGAGGCCAACCAAAACCATATTTAAATGTCTGAATGACTGAATAAGTTTACCCAAAGATAAATACACACAAAGGCGCTGCCTAACATGTGACCACGTACACACAGATGCAATGAGTAAGCACTCCCCTGAAGTGCATTGTGTTGCCTGCAGTTTGGCATAAAAGTTCAAATTTAGGAAAACGGATGCTCTGACTGTTGAAAGCTCTTGTTGATTTAAACCTTCATAGATTGAAATTATTTAAAAAACATCTACAACATTTTCCACTGCCTGTTTGTGTCTCTGTATAACATCATCATCGCAGGGTGTTGTCAATGCACACACACCAAAGATGCCCCTGCAGTCTCAGTCCCTCAGTGAGCTCACTGGGGCAGCAGCACTGGTACCCACCTCCTTCCACAACCCCACCCCTCCCCTATGGGAGACATATTTAATTTAATTAAGGCCTGTCAACGCTATTGATTTTGGCACTTTCAATTATGGCTCAGCCGTTTATGGGCTCCATGGCCTGTGGATCTACTGATCTGTGATGAGGGGCCGTATCAGTGCGGGACCACATGGACCAGGAGCCTCTTTGTCTTCCTTATGGCCCTCTGCTGTCTACAGGAGACACTGACGTATGGCCGTTGCCTCGGTCCCACTCCCCTCCTGCTACCCATAATTAATCCCTCATTAGACAGGTCTTTATTGTTTAATTTGTGCCGTTCGTAATCAAATTGGGCAGATTAATTGCTACAGAATTTAGATACGCGGGTGAAAAATAACCACTTTTAATTGCCTTCAGGTTTTATGACGCCTGAGGCTTTTTACTGAGCCCATCACCGGGCCCAGTGAAATATCTCACACCCTCAAGAATTTTCCCTACATCAGTTTTTGAGTGATGAACCGTTATAGGGGTGCTCTTTTTAGAAAGCACGGCAGCTTAGCTGAAGCTCATTAAAATGTTTCTCAGAGATATATTTTCCCTTGCAGTCCTAATTGCAAAAGTCAGCCTTACAAATTCTCGTGTTTATTTATGGCTGTGGCCTTTTGCTTGTGTTGTTTGTCAGGGCTTCATGGTCAATGTAGTGTGTGTAAGAGAGAGAGGTGAAGGAAAGTAGTTCAGCTGGGGGGGGGGGGGGGAGTCAGTGTGCACGAGAGAGGTAGTGTGTGCATACAAGAAAATCTGTATACATATATATATTATATATATATATAAATAGGCCTGAACTTTGGTCTTATTATTGCTGCCTCTAATATTGTAGGTTCTTCAGCTTGTAGTGCAGAAAAGTGATCTGGATGAATAGTGTTATAGCTTCAACAATAAAACTGTAACAAGCTATTTGCTTGACACCTTTTTACAGCGTATGTTTAAGTGGTGACTAAACACCAGTAGCTTCTAACACTTAATAAAGAAATACTTCTGTACGCTTTGCACAGGCACCTTGTAAAGGCAGTTCTAAGCCAGATTTAAGTGAAAACAGAAATGAATATTGCCGTCACTTTGAATGGGTTAGGGTTCACAGACTTGAATGAAGAAGTGAAGGTCAACCTTTGTTCTGGTATTACCTGAATCCATTAACTGCTTGGTCATTACAGGGTTTGTGACCGAAAAACAAAACACATACACACCTTTAAACTTGTATTGACTCTTACCGGTGAGTTTTGTCATTCAAATAACATAGGTTATTGACTTTATTTTAGTTCCAAAATACTGAAAATGGGAAAGTTGAAAGAAAGTCTATATAAAGTCTATAAAAGTTTATAAATTAAGTCTAAAAATTCTGAGGAATATTAATAAATTGTTTCGAAAAAAGATTGACACATTTGAGACCAACTGCTATTCATAATTACATTATAAAAAAATTAATAAGTAACTTGTCTTCTATTATTGATTAAAAAAATACTGTAAGAATCCAAATATTACTGCTGATTTTAATAAAGCTGATGAATTTGACAATCACAAATAAAACACATTTTGTTTGTGATAAAATATCAATGAGACAAACCTTTTTCCATTTCTAAGAATACGACTTCAGAAACCATTTTCCAGACTGTGTGGCGTGTGTTTGTGCACACGCATGTGTGAAGTCCCACAGGGTGTGTACGCATATGCAGGGCATCATGTTTCCATGACATCATTTAATGAGAGCATTGATGTCAAAAGTAGGGTAATTGTGTCGGCTGTCGTGTCACCATACACCTTGGCAATTACAGCGTCACTCAACGATTATGGTTCATTATCTCTCTGAGAGGCCGGCAGTCCAAACAATGGCGTCGCACAAACCTAGATGCTAATTGTTAGCAGACACAACTAGATGTGTGGAGCCAGCTGAAGTGGTATATATTTATATTGTTAAAAGGTGTGGGAATCTTTTGGGTGAGTTACACAAATAAGATTATTAGACTTCACTTGATGGACAGGTGAGCATAGTGAGAAGTACAGGTGTGCTATTAAGCGATGGATCTAGCGGTTAACTACAGTGCAGGAAGGCGGGACTGGATGATTTAGTGGAAAATACAGAGAACCATTTGAAATGTGGAATTAAGGGTAATTCAGGAAAGGATATCGACCCTTCTCATGAAAAAGAAAAAAGTTGGAAAAGTTGAAGAAAAAGTTGGCAAGTATGTGTTGAATCCATTTGGCTCCACCTTGTAACATTAAGTCCAGACAACAGGACATGCGTGATCTACTCAGAATGGAATCTCTTTTGGATGTGATGTTATTTATGAAGCGTTTGTTCCGTAGATGAGCAGGTATTGTCCACCATTTTGTGCCCTCACTAACTCTTTTGCCCTCTCTGCAATACTTAAGACCTTATAAGGCAGCTTGGATTCCTCTGGCCTGCATGCTTCGCATTATCTTCACATCCCCCTCATTCAATATCTCTGATGATTATCTTTGTTGAAGTTGAGGGCCATGACCAGGAGCCTCGGCCCTTTTATGCACAACTGGATCTTGGTTTGTGTTTTCTCTGTCATTGTGTAACGGTTGTATAATAGGGTTTGTTTCCAGCGGATGGTCATCCAATGTTACTGTGAACTATGATAAAACTATTCAAAACTGTGGAGCGATTTTTCTGTAGACATGCAGATTTAGAAAGTATTTTTGGACGTGCTTCAGCAGGTTTGGATGGTTTACAGGAAGGCATGCGTTCAGAGTTATGATTACCTCGACCAGGTGACAACAATCGAATCCGACAGCATCACTGAATAACTTTTATATAACCACACTCCACTGACTCTTACATAATGCTATTCAGCTCACTGGACCTGAAATTCTTCTTAGAAATTGAAAGCAGCTTAGCGAGTACTCAGTGACCCAGATAATTTCAGGGATGGTTTAATTCTTACTGGACTTGCAAATTGAATCCTACTGTATATCAACAGTGCTTTTCCTCAGTGAGTCAGGATGAAAAGTCTCCATTTGGCACACTGGTATTGTTGGATTGTGTATAAATAGCGCACCACTTTCAGGACATTACACATGTAATTTCTACACCTTTTAAGCTTTTTGCTGATCATTTAATGACCATGTCAATTAACACCCTGTAATTATTGTAAGGGTTTGGGACTGGGAGGGTTAGGTTTTACGTCACGATGTGTAAAATGATACATGAAAAACTGAAATGCATAGCAATAACCTACTAAATAACCTATGGAAAATGACATGGTACTTACAGACTGTAACATTTGGTGATAAAATGCAGAGTTATATACCTTAAAATTACAGTCCTGGTTGATTTGGTGGTGATGGTTTATAACAAAAGGTCACAGAGTTCTATGGGAAGCCAATTTACCTTGGGCAGCATCTTTTTAGGAAATACAACAGATTAGCAATTGGTGTATCTGTTCACAAAAGCAAACTTTGTCGATAACAATAAATGCAATCTCAATCTGCACAAATTACAGCTTGTTTGGACACAATTTAAGGTCCAGGGAAAGCAGAGGGTTGCCTTGCTGTGTTGTTGGGAGATTTGCAGCCTGGTGCTCTGCTCGCCATGGCTGCTCCGTCTTCTTCCTTTACCCCGTGAATTTTCCCTTACTGATCCTCTGTCAAATAATGCTGAACATGTTCTTTATTTATACATGCAGTTGTTAATAATAACTGTCTGCACTAAACCCTGTGACAACTACATTACATTTCTTGTGACTACTTCACACTGAAAAGCCACATTGTGTTTTGCTAGCTGCATTAGCAGAAACCTTATACAGCTCTGGAGCAGAGCGAACAGTAAACACTCAGGCCGATATCAGTGAGATACAATTTCAATCCGTAATGCTGGATTTCATGCAGACAGTGTTTCTTGTGAATCCCTTGTGCTTGCAAAATCAATTTGTATCCAGCAGACCACACAGTGAAAACTACCAAAGATAGGCACAGAATGTAAACACATTGAAGGACTAAAGCTTAACAATTGTTGCCCATATATCCAATGTGGTTTGATTTCATGAAAAGTATTTTAACTTTAATTTAACTTTTGGAAACACTCATATACGCAGACTCGGGCAAAGGTATATGCGGGGTTGCATAGCTAATTATAGTTGTGTGGGGCTGTGATGGCGAGGCGCGCTCCTCACTGTGTGGTGGAGCCACTGAGGCTGCACAAACATCTCCTCAGAGGCCCCTGCTCCTTGTTTAATGAAACATCGCAGGGGCCCTGCCTGCGAATACACACAGAGAGGCACAGCGCAATCTGATGGACAGTGTCACCGGGGCCATGCCAATTATGTTTTCAGCGAAAGCCCACAAACCCCTCCCTCTCCTTCATCTGCACCCCCCCCTACACACACACACACACACACACACACACACACACACACACACACACACACACACACACACACACACACACACACACACACACACACACACACACACACACACACACACACACACACACATCCCAGACCCCCCCCCTGCCCAGACATAGAATAACAGGACAGAGATATGATTACTAATCTGCCCCGCCAAAAGCCAAACACTAAAAATGTTGGGATTTGTTTGTTCAGTCATCAAGAAGTGTTTCAAACTGAAGTGTGGGTCTGGAGGGATGATGGTGTAATGAGAGTTTGCTGCTTCAGATGTTTGTTTTCGTTCTGATTGGATTGCGTGAGGTTCGATGTGTGTCCGGGTGCTCACTGGTCTCGTTGTGGGTGCAGCAATCTACTTTTAATGGCAGCAATTTGTTGGGTACACCCGGGTTGGTGTCAGGGACTGTATACTAGATTACAAAAGACACACTTAGTTCTGTATCCATGTAATGTAATACAGTAACGATGGTTTTTCGACTTGGTGACATACTGTGCGTCATGTTTGCTGTTGAGGAGAAATCACTCCAGGAACCTCTGATCATCCTTCTCCCGCCTGACGTGTCTCTGCTCACAGCCTGAGACGATAACCTTCTCTCGTTTCCTCTTCTGATTGTCTCTGCTGCTGCGTTTTCCACACGGACGAGGATGTGATGAACTGCTCTTTTCATGGAGTCATTCAGTGCGCCGGCAAAGGTATTACATCCACCTGACGAGAAAGGATTGATCTTTCATTTGTCAAAATCTTTAATTGTACTGGAGTTAGACATCACATGTGTTACTGAGCTGAGAGCAAGAGTCGGGGGAATAGAAGAGAAAGCGAGTACAGGGGGTGGGCTCCGAAGGTGATTTAGCTTCTGGTTTGAATATGATCAGAAGAAAAGGCACAAAGGGTTATTGTCTGCGAGAGTGAGAGCCCCCTCTTTGTCAGCCAGACCTCCGCATACCTGAAACTGTGATTTATAATCATTAAATAACCATTAACTTATCTAAAAATATAAACAATTAACCAACTGTACTTGCATGGCTTAATACATGATAGCTTATAGTATTTTTCCGGAGAGACGTTCATCCTGCTTCAAAAAATGTTTAATCTTACAAAAATAAAGTTTCAGAGATGAAACTATACTATCTGTTTCCAACCTTTTAAAATTCAAAGATGCACTGCTATTGGCCATATGTGCTGTAGAAGTGAGCCTATTCTCTGCCTGTCTTTATTTTCTTATTCAGACCCACTCAAGCAACAATGGTGGATAAACCCACACATACACAAAGGCAGAGAAAGGATCTGTAAATGAGCAGTGGAAGGCCTCAGAGCCGGAGACGTGGCCATGTCTTTATTTTAGCGTAACAGGATTAGCGAGCCCATGAAAGGGGACAGCACGCAAAGTGACACGATTATGGGTGGTGTCAGTTTCACTTTACAGTTTGAAGTGTTCTCAGTCTTCCTTCCATGAGAGGAAGCTCAGCGGAGCTCTGCCCCGGAGCTGAGATCGCTTCAGCGGCTCGTGAACCCTTCAGACGTGGCTTTTTGAGGCTGACACGGGGGGGGGGGGCCTCCACCACTCCTTTACCCCCCGCAGCACACTCAGCTCATTGGGCATAAGAAACACAATTAAATTCAGCTAAAGCAAGACCACTGACTGCTCAGCTGCAGCCTAATAGGATTAAGAGAGGAAAATAAATCTAATTGCATGTTATTGGTCGGAAGTTAATCCTCCATGGCTTGACACTCGAGTGAGTTTTGGCGGGTGTGTGCGGCGTGCTCCTCGGATTTTGTGTCGTTCACAGTCAACAGTTTCGGTGGGACAAAGCCAAGGGGTTGCACTTGACTCCTGACAGCGGCTCAAAACCACTGAAAAGCTTCTTAAGTGGCCTGCGAATCTTATCAAGTGCACACTCTTGTATGAAGAGCGCACCCAGTAAGAGTGCGCACACCAGGGGAACGATGATGTCAGGACCACAGTGCAGACTGATATTAGGTTTCAGGTCCTTGTGCGGAATCATTTGGGCTGAGGGGATTATGAAACCTCGAGAATGTTCCTGTGATTGCAGACGTGGGAGGTAAGAGGAGGTGCTGAGAATTAATTGTTTCATTACACAGTTTTGAGACATATTAGAAGGGATTAACATGCAATTACTCTGTCGTCCAATGACACCTGAACTGATTTCTAAGGGCTCTGTTAAATGAACCAAAGCTGTATAAAACACTTAACTTGCTGTTTGGTTTCTGAAATGGTTTCCAGTCCTAAAGCAGTCCTGTGAACAGATCGGATTTTTCTCCAGGCTCCTTTTGTACATATTATTAAGTTGTTAAAACTATCAAGTCAGAGGTTGGGTATTTAACCGCACAGCCACACGCATTGTTAATCCTCTCTCTGTTGTTTCAACTCGACAGATTTGGCCTCTCTCAAGGTTTCTCTCTAAGTGTACAATACCTTTCAGCTGTGCATATGGTCATGGATGTGCAAGATGGCTAAATAGCTAGTGGTGTAAATAGGACCCAGACGATTGAGTTGGGAGTGGATGGAAACAGTTTTCTAACTTATTTACTTTGGAACGATCAGGAAAACCACCTATTTACTTCTCCAAAGATAAAAGTCTGCCTTTAATTTGGTGAGCACTTCAGCGGTTCACTTAACAACGAATACTAATGGCTCTCTCTTGGACAGCGGCCTTGCAGCGTGTGAGATTTACAGCATAGTGACGGACTCCTTAGCTGCAAGCAAAGGACACAGAGACAAGTCAGCTAACCTCAAACGACACTGGGTTTAGTTCTCCGCACAAAGGCCTGCACTTGTTCCATCCTAATGTTTAGTCACTGGCCACTGAAACTCTAAGCCAGCTTCAGCAAGCTAAAGTGCTGGTCACCCTCAATACGGATCAGGACTGAAACCTGCTGCGTATTACTGGAATTCTCAGTTTGTCTCATTGTAAATTTATTCTTTCACTTTATATGTTTAGTTTTCACGTTGATGCACAACATGCTACAATGATATCAAAAACAGTCATTGTTATTAGTTTCAGTTGGTAAAACATCAGATGGAATTCCAACAACACTAGACATCACATACAGATGTAGCTGTGAGTTGTTATCTCACTGAATGGGAGTCGACAGTTGATAATTGGCACAATCACATGTGTTGTTTTAAAGGCAAGAATCTCCTTGGAAGTAATTTTGCGTCTTTGATCACAGCCTGATCACCTGTCTACTTATCTGGACTGCTGTACACAGGAGGCCTCTGTTTAGTGTTTAGATAGCGTCTTGGTTATCCATGTGGCTTCTTCCTTTGTGTGGTCAAGCCTGGAACAGATGAGCCGTGAAGAGAGAGCGGCTTGTGTCCAGTGGTGAGTGGGCTGAATGTCGGTGAAACCCGAAGAGTGCATCAGGATTTTCCCTCACACTGATAAAACACAGATTTAGGGCCACTCATAAAACACAAGGCAAATTGTGCGCTTATAGCCATCTCCCTCAAGACCTGGAAATCGGGGCCAATCATTTTCCATCTTAAATACCTCTGCCAAGTGAGGTCGATTTTTTTCCACTTTTGTGAGTAGATGGAAGTTTGAATCTTTTTCACCATTTTAAAATTATTTTTAGATTGTTAATGGAATAGAATGGTTTATAAACATAGTCTACAATGTCTTGTAATCTATACATTTCAATTGTCTGATAAGAAAAAATACTAAACCTTTATTAAAATTCCACATTATCTGAATTTCAAATAATTAAACATATATTGGCTTGAACATAGTTCAGTATACATATACAGCACATACTTCAAGACCAAAATCTGCAAACTAAGGTGTAATAAGTGTTATCATTGGATTAGCTGCTTCATAAGCCTCCTTTCCGCTCTCATAGTTCTGGAAGGAAAGTCCTTTCACACGTAATTGAACCCAAAGTTCATATCCTTACGCATCGCACCAATTATCTCAATATCCGCTCATACAGAACCTTTTAAACTTGAGGAGTGCAGCAAACTCTGAATCCAAGCTCGCCAAAGAGGAATTGCAACAATGTATTGAATGAATGCAAGAGTGCTTGTTTACACAGTACCAATTTAACCAGACCGGTTCACACTAAATAATGACCATTTCAATTAAACTATGATATAATAATGATATAAAACCTATTCTGCTGATGTGTGAAATTTATTCAAAATGTTTTGTGTAAATAATGTTGGTTTTGTACTTTTGCAGGTACCCAGGAACAGCACATTTCCTATCTACATCTGTTGCAGCACAGTAAAACACCATCATGCCTTTTTACCGCAGTTTAACAGTAGCTCAGCAGTGATGGTGTGGAAAGAAATGTGGCAACAGAATCAGCCTGGGGCTCAATTTATTACCCTCTGTAAGTACAGAGAGAAAAGACAGCCACGCTTCCTGCAATTCCATATGAAGCCCCAAACTAACTTAATTAGGATAATTACAACTTTCATCAATTCACTGTCACAACGTTGGGATTTTCCTTACTTTACCTTTTATTTCAGAGGCAGATTTTTCCCCTCAGTCTGCTGTTTCCCCTCCTCTCTGTCTCACTGCCCCCCCATCCTTTCTCTCTCTCTCGTTTCACAAGAAAAGGGGAAACGAGAATATTACCACAAATAGTAAAGCGACTAACTGCAGCCAGGTTCTTTTTGAAATAATAATGGGTACAGTGCTTAGTATTGACCCTTGAAAATGTCTTGCAGTAAAAAGTGGAGGAGGAAAGAGGAAAATGCCAGCGGGGAGTTTTACATGAACACGTCCAAGTGAATATATCAGTTTATATTGTAATCTTTGTGCAGAGGAACAGGAGGACTGAGAGAAGGTTGAGAACAGGGAGTGGAAGTGAGTGAGAGAGAGCAGGAACCTCCTCTGGTATCTAACTGATTACAATGAGTCCCTTTCAAGCCATAGCACCCATTGCTGTGACTTGATATGATTTTTATCATATGCTGAAATGCTACATTACCAAGTGGGCAGTAAATTATGTCCAAACCAATAAAAGTGGGACCCTGTGCGGCCCAGTGGGAGGAGATGATGGCAGAAGGGGGGTTGGGTGGGGGCTTCGTCAGGAATGAGAGAAGGATATGATAGGGTGGGCTTCGGGGTGTGAGGGGCATGGCTGGAGTTTGTCTTGATTAGTGGAGTCTGGGTGCGCATGAGAGTCTGGCGATAAGGCCGCTTGCAGTGTGTGTGTGTGTGTGTGTGTGTGTGTGTGTGTGTGTGTGTGTAGTGGGTGGATAGGCGTAGATTTATGTGTGCGTTTAGTGAAGGTGTGTGACTGTCGGAGGTCAGAGAAATCAAAGAGGGGAGCCGTGGGTAAATGTGTTTCAAAGCTGCCCCCAATAAATGAGAAAGCAATAAATTAGCCTCAGTTACTTAATGGTTGTCGAATGAAACTGGATTGGTTTCATATCTCTGGCCAGAGAATCAGTGCATTTTCCCTTTTTATTGTCAATAAAATGTATCTGAAATACATCACCGGAGATGGCTATGTTATCACAGTCTGACACTTTTGCTTAATAATGGAAGATTATATGTGGTCTATGATTTCTGTGATATCTGATATAGTTTTTCATAATATTGAGATTTTCCATTTCATTTCATTCCAAACAAGTTACTTTTTATTAGTGATAGAGAGTAAAAATCAGTATATGTTGTAATATTCTTGGTTACTTTGAGTTGTGTACTGGGCAAATCTTTATTTCAAAATAATAGGAATGCATATTTTTACCAGAATAGTGCCCCTTAAATCACCATTCTCCAAGAGAAGTACATTTTTGGGTCCAAACTAACAGTGTTGATGTTGTGAATTTGATGAATGACGAGGTATTAAAATGGTGACATCACTTCATTAGCAGTGGCCACACGGCCGGTCAACTAGGGAGCAATGATGTTAGCCGCTACTTGTCCCATTGTGATTGTAACGCACCCAACATGTGTCGGAGCCTCTGATGACTCAGCAAGTGCTGAAAGGAACCTGAATAAAAATGACAGTACTGGGAATGAGGGCTAATATTAGCTAGCTTTCAAATGTGCCCTTTTCCAGTGAAGACAAAAGCCAGATGTCAGAGGGTGTTGGTCAGTTCTTTTGTCCTGTATGAAAGGAGCTTCACACACTGTTTAGTATTGTTATGAAATAATAAATGATACAAATTGAATCAAATTCAGTTTAGTTGAACTTATATGGAACTTACGTAGCACTTGTAGTTTGGCTTTTTTGAAGCAAATTGTACTTACTTGATTCTTTCTGTAATGTAGATAATATATCCTTCCACAAAAAGTGAAAATAACTCAAATGTAAGTTTCACTGTATGCAATACGTATGAACTCTAGAATAATGTGTGTGTGTGTGTGTGTGTGTGTTATCCTACTCATCTGCTGTAATTTGTTTATTTCCATCCTCTTCATAAACACCATTAGAGGGCAAATAGGTGATCGTAAACTGGAAAGGCTCTGCCTCCCATTTTCTCCGACAATTAAGATAAAGTGAGGAGATTCAGCTGAGCATCTTTATTGGCCACTTTGAAGACGAGTGGGATAACTGTCTCTTGTTGCTTTTTGCAGCTGATTCTGCTGAGCTGTGCGATGCAGCTCACTGATTTGTTCACCAGGTGTTGGTGTCATAGGGCGGCAGTCATGCATATCAAAAACATTTTCAGAGATAAAGCCAGATCAACAGCGATTTTATGCAAGTGTAGATTTTTAATTAGCAATGCATAATCACCATTTTCGTATTTGTGCATAATTTATTACACTAAAATGCTATTGGCCTTTTCAAGATTAGTCCAGTTTGCAGTTAACTCTGTCTGTTTAAAACTACCTGAGCTGCAATTGAGAATTTTTTAATGCCACGACCGACATTAACGTCTCTTCTTCTTTTGTGTCGACTTTCATTATCAGAAACTGGCGTCAAAACTGAAATGAAAAAAATCCCCTTTCTTTGTGATGTTTATTCTTCTTTTTCCCATATCCGCTCCCAGTCCGTCTGTAGCCTCCCACCCCATTCACCATATTCCCGGATGCGATGGCTTGGAGCCAGCGATAGACTGCAGATGAAAGGGTAGAAAGAAGGGGGAGATGGTAATGAAGCAGAGGGAAGAGACAAGAAGTCCCCGCGGGTACGCTGACGCCTCACGGGACTTGTTTCACTGTCAGACCACGCTGGCCCCCACGTCCACAGCTCCCTGTGGAGTAGATGTGTCAGAGGATGTTCTGGGTCAGCCATGGGAAGAGACCATGTCTGACCAGATATCGTCTTTTCGCCAGATTACCAATTGTGCTTTTCATGTCAGGGAGTGTAAATAAAAAACAACGAGGTTGGACCAAGAACTATTACAATATCCTGAATCTGAGTTGTCGCAGGGCCTCTGTGCACACAAGGAACTGAACAGACATGGTAACACAGAGAGCTTTAGCAATGACAGAGTATTATGACGATGAAACGTCCACTGGTTCCTCCAAGCTCATCGGGCTTTTTGCCTTGGTGTTGGCCCTTCAGCTTCTGTGAGTGGCAGGCGGCACCATGCTACGTCATCCTGTAAGCAGCTCTGCTTTTGCTCAACAATTTACCACTTTAAAAGGCCCAATGGCCAATCTGCAGACAATCGTCCCCTGTAACACTATCTGGGCCTTGCTGATAAAATGCAGATGTGGCTCCTCTCAATGTGAATTTGTGACCCATTAAGTGGAGCCCCTCCTCTTTCCTCACCACTCCATCCCTCCTCTTGGCAGAGACTCGAGACTGCCCTTTCACATGCATTCCCCAAAAGCAGGTATGTGGATAGTATCAGGCTAAAGAGTCACAATGGTGAATTTGTTCAACAAGGAGCACCGCATTACTTAAATCCAAGCGTGGCTCTCCCTCTCTTTGAGATCGGCGGACTAGATTGGCACAGTCTCCCCAGCGTCTCGTTTAGGGACGGACAAAAGGTGAATTCAAGCGCTCCCTTTGAGGTTCACAAGACCTGACTCAAGTCTATTGATGCCAAGTCTCCCTTCAGTCTCCCAAAATGTCTCCATTGGTCAGGCATCACCACAGTGTCTCTGGACAACCTGTGCAACAGTTTGGTTGCACTTCAGTCATCTAGAACAAGAGCAACCATATTGATATAATGACTCAAATCCCCGAGGACAAACCAGTGTCGTGTTTGACTGAATGTGTGCTAATGTCACACCTGTGCACCTTTATTCCTTTGATCTTGGTCATTACCATCTGCTGTTTTGTTTGGACAAGACAATGTTTTAATGGCAGCAGTGTCTAGATCAAACAATGAAACACATACAGGTGTTTGCCGTTCGAGCAGAGAATAGAGTGCAATACTTTCTGTAACATTGCTATTGATGTGGTTGATGAAGGAGATCAAACAAAACAGGAAAAACACAGATTTAAATCGTAATTTAAGCACATAAGTACATTGATTATGTCTTTGTGAGTCTGTAATGATGTTAGCAAGCTACAACACCTTAGATTGGTCATCTGCACATTCAATTTAACATTGTATCAATTTGTGACACTGACCAATCTTACTCAATCGAACACATTGAGCCTGAGGGAGTCGGCTGCTTTATGTTGGCATTTCAATGATTGTCAAAGAACGATCCAGAGGCCTTGATGCAACCGTCTCAATAAATAGATGTTCAGATCAAAAGCAACCCTCTTCTATTCAGGTAGCAATAAGACAGTAAATCCAGAAAGGTCCAAAAAGTCTTAGCTAAAGATCCTTGACTCTGAAATCTTGTAACAATGAATGAACATGTTATTTCAATTATTTTTTGCATTTAAACAGCAGAATTACAAGATTCACATTCATATATTCAGTTTGTCTCTTGAGGGACTAATAGTGTGTTTTGCATTGTATCGTATCATTTCCTAAATGACTAAGGAATATTCTCTTATACATATGGTTGTGTGATAAGATAACATCCGACTTTATTAATCCCGAAGGAAATTCTTGCAGGGCTTAATCAAATTGTTTGGTTGCAGCCAAATATAACCAGGTTTAACTTTATTTCCTGGATGACATGGTTCTTTCTTATTGAAATGAAGAAAGGAACACTGTTGTGTGTTTGAACAAGGCCTAAGGTCCCCTGTATGCTCCAATTGAGCTGCATGTCTGATCGTCTATCAGTGCCTGAAACCAAGACCCCCCCCAATCCCTTTCACCGTCAAGAAAAGCCCTAAGGTACTGGTACAAACACTTTTGCCTTTTGATCGGGTTCAACGACCTAGTTTGTTTAAAGCACACCCAGACCTTAAAAAACTCTGCACTGCTGCTTAAAAAGATTGTTTTAGCCTCAGTAGTGTAAGTGTCTGAATTACCTGTGGTTTTTCCAAAGGGTCATGAGTTAGTTACCGACAGCGGTGGAGCAGTGTTGTGCAGTATGGCTGCCACTGAACAAAATCCAGTTTGTCTATCTCTCTGTTTATCTTTGCTCTGTGTCTAACTGATTCAAAATAGAACCAGTTCCATTGACTTGAAATGAGAACCTCAAAGTCGTTCACATGCACGCTGGGGACTAGTCGAGTTACGGCTATCACATTAGCGATGCTATGAGTTTCTCTTCATATCCATAAGTAGTTAATTTTATTTTATGACTTCCATATAATTCCTGTAAGTTTTGTTTTGACCACCCTGACCGCCTCTGATTTGAAAGCAGCCAAATAACAGTGTCTCAAACTGTTTATACTGACCTCATTCTTCAATTTGTAAAGATCCCCCCTCCACTGTGGCTTGGCCCAGTAGTGCCTCTGGCTATGCTTTTACATACTCTGTGATCTAGCTCATTGCACCACTTCTCTGTGAATAGAGAGAGTTAAAGTCAAAGCCTGGAGTAACAGAGGAGAGCATTATGGATGAGGAGCCTGTGAAAAAAAAGCACCATTGAAAAAAAAGGACTGTGACAGTTTAATTGGTCGAATTAGTCACGATATTCAAATCGCCTCTGTTGACCAGCCAATGACTGAAGTGTGTACTACTGCAGGCTGGGCCAACCACACAACTCTGTCCAGATTGCAAACAAGACACATTAGGCTTTCCATTCCTGCCAGGGAACCCCCCCCGTCCAGTGGCACAGCCCTTCTGCCAGTGTAGCTCCTTGAAAACGTTGCTACTCTCTGGCTCCATGGAAAACATTGAAAACTCCTTTATAATATCTGTCAGCTCCTCCAGTCTCCAACATAAACAGGTGTTCCGCCCAAGCCAGTGTATTTACTTATGTCAAGGCTCTGCTTACATGTACAGACACTCAACACACTTTTAACATTCTCCTCAGTGCTACAGTCGAGCGGCACTTGGCATCAGCGTCTGCGGCTCGGCTACACTGTTTCAAGAAGACAAATTAAAGCCATATAATTTGCCTGCTGAAAGACTTGCTCTGTATCGCGAGTGTCAGGGCCCGAAGCAGGCGTTAACTCTCTCCAGCCGCCCAAACATACTCACACTCATATACACACACGGTCCACGCTCACACTAACATATATGTAAGACAGCGACAGAAAATATCACAAGCGCTCCCCATAGCATGGTTAACGTGGTTGTAAAACACGCCGGCCTGCAAGTGGCTCCAGCTTGTAATAACTGGTGCTGACAGTAATATGAGTGTGTGTGTTTGTGTGTGTGTGAGTGTGAGTGTGTGTGAATCAGGGCAATAGTGAAATATTTATACAAAAGTGTTGCAGAAAAGAGGAAGAAAGGCGTGAATCGCTGAAGATACGTTTATTTGTATGTATTTTTAGGTAATTGTTCAGAATCTTTGGGATATACGTGTAGGCAGTGACACTCTAATCTCAGCAGATTAAGGACAGTGGTGGAGTCAGGGCATAGGTATCTTAGTTTAGTTTATCATAGCTCAGCATACAGACTGGAAGAAGAGGGAAACAGCTAGCCTGGCTTTCTCCAAAGTTTAAAAAAACTTGCTGCGGTTGATTTCACATTCATCTGCTGAAGATGAAAGAGGAGAATTTCTGTGTTTTCACATTCTGAATCTAAATTGTGTCCAAGCCAAATTTGTCTGATACGGAACACATGACGTGACTGTGTAAACTTGAAACCTCACTGTGTACACACACTGAGGAATAACCTTCCACTGAAGTAGGAAATATTTAGTTTCCAGTTGTCAAACTTCTGAAATGAAAGACATATATTTGCATGTTCAGTGATTCTGAATATTTCATCTACAGCGAAGCGGTAAATCCAATCTAAGGAACTTTGCTGAACTTGTAGTTTGTAAAAACCACATCAGATAGTAAATATGATTCAGATATGATCATCATTTATTATCTAAATCCTCTTTGCTTGAGTGCTGTGAGCCTCTCGTGCTTTTGAAGATTCTGTTCATGCGCAGTAAGAGCATGGGCAGGGTGCAGCAGGCAGGCCGGTCGTTGTGACAGACAGGTCAGCCAGCCAATCATCTTATCAGGTCCGAATGTTGTGTATATTACTGTTCTGCAAGGGCTATAGACACTGCTTTTATTTCAGATTACTTTATTTATTCATGGTTTTTGTGACGTAAAGAGTATTACAACAAGTAATATAAAGTGTTTCGGAAACAAATAACCATCCCTTACCTTTAAGGTTAAGCAACTAAAACTTGATTATGGACAGATAAGGATTATTGATATAACAAAGCAATCATTGAGTGTGTGACAAACCCTAAACTCAGCTCCTCCCGTCTTCCGTGGGATGCCTGTGACCTCCACCTTCACTTTATAGCCAGCTTAATGATGGGAAAACCAACTTCCTGCTTTGGTAATAACTGTTGCCATCTGATGTAGTGTGAGGTGCAATGTTGTCCGATATGAACATATTTCTTGGGTTTCTATACAAAGAGCAGAACTGTGAAGGCTAAATGTTTCAACCCACACTGGATGCAAAGAAAACCTGTTGCTTGTGAAGACACATGCTGCGGCGCACAATTGACATGTTTACATTTTTGTTCATATACGGCTTAAACCAGCACGATACCATTGTTCCCTTTAGACAGAGCACAGCTTCCCCCCTGTTTCCAATCATTATGCTAAGCTACGCAAAGCTAAGTTAACTTCATCTCGGCTTAAGGTCTACTTAAAACACACACGATTGATATTGACCTCCTCATCACACTCATGGAGAGCAAAAAACCAGATTTCCCCAAATGTCAAACTATTCTTTAGTAAGCTGAAGTAAAAAAAAAAAGTGGATCTTGCGCAGAGGGAAAAGGAGAGGATACGAACGAGAAGAAGGGGAAGAAGAGCGATAGAGCCCATCAAAATGCCAAAAGTAATAATCCTTATGAGACACAAAGCCGTGCACTCCCTAGTGTTCATATGTGTGATAATGTGGCTTGGCCTTCAGCCACTTCCAACAGTTAAAGAAAGCACTAGAGAAGAGAACAGAGGCTGTCCCTTCCACTTACCTCCCCCCAGCTCTCTCTCTGACTCTCTCTATATAAATGCTTGGCAGTTTTACGCATGGCTGGGAGCAATTTCCCACAATGTGTAAATTAGTCAATCTCCCAAGTCAGTAAAGTGGCCTTTGATGGGGAGGACATTAATGAAGTGTACCATTAGGCCTCACATTTGTATTCTTAGGGGCTCTCCAAGCTTTTGATGTCGCGGGGCCCCATGGCTGATTATCCACATGCCAGCGCTGCATGCCTCTGTTACTTAGACGGGAGGGAGGGAGGGAGGGAGGGAGGGGAAGAGAGAGAAGGAATCGATGCTGGACATTTAATGCTCTCTCTCTTCTTTTTTGCCGCCCCGCTGGACTGTCCACGCCGTCCTGCTGGCCATTTGAAATTGGCAAGAGAAAGGAATGGAACGAGGGAAGGACGGAGAGGAGAGAGGGAGAGCGCTCCCAAAAAAAAAGTGCAGCCTAGGAACTGGACTTCTCCCTGACACTTCAAAGCGCTGTCTGGAGTAAATTGCTGTGGACCGCTTCATTCAGAGTATGAGGGCTTTCCCTTCGTGGATGACAGTTGCATGGTGACAAAGTTCAATTGGCACTGGTAGGAGTGGAGTTGGGGGGGGGTGCAGATCAAAGCTGGACCATTGTAATGGTTTTGTTCCGTGGAAAATCGCTTTTTGTCCCCGGCCTTTTCAAGCCAACTCCTGGCTCCAGTCAGAGTAAATGGGATTTTTAACTCCCTTGTGTGGGTGGAAGAGCGAGGGGAGGTAGGGGGGGGGGCAGAGGGAGGGGAGATTCTGAGCCTCAGGCTAAGGAACTCAAGATCCCCCCTCCCTCCTCCCCACATCTACCCCTCCCCTCCTGCACTCCCTCCCTCTCTCTCTCTCCGCCCTATGACAATGCAAGGCCAACTATGTTGATGTTTCTGGGCCTTTCATCTGAACTCGGCATCGTAATCTTCACAGAGAAAGTTTAGTAGAACAATTACGTTTATTGTAAATACCAGAATGAGAAGCGGCAATGACTTACATCCTCAGAATGTCCGCTGTCAGGCTCTCGTCTGCACGTGCACGCTCATGCACAAACAAACAAATTCCCCCCCTGTCTGTCTCCATATCTGCCTCTCTGCTGTCTTCTTTCTCTCTCATTGACAGTCCCACACATTAAATATAATTTCTGCTGCGCTCTGGGAGATAAAGCAGAACTTGAGGACGTTGATCTTGTCCAATAATGGACGAGTAAACAATCAGCAGCTATAACTCTGAGCCTTCATGTCTTCCTCCTCCCGGGCTCCATTTTCTGTCATATCCACTCTCAAAACTGTGATATGGGAAATACCATTGTTTATTTTTCACCATTAGTGAGCTTTTGTTAGCCATGATAATGTTTTGGTCTGAACTGATGTACAAAATCTCAACAATCGTTGCGTAGATTTCCATGACATTTGGAACATTCATTCCCACAATAGGATAAATATTTTTGGTGGATGACTAGATCTAAACAATTGGCAGATTTGCATCAAATCTTCATATTCCGTAACAGCACATCGGTCTCTGTACTTGTCTGACGGACTCTAAATTGAGCATCAAAAAGTGTGTGTGTGTGTGTGTGTGTGTGAGTGTGTGTCTGAACGCCTCCACACACACAAGGTATGAGGGTATTTTAGTGGCCAAGTGCGTCAGACAGAGCTTGAGCACAGTTTGTATGATTGACTGTACGAGCTGCTCGCCAAATGTCTCAATTTTTTCCCTTGAGCTCGGGGAGAAAAGTGTTATTTCTTCAAAAGCCCCATTTGAGAAACTCTGCAAGCCTGTAATTGCTGGGGAAAAGGCCGGACAACCTGCCAAGCCAAACACTTGAGAGGGAATTTGAAATATTGTAAACAGTAGAGTAACCCACTCACTGTCGAGACCAAGACCAGGGGGGGAAGAGGAGACGTGGGGGTGCTGGAGGGCTGGAGGGTGGTTGTGCATGAAACATATAGAGTGTGCCTTCCGATTTATAAGCAGCGATGAGCAGCGTCTGCTTTGAAGCTGCCCCGGAGGAGGTCCCTCTGTGAGTGAAAAAAGTCCTGGTGAAGAATTCTTCCTTTCTCTGTTATTCTTACCTACAAACTCCAGATGAAGGCGCCTCAGCATCACACCTTCTGCAAAACCTGCCACCTCCTCAACAACATTTTATTCCCCCGCCACAGTTTTTGAACAGCGAATGTAGTTTATGATCACCACTAACCTCTTTTATGTGTTGACACAATATTTTTCTTGTGCAGTCAAATAAAAGCGGGGGATTGTTATTCTAGCACGACCCCATTTTCCCGTCCTAATGACCCAAGCTACGCTCCCCTGGAGTAGGAACCATTAAAACCCAGTTTGGGTTCAGTGGAATTCGGCAGTTCTGTAGGCTTATTCCCCCCCACTACTCTTTCCTCGCCCGCTTTTTTTTTTGAACCCTCCCCTTTTAAAAACCAAAATCCCCCGACACCAATTAGAAGGCAAAAACGGAAATCTTTGACCAAACATGACATTTACAGGCTAGAACTCAAGACTTTTAACAGCTCCCCCCCCCCCCCCACGCACATATTACAGGAGCTCATGTGCATGCAAATGGTTCTCACACGCACACATACAAAATGCACGACTCAGCTAATTAATTCTCCTTTCAATCTCATGTCAGACTGCCACCCTCAGCGTCGACCTGTGTCAGTCTCCACAAAATTACATCTACATGTGTCTGTGTGGCCGCATTTTAACTTGACTGGACCACAGCATTAATTAAGATGGAAACACATCATTTACAGACGCCCCCTGTTCTCCTCCCCAACCCAGGACTACAGAGAGTACACAAAAACAGTTGGGTAATTACTGATAATTAAATCAATTACAGGCAGTCTCTTGCCTTGCCAGCTCTGGATGGCGGCGGCTGTGTCAGGGCGCACCAAATATTTGAACAGCACAATCCAAATATTCTCCGTTCCCTGTGCCGACAGCAGTCAGTGTCGGCCGTGTGGGCAGTGCCAGCAGGCGGCATGGCCCTGATGAGCCGCAGCATTAATGACGAGGTGATTAGTCAGCTTTTCCTTCCTGCGGAAGAGGCTCTGCAATTTCATCCCAATCATAGTTTGCTTTGAAAGGTTTTTGGACGACTCCAAAAAAATTTTTGTGGCCACTTAAATTGTTTTTACTCTTTTTTTCCTTCCAGATGACTATCTGGTGCTCTTGCAGTCATGGTTGACAGAAAAGAGATAAAATGGCCCATTGACTACGTCCTTTGGGGGGTGGGCTCAGGCAGGGAGAGGGAAACACAGCGGGTCTGAGGTTCAAGATGCTCTGCTGCTTTTTAAATTCTAAATAAGATCATTAACTTTTCACATTGTTTCGAGTCCTGAGAATTGTCTCTTTAATTTGGCTTATTGTTGATTGTTGGTCAGAGATGAACCAAGCAAAATGAAACACAAATGCCACAGTGTTACCGGTAAAGACAGAACCACCTTTCATTATGTTGTCTGTAATTGCTATCCATATTAAAACTGGTTGGTGGGAATATAAAAACTGTGTG
Source organism: Limanda limanda (assembly GCF_963576545.1). Classification (NCBI taxonomy): domain Eukaryota; kingdom Metazoa; phylum Chordata; class Actinopteri; order Pleuronectiformes; family Pleuronectidae; genus Limanda; species Limanda limanda. The sequence goes on from NC_083639.1 coordinate 14,222,017, forward strand.
ATTTATGTTTAGACATGAGTTGGAACAAGTCATGCGATGTGAAATCCTCTGGGGATTGTGGTGGCAGGGTAAGCAGCCTTTGACTCTCTCTACCAGGTTTTTGTGTGGCATTATTAGCTGCATCTGATGTGGAGCAGTGGGGTTTGGGAGCGGGGAGTTTATCAGATGCACATTTGGTGTGTACAGGCAGCCGTGGAGGGGAGTGGCCACCAACGTCTCTGTGTGGTTTTGATAAAGATAGAGATTTATGCTCTTCCAGCATTTATGAGTCTGGGACATTGTGGCAATGCCTACTTAGACCTGCCGCCACCTCTGTCTCGACAAGCAGGGAGGGAGGCGGATATCATTAACTACTCCCTTCCCTCCCTCTGACCCCACCTTTTCCACTCCAACCCCCCACCATACCATAGAGAACAAACCCTGATAGACTGTTGCCCCAATGAACTGTCACATGCATACAGTGACCATGCTGATAAGCATTTACTGACAGCTGCAGGGAGGATTTCCCCAGGGTGTCTCTATCAGACCACTGTCTCTTTATAAGGTTATCGGATCAAACAGACGTTAATATCAGGGCAAGGCCTAATTCGCATTCAGTAGTCGTGATATAAGGGGAGCTTTGAAAGGGAAAAAGATAAAAGTGATAGTTCATTACAAGGGTCAGCAGGAGGACAGCCATGATCACTAACATGAGCCTTATTCTAAATAAAACGATAGTGGGTGAAATATAAAAATGAAGCCTTTCTGAACAGTGGATCCTACTTTTTAGCGGAAGCTGGATTTGACTGCAGACTGACATTTGCTGCAGATAGTCCACAGAGGCTTGGGTCGGAAGGGAGAGGGCGCAGAGGGCAGGAGGGGGAAACAGTGCGCCGCTGTGCTCGTCCCCCCCTGGCTTATTGAATTACCTAAATGAGCAGAGGAGACCGGGCTGGGGCTCTCAGTCGTTTGAAGTTTACAAATCATCCTGACTGGTCTGGGGCCTGGGGGAGACGTCGCGAGGGAGGGAGCGGGTGGGGGGTGTCTTTTGATGCCTTAAATAAAAACATCGGGGAAACAAACAAACAAGCAAGAAAAAAGGGGACGAAGAGGAAGACAGCGAAGAGGTGGTGAGGAAACACCACGTTACCCATGGCAACTCGAGGATGGTGATGGTGGAGAAACCACTTCCTGTGTATGATAGGAAAATAACACAAGTTCACTGCATTTTGTGTGTGTGTGTGTGTGTGTGTATGTGTGAAAATAAAGTTTAAGTCTGGGTGCTGCTCTGTGTGCAGACAGATGAGTGTCTTAAGGGAAAAGTTGGTAATTTTCTAAAATGTGCATATTCATAGTCTTTCTGAGACGGGGACGATATGATGGATGAAGTGTAAAATAAACACATTGTGGATGATTCTTTTGGCTGCTGGTTGCCCGGCCAGCTCATGATGATGACATAGAAAATATTGGCGGATTTTTCTCCCTGTTTCCAGTCAGTCTTTACGCCCACTTTAGCCAATGATCTTATTTTTGAACATGTCTACTTGTATGAAATAAATGGGAATACATTCTGGGCTGCGTTTCATTCCAGAGCGTTAAAGATTTCCATAATGATCTCACATGAAAGTTTTTTTCTAATTCAGTGTGATCTGATCTGATATCAGATCCATACTAAATTAGAAAAATATGAGGAAACTCGTATCTATTTCAAAATTACTAAGTTAAAATATAACTTTGAGGTGGATTATGCCCCCAAAAAATACAGACTAATGATTCTCTCTAAAGGCCAATCAATATCTGATAGTGTCTGGATCTGATGGGGAAAAGATAGTACGCTGTTAGTACAATCAGGGGGCTTTTCCAAGCTATTAAGGGGAACTAATTAATTAGGGCATGGAAATGCATTAAAATGTCTCTCTCCCACTGAGGGCAACATCCATTTTCAGAATGGAAAAGCCTGAAATGTAATTAGTTACATAATCATGGCAAAATAAGGTTGACTTGATTCAAACCACATTGTGCACGTTGCATGTTCCCATTTCCCATTTCCATTCCTCAAAGCGCCCGTAATACAGTATTTTGTTTTCAAACCATATTTACCATTCGTCCCATTTGCAGCTGATTTTTCAGATTCATGAAGCCGACTCATTTATGCAAAACACATGCACACAAGCTCATGACTTCAAACTGACAAAAGGGAAAAAGTGATTTCAATATATACATATTACCAGGAACTCAATCAACAACTGTCTGGGGACGGTAGGAATCCGTTTTAACTTCGTGACCCGTTGGCTCTGCGTCTCTGTAACCACGCGACTCCGCTCTAATTGGACGACACAATGTCTGGGAGTTCTGAGGCTGGACAGAACTCACGGCAAATTACCACTTGCTTCCTGTTCAATCTGAGCGGGCAGTCGAGATGTCAAGGGAGCTGTTGGACTTTGAAAAGTGTTTGCTTTGCTTGGCTTCTCCGGTAACCGTGACCCTGTTGTAATGAAGAATAATTTACCATTTTGGAAAGTTCATTTTCGTCTATGCCTTATTTACAACAGCAACATCCCAACGGTGCATGGAACAGATCCACTAATGTAAGCGGATGAATTGAAATGGCACTTATGAGATTTAGTGAAGGAAATGATCTTCTTGATTTGACAGGGGGAAAAAAAGTCTGGGAATGTTTAATGTTCCTGGCTTTTCTTTAAAAGTATATGTCGTTCATCTGTGCTGGCCTGGTATTTTAAAGAAGTACTGGGAGGGCAATGAAGAAGGGTATTTTACTTTGATTTTTTTTTTTTTTATTGTTTGTATAGCTTTTTATTGTTATTGCTTTGTAAAAGACAATTCATAAATCCACAGTAAAAAAATATATGCAACAGACAAAAACCAAAGATAATATAAAATAGGCTTTAAAATTCAGCCGATAAAATTGGAAAATAGATTTGGGTTAGAGAGAAACAAAAGTATATGTGTGTTTATGTGTGTACGAATGTGCTTTAATGAGAAGCTGCAAAGGTCTGCACAAAGTTTTCAAAATAAAGTTGTACAGGTGTACAATAAAGTTTGCTTTATTGTGACTCGGCACGCACATGCATTGTTTCCAGTCAAAGTTACAAAAAATTAACGTGTATGAAACCTGCAGATTTATATCTTCCTCAGTCCTTTTTGCTCTGTGTCTTAGTGTCACCATGTCGGCTCCGGCAGGCTCCACGTCTCCATGCTGCTGCCTGGTGAAAGCAGTGCCCAGTGGAGGAGGATTGGTAGTGACATCTGGCAGTTTGATAAAGTGGATTTGGTTTCTTAGGGGCAATTCCAGGCTGCTCTCCCCGGGCGCCAGGCCTACTCTGGTTAGTATATGACTTACATGTGTAGGCTGCTGTGAGGGAGGAGTGGTGTGTGTGTGCTTGTGTGTGTGTGTGTGAGTGAGAGAGTGTCAGCATGTACAGTATATCTAAGCAGGTATTGTGTATGTGTGTGTGTGCGTGTGTTTGTATGTGAGGTTTGGTGTATTGAGCGGAGGGGAAGCGGTTAGTTCAAATGGAAAACAGCAGTCCCTACACCACGTGCATTAATGCAAGCCTTTCATCACCAGCTCCCCTAAAGCATGGCCTCTCTCCTTCTAATTTACTATAAACACACACATTAGTCTCATCAATAAACGCTAATGGCTCTTTATGAAACAGAGGTCTATTTCCCATTTTTCTAATGAGAGCCGTACTTCTCTGCAGAGTCTCAGAGTCTGCTCTAATCCATCGCTGAGATGGCTGATCTGCCCTTCCATAACACCCCCTGCAAACCACCGCAAAGTGAAGACAAACACTGAGCAGGCGTTTCCAAATACAGAGACCAGTGCTCGCTAACATGTAGCCACTATCCCTCCACAACACATGGTTCAGAATCGGGTTTTATTGCCAAGCAGGTTACTCACACAAGGAATTTGCTGTGGTGTATCTGTGCAGGTAGGAATATGAAAAATATAAAAATAGGAAACAAAATAAGATATAAAAAATGCAATAAGCACCAGGGGAAGGATCTGTGGAGACTGGATTGTTTAAATTAGAGTGAGTCCGTTATTTTCCACTCTATTCCTCCTCATCACATAGTTCGGTACGTAGAAGCAATAACACACAGGACTTTTTTATTATACCTCTTCAGGTTGTCTCCTCTTGTCAACTTACATAAAATGCTGAAAGGTTCCCAAGAAATTTTGATTTTACTTATCATATTTTCCATAACGTCCACATTGCAGTAATCGTCTGGTAATAATTTGAACAAAAAGTACCTTATATCTGCTGACATGACGCTGCTTTGTAGTTCTTTTTTTTGTAACTGCACTTGTCTAAGTGGATAAAAGGGCTATTGTACCAAAGCCAGAAGAGCTAGATAACTTGGAAGATGAAAGCTCTTCTGAAAATGATGTTTAAATGCGGCATTCAACATAACAATATTTACAAAGAGGAGCATGGAGTCCTTGGGCTGAGAGAAGAGAAATTACTGGCACCAAAACAACAGTCCATAGAACAACTGAATTAAAGTGCAAAATCATAACTAGGAATGTTTTTTTTGTTTTTTTCTTTGCTATATTTTTTTCTTATTGTTGCTTTAAAACTGGACGATTCTTGCTGTATCTGTCCTGAGCGACTGATTTACGAACGTGTTGTGGGTTGTGAGGTTTGCTCAAGGATTGAGCCACATGAAAGCTGAGGTGAAGGTCAATAGCACGGGCCTACTGTGGCTATGAACACATAATGGGTGTTTTCTCACCAGGGCTCACATGAACCCGCTGGGCTCAAGGACAGACAACGCATTCGTCGGAGCCACCATTGACAGGAGAGTCCGCTCCGAAAATGTAAATAGGATTTTTCATCACCAGGCAATTTAATGTGCAGCTTACAGCAGAAATACAACCCAGGAGTTGATGTTGTGTTGATTTTGTGTCTTTAGCACAGCGTTGTACATTCTAGAGAGGCTGATCTTAAAATATCCGTTCAGCTAGGAGTTGCTTGTGTCTTTTTCTCGGTTTGGTTCTTTATTTGTATTTATATACAATATTTCATACTATGGGAATGTCTGTCTAGAGCTGTTACTTTTGAGTATCATTTAATCATTTAATTTGCTCTCAAAGCTAATTAGTTAATTTTAACTACTTTATATACTGTGGGGTAATTCTTTCATTATTAGGTTATTTTCTTATCTAATTATTAGTTTTCATAAATATATATGTATATATATATATATAACTTAAAGGCAACTAATAAAACTAACAATATTTCCCATCTCACGTGCAATGGACTGAAAATATAAAGCCCTGTAAATATTTAACTACAGCTACGTCAAAATCCCACTTGAGTATCTATGCTGGAAGTTGTAAGATTTCATAGTAACATACATCTGAAATAATTTTCTTTTCAAACAAAAGTATAATTTATGCACAAAAAAACAATAAACATGGTCAAATGCAATATATTGTAGAAAATTTTCCCCAGTTGAATTGTTTCAAATGGACAAATGCTGCCACAAATAGTCATCACAGTATGTTTGGATATTGGCAAAATCTAATTATTTTGACTCTTTGATCATTGATTATTTCAGATTTTTACTCGTTCATAAAGCTCAACCTTTCTGACCAAGAGGATTTTAATTGTTCTTAATTTATCCAAGCAAAAATAAATGATAAAATATGAATTGTTAAAATTTGACCAAATAATTTAGTGAAAACGTATAACACTATATATGTTATAGTGCTTTTCCTTTGGCAAATTCAAAGATTCAGCGTTACGTCTACTGTCTCCCCTTCTCTCCACACTAAATGCTTCTGTTTGACTTACTCATCCCTCTCTCATCCCTCCTCTCTCTGTGTCTCACTGCCATGTTCTGTTGGAGGGCCTTCTCAGGAGGAAAAGGATCTCCAGGCAGGCCTTACCTCACCCGTGGCATTGCAGGGGGAATTACAGGGCTTAGTTCTCTCAACTTGACCCCGCTCCTAATTACTTGTCGGATAAGTCCTTTGGCTCCTAGCGGAGTGTTTTCCTAACCTCCACTTGTCTGCTGTGTGTCCAAACATGGAGAAAGGAAAACACGTTCCAGTGAAACAGGGGGTTTAGCCTCCACGCCACGTTCTCACAGAACCAAACGCCCCACCACAGGCTCCCAGGGACCCACACAGGTTACACTCCTGCTCCTGTACCTCCAGTCTGGGGATGGGCATTATTCTGAAATGAGAGCATAGTTTGAACTGTTTTCTGGCTCTTTTTGTAGTTCATAAATGTAAGAATTTAAATCCCCAGGGTTTCATTTATGTTGTCTTGTTACAGACTTGTGGAAAAACAATAATATGTCCTTCTTTGAAGCAGAATAACAAAAGGAGGAGAGTTGTGACAGATAAAACTGTTCAATCTGAGCTGGTGGATGCAGATGCAGCTGTCTGAAGCCTTTTCAAGCACCATTCTCCTCCAGTGACCGTTTCTGAGTGGAGGCAACCTGTAGCGAATTTGTCTTCGTCAGACCATATTGTCTCAGACGTTTCAAAACCTTTCCTGGCAAACTCCCCTGTAATTATGGCGTCTTCAAAGATGATGATCAGTGCAACAACTTAGTGTGTAATAGACGCTAATGACGGATAATAACACTGATATTATAGAGCCAGAGAGAGAGAGAGAGAGAAGAGTCATCATTACCAACTCTTTTAAGTACGTGTGATGCGACTTTACACTCAGCAGGGATGCATTGTGCTTTTGTTCTTTAGAGTAATTTATAACAGTCGAGTTGACAAAGAAAAAAAATCCATTTTGATTCCTTTGTGTAATGCTGCAGTGAGTTACGCAGGACTTCACACTTTAATTAACGTAAAAAGCCTAGAGCATATGATTAAATAAAGCAGAGGCCGCAAAAACATTTTCACCAGAAAATAAAATAAAAAAGTTAAAGTCCAACATCCTCATGGTTTAGTTACTGACCGTATCTCTTCAACCCATCCCTCCTCCTCCGTGCTTACCCTGGGAAAGTGCTTTCTGAGATAACCATACTTAAAATCATAACCGAAAACAGGGATTATCAGACTGCGAGATTAGCTTTCCCTCCAAACCTTTTAAGGTATGTCATCAATTCTTCCTAAATACACAGCGATAAGTAACTTTGGTGGAAATGGGACAATCCTCCAGGGACCAAATAAGTTAAAGGAGGGGAGTTTATTCCATTATTGTCTAATAGCTTCCATAACCATCACCCTTTACCCCCAATAAAGTCTCATTGGCCTGAGGATTGAGTCTGGATTACATGGTAGCTCTGCTAATAATGTCAAACACATGAAGAGACCTGACCCTGAAACTCACCCATCACCACAGTAGGTTACCTTTTTACCTGAGTGTTAAGTGTGACACACTGTGGTAATGGTAACATAAATACTATGAGGATGCAGCGTTCCCACAGGTTTTAAAAAGTTATTATGCCGCAACAGTTGGTTATGTGCACAATGTGAACCATGTATTTACATCGTGTTACAGTATATCATCATGTTCGGTGGCATTTACGGCTTCAAACGGCGCCATGCTCAGAGACGAGATAGAGAGAAAGAGAAGCCTCTGCCTTTTCTGTAATGTGTGTGTGTGTTTTTGTGTTTGTGTGTGTGTGTGTGTGTTTGTGTGTGTGTGTGTGTGTGTGTGTGTGTGTGTGTGTGTGTGTGTGTTTGTGTGTGTGTGTGTGTGTGTTGGTGTGTGTGTTTGTGTGTGTGTGTGTGTGTGTGTGTGTGTGTTGGTGTGTGTGTTTGTGTGTGTGTGTGTGCGCACATACCTCAGTTCATAGGCTGCAGCACTGTACAGCTCCCTCAGGGCTGCACTGAGACGCTGGTGCCAGAAAGTCTCACCTAGTCAGGTTAGCCTGGGAACATGCTCACACTGCAGGCTTTCCCTCTGCTCACACACACACACACACACACACACACACATGCTCACACACTCACGGTTATACATGCACTCAATGCTACCCACATCATAAGCTAATGAGCCATTATATTGTCATTAGTGTTTTATTTGCACCACCCTGTCTCTCAGCAATCTGTCACACTGCTCACATGGTGATGACTCAGAAACCAAACTGTTGTTGCAGATTTGAGCGCACGCACGAGTGTGTTTCCACTCGCACATGCCTGCTTGTGTGCAGGTTCACATGCCGCACGTTTTGTCCTGTTCTGTGTGTGATATATCCTCTCTCTCTCGTCCGTGTATTTACGTATCTTCTCTCAACGTGCAATTCATTTCCATTTGTCAAGAGTAGATAAAATCTAATCCATCACAATGTCCACAGTGATCCAGCTCATGATGATGAAGATGATGATTCCCTCGGGGCCTCAGAGACTATGCGTGATTTAAGTAGACTTGAAATTTGTTTAGGGTACGTCTACTGTATAAAGCATGTGTTTATGTACATAGCACGTCATTATCTTTGCATCTTGATTAGATTTTCCAACGTTTCTTGTGTTTGTACACCTAAATAAGAGAGTATGATGGCAGGACCACCCAAATAGAGCAATCACACATGTAAAGTAAGAAAAGGGATGCTCATTATGTGGCAGACAGTTTGACGCTCTCTTTTTGCATGGTCTCATGCCACTTTGGGTCTGAGAATGATTGTAAATATAGTTTAAAAAAAAGTTAGATGAAGACATCATATTTGTCTCATGGCTTGAGTAAAGTAATTCCTCTTATTAAATTCAAGAGTGCACATTGGGGTAAGAGATTTGAACATCTGCCCATATCCTCAACTGGCTGCTGCCGGTGCATTTATTTCTCGTGATGCCGTCTGTGTATGTTTCCAAAGTGATACCAAACTTTAAAGGTGCAATTTGGTAAGTTAATGCTCTTGTCAAAACAAACAAATGAAACCACAGTGTGGAGAGAAGTGATTGCTGTTGCACCTAGAGGGGAGGGGCGCGGAGAGCGGCGCTCACACCGAGCAGACGGGCTCTCTCCAGTGTTCACTCAGGGGACTGCCGGTCTCTGCACAGTCTAACCTCAATTCCTCCCACATGCTGACACATCCGCATGCTGAGATTTACTCAATACCAGCACACACTTTACATGCAAGCATTTTAGCTGTTTAAACTACATATGATAGTTTATATCAAGCAGTTAAACAGCAGGCAACATTGTAAGAACCGGCAGAAAATGCTAGAAAAGAGGCTTGTGAAAATAAAAACAGTTTCTATGATTTCTTTGGCAGGCATACCCAAAAACTTTTTTCTCTCTATCTGCTTTTATCATGTTTCAACATTCAGAGTGAAATGAATTTAGCACTAAAGTGAAATACAACTACTATACTATCCAAGGCCAGAAATAGATCATATTTCAAAGGTGTTGTTTTTCCTATAACAAACCTGCTGTGATATTTTTTAAATGAGATAACTCACTGACAAAACTGACAAAACTCTGCTGCAGAAAAATAATTGATCTTTCAAGTCAAAGTTGACATATGTATTTGTGGTCATTAGCCCCAGAGCTGTGATGAGTTCTGCTGTGAGAATTGTTTCTGTGTGTTGTTGGTGTATGCTGTTAATCATCCGGAGTTACACAGCATTATGCAGCAAAGTATTGACGCTCCTTTCGTGCCAATATACTTTGGTTGTCAGTAGATCCGTCTGTTCCATTCTTGTGATTCTCAAAAACACCTGGGGGAGAATTTCTCCAATTATGCTGTTAACATTCAGTTGGACTCAAGGATGAAGTGATACTATTCGGTGGTCAAGGGTCAAGGTGGTTGGGACCTCACAAAGCACATTGTTTGACTGTGAACAGGATGTCTCAAGAATGCCTTATTTCTTCCCATTTTGCAAAAACATGCATTTGATCATAAAGATGAACTGATTATAGTTTGATTGGTATAAGGAACTCTAAATCCACTGTGTCCTGTTCAACAGCATTCTCACTCAATTTGTTCCCCCATCTCAGTCATCTGGATGGTTGAAGATCCAAAATGAATCATAACTTGTGGCTGCCCTTTGTAAAATGCAGCATTTACCAATCTTGGTTTGATTTTGTCCTCTCTTCTTGCTCCTCAGGTTAGATGAAGCCTTAACTTATTTCTTACTGGAGGAAGCTGGAGGCCCCACCAAAACCACAGGTTCCCTTTCACCCGGCCTCTGCTGGGACTTTTTCTTCACTTGTTCACATTTGTCCACAGTTAACTGTGGCCTTCCATCCTCAGTGGGCTTGGAGGAAGAACCTGAGGCTGCACTCTTGGTCTGAGGACCTCTACAGCCATTCTGTCTTTAGGATGTTCCACTTCTGCTTGGCTGTGACCACCTCCAGATTATTGCAGATAATCAGGAAGAGTTTGCAGAGTTACCATAGAGACTCTGCCTCTTGGTTATTGATGGGACTGTCTACACAGATGTGAATGAGAGCCTCTCTCAGAATGTGGGACATACGGAGCTCCATGATAAACTTGATGGTACTACGAGAAGGTTTAGCGTGCTCCAGCTGTTTCTTAATTTTCTCAGTGAATCTTATGTCCCTGACTGTCTCCAAACTTCTCACCCTCTTCTCAAAAGTCTCATCTTGGCCAAAATTCAAATGATGTACTGGGAACACCCTTAACCTATGTCCACCAAGTCTGATTTCCATCTGCTTTAATCCACTTGAGCGCTATCTAAGTTTTTCTTTTGTGACAATAGTAAAGCAATAATTATGAGCCCAACATAGTATTTTCCTCATTAAAATGCTGCTGTGATGGATGTAGCTTTTACTGAATTTGACTTTAGCCTTTAATTACATTTGAGTGATGCTTTCCTTCAACAAAGCACGATGATGCCGTTGCGGAAGACATAATTAAACAGCACTTCTAATTAGAAAAGAAGCAATACATGTGATTCTGCTGCACCCTCCTAAAAGGGTTCATTGGATAGAGGCAGGTTGTATAACAAATTCCAGGAAGCATTTATGAATATGGTATATATTTAGCTTCATTCAAAACTGGCCCTGCTCTCATAGCCTGCACCCTTTGTGAGTCATAGTTTCAACATTACCTGAAGAAAACTTGGCACAGCTACTAAGCAAGCGATGGAAAATTAAAAAAGCCCAGTTAGTGCCTATGGGTGAGAAACAATTATGGGTTTGTGTTCATTACAATGGTGTACAAAGGGAATGAAAATTCCTAAGCTAAGTGTTTTACCATCAAAATGCCAAGGGTAAAATGAATGTAATTAAGCCCACAAATACCTCCGGCTTTTGTAGCAAAGCTGTTTTACTGCCTTAACAGCGTGTGAGTACTTTGCTTTACACTAAGTAGTCGATACAAGAGCTTTGGCTGGGAATGACTCTGGAGTCAATCATGTATAAGGCAACATGTCACTGTATCATGTTTCATATTTGTTTCTCAGTTCTGCGATACTATTAATTAAGACATTCTAATGAATTTAAGTCTCCATAAATAAAAGATTTGTGGTTGTAGAGTTCTTCCATTACAGAACAGGGCTGTGTCACAGGGTAAGAATCACAGTTTCCTTCTCTTTTAATAGTTTGAAATCCATATTTTACAATAAATGTAGTGAAACTTACTTTGTACATGAGGTGATGATGCGGTAAAGGTCAACCCTTATATTTTATAAATCACGAAAGACAAAGATTCTGCCAACTTTCATGAACCAGGAGCGGGCCTACAATTGTCACTGACAATTGTTGTCACTGACAACAATAATACAACCTTTTAAAAATATGTTCCTGAAGAGTCATTGCAGTACAAACCAAGGTTTGTTATGTCTGGCACATATCAGGAAGTTCCAGTGAACATAAGGCGCTACTGCACCATTCATATCACCCTCAGGATATTTGGACCGAGTTTAAACTGTTTGGGCGTCAGCGCTCGTGTGAAAACGGCAACTCAACTGAATTTGTCAAACAGTGAATGACGCTCTCGAGGACTAGCGTGTGTTTTTGTGTGTGTGTGTGTGTATGTACTGTCTTTTGTTTAGTGTGGTGGTTGTTGGTGAACATTTTGTATTTGTCTGACATGGAGTATTAATAAGCAGATGTCAGAGCCACAGCAACGGTGAGTAAAAACACTTGTGAGTTTAAGAGGAACAACAGAAATCTCTAAAGCTATGAGCCTATTAGACACAGCATGTTTCATGTGGACTTTGTTATCCTATCAAACCCGCACTCAAGGCATGCCCTTATATCTGAGCTCTACATTTCCCCCAATTGAAAACATCTTCATTGAGATACATAAACAGATTTAAAAGTCCTATTTCGCTCTACATTTGGGTCCTGCCTAAGATCTCATTTTCCTCTCTTTGATGTTACGTCCATATTCTTCCTCCTCCCCGGCAACATGTGTCCCTCGTTACATCACGTCATGCCAACGAACAATCAGATTGTCAAAACACATCTCCAGGCTGGAGAGAAGGGCTGAGAAAAGCTAGCGAGGGGAAGAATGGTGGAGCACAAAGTTATCACCGCATTATTACCACAGTAACAGATAGCTCATAGCTAGTAGCATCGCATGACCAGCGGCTCGGAGCCCTCACCCCTAGCACCTTCTCCTTGATGTTAACACCGGGGCGCTCTGGGACCAGATTGGGGCGGCTCATTGAGTGACAGCTTCAATAAGGCTAATTACAGTGGGCTGCAGGGCCCAGTTATGCTGTCTGGCGACTCCACCCATCGTGGAGCCAGAGCGGCCGTGTTAACTATGGTGTTAGACCAAGGTAGGCATCACTCAGCCACCGCTGGACCTCACAGCTGTAAACACACACACACACACACACAAACAGTGGAATATACACAGACTGCTTCATCATTAGAGTCACGAGATTGTGAACACACGGTTTGATTCAAATGCAACAGAGGAGACTGTCTTCCTGTAACAGACGACCTTGTATGTTGCCAGTACAAGTTGCTTATTATGACCCACAGTTAGTCTTTATTGTGAAACGACAACTAGCAGCCGTACTTCTGACAGCAGCAGAGGAGGACGTTCGGTGATGTAGTAGACCTAGTCCACATCAGGAGGGACAACTGTTGTTGTGAGCCCTATAGTCAGTGTTGCTTCTTTTATCCGTGACTCTGCCAAAAGCTTCACCATGTGTTTATTATTGTCATTGTAACTCTGGTACTTTAGCTCCTGTGGGCTGAAGCTGAGGGTAGAGACAAAGGAGCCACAAGGACTTGTTGTAACAGAAAGAAAAGATGATAATGATGATTTCTGTATGTACACAGTATATCCCCAGAATAATGCTGGAACTGTGGGTTATGTTGCCAGCAGTGACTAAACGTAACCACAGCCATTTACTTACACAGTTAATTGTTCTTTAGCACAACTCTAAGGAACTTGTACTTTTTTTAGCTGTTCTTATTCATGATGGCAGAATTTAAATATATATATTTAAAAATATTTTAACTGACCCCATAGTTGTTGAAATTATCTCCAGCTCAACCAAACAGTACAAAGTATACTAACAATAATAGGAATGATACTTGTGTTGCTGCCACTGCTTCTACAGTCACAAATAATAATAATAATAATAATAATAATATCAATACCGTGTAACTTTTACAGGGGTGATGTTTCAGCATAATACATTTGAGGTGATGATTTAGATGATTTGTATGTTTGTATCATTGGTAAAAACGTCTCTTCTGGTTTCTCCTCCGAAATATTAAGTTTATATTTTCTAACAGTGAGTGAATTCTCCATTCACAGAGGTGGTTGCAGATGAGGTGGCCCAAGTGGTGGCGATAAAACATTGTGGGGGAATTTTTGGATAGAATTGTGCTGCATGGAGAGAGTTCAAACTTGTATGATCAGTGTGTCCAAACTAAGGCCTTCAGATTCAACTGAACATGCCCTGTTGTTAAATTTAGAGCTATTAAAATCAGATTTCCAAGCTGTGTCAAACACTTTTGCAGACTTGTTGGGATAGATCTGCCTATTCAGGATTCTGTTAAATGTGTCATTGAGGCACGTTGTTGATCATTATAGTACATTGTAATTACTGTTTGTACAATGCCTCTCATTACATGAAACTTTAGTTTACTCAAAAAGCTGTAGTTTTTCTGTCACCTCAACTAGTCAGACTGTGAAGATATTTAAAGCTTCTGTGTGAGACACCACAGGTTTTTCTTTATTCATCAAACTCACCTCAGAAGGGTCACATGACTTTGAAGACGCCGGTCAGCCAGCATGGCAAGACGGTGATGTTTGGGCAGTGGGTCGGCCGGCGTGGGAGGCTCATTCCACAGTGGAGCCAGGACTGTTTAGAGGCCAGTTGTGTCTGGAGTCTCTCAGGTCACTTTAATATCAGCCCAAGGCCTTGAATCTGCCCCCATGTCGCTCCAGCAATTACAGGAGAATCTCCCTGGTCCCTCTTCCTCCCCTCCCTCCCTCTGCTGGTGTCTGCACCACAACATTGTTTCTTCTAAACTCTCACATTCCTCTTCTTTCATTGTGTTTTCTGTTTCACATCTTATTGAAACATTAAACACGAGTAATGCTAAACACAAAGTATGCGATAATAGTCCACACAAAATCCTATTTACTACACATGCAAACATGGCAGTTCCACAGGAGATTCCAGTGAAAACTGTTAATCCCGGGTCTATCGTGAGCCTTTTCAATCATTTCAATCTTAACCCACTGTTTACTCTTTCATTGATCTGCCAGTAAACCGAGTTCCTGTCTGTGTATTTGTGTTTAAGCACACACAAGCCATCCCCGTGAGCTTGCGTGTATACAATAATGCTTTTAGGGGATTGGGCCCTGCGTTGGGCCTTTTAACTTCAGTCAGCGCTGCATCCTGATATCCTGGTGTGACTGGTTTGAGGGGGTAATTCACTCCACCAGGAACACAGGCTTTTAGAGGTTCCACATGTGCCTTGGCACCAGACAGAAGAGAGGCCGGTAGGTTTCATTAATTGTGGCAACATTCCTGTAGCGTTGTCAGGCGGTTTTATTAGTATTAGCTTTGCCTGCAGGCTGTCATTATGCCTCATTTAGAGCCCAAACCCTTCCCATGGCTGTCAGGTCATAACCGTATGAGAATATTGTTAACCACTCACACAACCCTAATAATCAAATCAATAAAGTCAGTTCAAGATTGTGAACTAATTGATTAAATGAGACAAACTTTAAACAAACCACTCAATACATTGAAATGAAATTACTTTTAAAAAAGATGTGTTCCTAATTAGTAAAACAACATAAAACTGTGTCACAAAATCTCACGGTCTGAACAACAAATTGCTAACAAGGATTTGGAAGCAAACTGCGTGTTCATAATATGCTCTTTTACAGAGATTCAGTCACACAAATATTTGCAGGTTTTCCTTGTCAACCTTCCCAGAAAAATGTCAAACGCTCCTTTAATCCAAGCAGCTCACTGGGAGGATTCATTGGAGCAATCATCCTAATAACAGTAAATCCACGATAATTGACATGTCAAAATTACTTTAAAAAATTGTCTTTTTTTCTCTTGACAGAGGCCTTTTAAATGGGCTGAGATGGTCCAGCAGGTTGAAAATGAAAAACAGATTGATTTGCTGCAGCAGGTATTAACCCCACCTCTGGTTCGACCTCCTCAGGTCAGCACCGGGCTACTGAAACAGTCGCGCTGCTGACTTTGGTTTGATGTGCGCCTGTTGACAAGGTCAGCTGTAACTGGCTGAGAGGTTGACATGACTGACTGCAAAGCACTCCTGACTCATCTGCGCAATCATTTGTCAGCATGTCATGTTGCTCAAAATGAGAGTTGGCTGGAAAATAAAAGTCCCAAAAACCATTTTCAGTTTTTAAAAATGTCAATGTAACATTTTTATAATCCTCTTCTTACTCCCTAAAAAATAGTTTTAGACGTGGAACGTGTCTTGTAGGCAATTTAACATGTTTTTGAATAAAAAAAGACACTTTTTGGGTTTTAACTGACACCACGTGACGTATTGAAGCACAGAAATGTGACTCATTAGTGGTGCTTATTGTGGCTGTCTGGACGTAATTTGTTTGCACCAATAAAAGTGCGTAGTAATTGTTTGTTTTTAATGACCATGTTATCCCCGTGGAAGCATGAAATTTTATGTCTTTTTTCCACTGAGACATTCAAAATCACCTCAAGATGAGATAATGAAACTGAATTAAACTTAATGGGAAATATATTTTGTTGTTTTACTGTATGAGAGTAAATAGAGCGACTTTGCATGCAAACACATTTTTCAGCCACTTTGAGGAGAATCTTACGAAATCCTGATGTCGACCGCAGCCACCAGCATGTACATAGCATTCAGTGAGTGGCTGTTAATTCACATTGTACCAGAATGTGTGTGTGTGTGTCTTTTAGTCCTTGCTCCCTGCTCGCCTGGTGGTTTGCCGTTTCTCTGCGTGGAGCTCAGATGTGAGGAGTGAACGAGGATCACTGCTGCCATCCGACTGCAGATCAAATGCACATCAGGAGGCAGCGAGGATGACAAACAGTCAAAACAGAACCTGATCTCAGGGGCAATTACCAGTGTTTGCTTAATCTTTGGAACGTGCTGTCGAAAGCCAGGGTCAGGGAAGCCGCCTGACTCTCCCTTTTCTAACTGGGGCGAGAAAAAAGATTATTACTCATGAGGACTTCACAGTTTGACGTTTGGATATGTAGGGGTAGAGCAGGAGTGTGTGTGTGTGTGTGTGTGTGTGTGTGTGTGTGTATGTGAGAGTGTGTGAGTGTGTGTGTGTAGGGGGTGGGGAGGGGGGCTTGTGTTAAGGCATAGTTCTGCTAATCTATCACAATAGAAACAAAGATAAGAGAGACCAAAAAAAGGGACAAGCACACTCAGGGTAAAATGAAGGCATGAATTTTACTAAATGAAAAACATTAAAATCCCAAACGTCCTGTTGTTCAGTCTGAATTTTCCTGAGAGCTTCTTTCTCTGGGCTTGTTCTCGGTGAACAAAGGTGTGACACTGACACTCTCTCACCAGTTTTCTTCATTAACCCCCCTGGCGGTCCTCTCCCAACGATTCTGTTACCTGTTTGTTACCTCAGCATCAATTAAAGCTATTTGAAACCTCACCCACCCACAGGCTCCCTCCACCTCGCAATTAAGGTGGCGTGAGACTCTGGTTTGCGTCACACTAATTTCGCTCCACATTTAAATGACAGTGGCGAGGGCCCTCGAGGGTTGAGCAAAGGTCTTTATTACTGAGGATTCATAATTACCTGAAAAGGTAATTGTAACTAATTCCAGCCAGCCCACAAGATGTTACGAGTTAGTTATTTAGTTGAAAGCTGAGGTTCTCAGCCTCTGGTTACCTATAAAGAGCTGTGCATAATGGAGGGTGTAATGAAGTGTTTTTAAATCCATGTCTAAAATGATAATAATAAGTTATATGGATGTGACCCCTGGTCCTGAAATTATAGATGTGTGTTTATGATGATCCTTTAGGCTACGTATCAGTTCATTCATTGGTTTACTACAAAGTGAATCACTTCTTTCAGGAAATAAACAACTGCAACAAGTAAAGTAGGTCAAAATCCGCCCAGAAGTCAGTCTGTGTGTTTTCGATACAGCAATTTAAATTTTTATTTTTATTTTTGTTTTCTCTTCTAATCAATTTTTGTTTATCTGAGGCTTCTTTTACAAACTTCAATTTATGTTTCTGGCGGAATTTGACCTGTTTTAGGAATGTTGCTAATTCCCAGACTTCAGCAATTAACTTGCTTATGTTTATTCTTATCAACAGAAATGATAGTCTGCTACTAATACAAGACCGAAGTCATAATAGATAGCCAGTCCAGATACTCCATATCCGCAGCTGCTGTTCCACCAGCTTCTTTATCTCAACACATTTTTTCAAAGAGAAAAATACAATAATCAAAGGCATTCAATGAAGAGCAGCTCCTACAAATCTTGT
Organism: Limanda limanda; assembly: GCF_963576545.1. Lineage (NCBI taxonomy): Eukaryota > Metazoa > Chordata > Actinopteri > Pleuronectiformes > Pleuronectidae > Limanda > Limanda limanda. Next base: position 14,239,869 of record NC_083639.1, read on the forward strand.
TATTAGAAGTTCACTGTAACATGGCTTCTTCCTCCAACACTCTCCTCTAATGTGACTTCATTAACCAGTCCTCTCAGTCCTGCTATTGTTACAAACATGTCTGAATTACTCATAATCTCTAGACTGCTAAACTTGAACTAATGTGGAAATACAACCAAAGAGAAAAATATTAAACAATATTAGGCTTTTAAAAAAGTAACATATATTTGTGTAAATTTCTGTTCCTGGATTTTGTAATTTTTCTCATAACAAATGTGAATTTGATTTATTTTTATAGTCTGGGAGGAAATGAGGAAGTCACTTTCACCTTGGTCTGTGTAAACCTAAATTCATTTAAATTCAGGAAATGTGACACTTTTTCTTTATTCTCTTTTCACTGTTCTTCCCTCCTCCTGTATAGGGACTGTCAGACAGACGCACACACACACACACACACATACTGACACACGCACACACACCCACACACACACCCACACACACACCCACACACACACACATGCACACACACACACACACACATACACACACGCACACACGCACACACAAGCGTCTTGTGGTCATGTAGTGACTAACCCGGGGAAAGAGAAGAGGTTTCATGCTGACAGGATGTCAGTGCTCAGTGGGAGACGGCTCACTAGTGGGAGCATCAAAGATCGGCAAAATCAGCTCCCTTCCACCGCAGCCCAGTCACCACATTCCTCCAAGGTGCACATATGAAAGGCAGCGTGTGCTTTGTAGATTCTTACTATGAAAAATTGTGCTATCTAAGATCAATTTATGTTCTGTAATATTTCCCCATCTTTTTCACTCTCTTCATCCCTTGATATATTTTGTGAAACATACATGTAGCTGACCGTGCTCTGTCTAGCAGTACAGCTGTCTTCACTTTGTTCTTTACTGTTTTCATGACTTTGGCAGCAGTAACACAGTGAACCACCATCCTTAAAAAAATCGCATATACCACTCAGCACATACACTATGGGGCATGTTGTGTGTGTGTACAAGTTGTTGCGGAGAGGAAGGGGAATATAATGAGACATTTATTTGGTGACAGCTTCACTCACTGTGCCTCTGTTTCACACTTGTATAAAGAGATGCCATAATGGACAAAATGGAAGTTGTGAAAACAGACAGTGCTTGAATTTGAGAGGCAATAACTTTGAGAGGGGCCGTCACTACTGATATTTCCAGGGATATCATACCTTTTATCTGATTTCGGTCAAATGTGTTAGTTTGCGTTAGTTTGCCCTCAGACAGTCACGAAGCAGATCCGTTTTTACAACCCTCCCTCCAGACAATCACGTAAAGTAACTTTATTTCATCTAAAGTGGGTTTTTCCCTTTTTGCGCTTCATGGCCTCACTATTGTATTCTCTCTATTCTCATTCATCCCAAACTGCCCCCCCCCCCCTTCTATTGCTACACAAACCCTGAGACTCTGTTCACCTCCCTCCTCCCCAAACTGCTGCCGCAAACCCAACTCTCCCCTGCCAAGACCATCACACACCCAAACAGGACCTGCTTTGACTGCCACTTAATTACACACCGTTTTACTCCACAGTTTACCAGTCAAAAGGAGGGGCCAGCTGGGGGTATGGGAGGGTGGGGGGCTGGAGGTAACGGGGCCCCAGTATCCTCTCCATCAATGTCGGCAGGCCCAACAAAGGGCCCCATGACAGAGGATGAGTAGTTGTAATGCCGCGGCCGTGCCTGCCGCTCAGAGTCACCCCATTCCTAATTGCCCTCAGAGATGGCAGATAATGGAGGAGCTTTGAAGTAAAAATGGCCCCTAATGAGCGAGAGAGAGAGGGAGAGAGAGAGAGAGAGAGAGGAAAGAGGCATAGCGAGGATGTGTACATGTGTGAAGACTGGATCTGAACCTGTTTATATGAAAGGAGGACAGAAAATGTAAGAGAAATACAGAAGAAACAGAAAGGATGTTTGATGGGACGTTACTGTCCTCTTCTCTCTCTCTCTCCCACTGTGCTCAGAGGAGCGAGGACCAGTCCGAGACGGGAGCCTGAGACGGACGCTCAGCAGGGGTCTGCTTCGTCTATCTTCCGTCCTCGCCTCTTCCTCACCCCTCAGCCTCCAGTTTAACCTACAGGCACCTGTATCCCCCAATGATTGTCTCTCCTTCTTTGACCTCTTTATATTCTGCTCTTCTTTCTTTCATCCTTTTTTTTTTTTATCTTGCCTGTCTAGGTCTCCCTTTGTTTCCATCCTTCCCTCTCTCTGTGTGTCTCTGATGGACAAATGGCCCCACTCTGGTGTCAGGCCCTTCCCATACCAGCAACATGCCTGAGATTCTTTGCACTGTCTCTCATGCTTTCTCAGGACGCCATGGAGACTCAAATGATTTACATACAAAGCATTTTATTTTTACTGCATGCTCCTTTTGTCGTGCTCTTTGTGACTTTCTCTTACCTTTTCTTTGATATTGTGATGAAGCCTTCTCATCCTTTACCTCTCACTGTTGTCAGCAGGCTATAAACTCTGCAGGCCCACAGACAATAAGAGATGCTCAGGATACATGTAATAACTGCACAGGCAATGATCCATCAGAGAAATGATTATTTACAATTATAATAGATGGTAACCTAAAATAAGTAAATCAATTTCTAACTTTTATTAAGGTAAGAGTTTATGGCCTTCTGTATAAATATATTTTAAATGATTTTCAAGACTATGTGTGTGCTGAGCTTTTATTTCAATTTCTTATCTCATTACACCCGAATCACAGATCTTTACATTTGATTCAACTCAAATATATGCGCCAAGTTTTGTATGTACAAAACTATTATTATTAATAATAATAATAATATAAATAATAATTATTTTTTTAAGGCAAACCGTCGTTAAACAACAATAATTGACTATGTATATGTATTTTAATGATTATGATACCTTTATCACTATCTTGCTGAAAGTCAGTTACTCGACAACATTTTTTTATTAGTCTCCCAAATTTTTCACTTTCCTCCCCTAAACCAAACAAAGATTGTTTTGTAAATAACATGTCAATGTTAAGGGAGAGAGATGAAAATAATATTTTTGTTTTCAGTGATATTAGTTTATGTTGATACAATGCTATGCATTTATATAGTGTATATTATGTTTCTTGCTTGAAAACTAAGTAAACCATAACTAATACATTTATCAATATTTTAAAAAATTCTGTTTTTAATGGAGAGAAAAATAGATATAATTTTTGAACCCTAATCCAAATTGTCATTTAGAAATCATTACAGTGGTTACTGTTAGAAACATTCTGGCTTGATGTTTTTAGGAAAATGCTTTTCTCTGTGACTGTGGTCAAACGAGAGGCACAAAGCTATAGTCATTCCATTTCAAGTTAGACAGGCATATGGAAATTTAAATTTTTTTGTAAATTTGCAATATTTTTCACTGTTTCTATAAAGTCTTAATCTCACATTCAGCTCATTCTAGCTGCTTTAATGCATCATTAGCACTGCTGTTATCATCCTCCTGTTCTTCTTGTTACAACAGCAAACCAGCTTCCCCTCCTCTGAACTGAAATTACATCTATTCCCTGTATTGATTTGAATAAACAGTTCCATTGTCTTTCAAATTAAAAGTCGTCTCTTTGAACTCAGATCGTTGACATCGGGGAGTTCCAGTGGTCTGTGATATGACTTGTCCTGTGTTACACAACAAAACACAACCTGCCTGAATAATGAAGCTGCCAGTTAACTGTAATCTGACTTTATCAGGCTCCATCAGCCATTGTGATACTCCCCTCAGCCCTTTGTCTCTTTAACAAGTTGCGTTTTTTTGCTATGGCCTGCCATATCAAAGGGGGGCCTCCTCTACTCGACAAAGACCAGAGCCAGCAGGGCCCTGCTGAATGACAATGCTCTGAGGAATCAGTTGGTATTTACTGCTGAAGAGGTGGAGTGCATTAAACCAAGAGACTGATTGTTGTTGTGTTTGCCTTTACTAATTGGCTGGAAGGCAGTGAGCTGCTGATACAAGTCAGAGGGAAAACAGTGATCAGAGGAGGAGACAGGGGAGACAGGGGTGAGGGGGTGAGGGGGTGAGGAGGGGTGGAAACTGCAGATTAAAACAAATCCACAGTTGGTTGATATTCTGAGGGATGATGAGAACATTAAGGTTGTAAGGACGTGCCAGACAGTGACGTGTGGTTTAACTTTGTTTATTCAAAACCAAATTACACTGTGTGTATTTATTCCCATATGCTGGATGAGGTCATGACCCACTTTATCGATGACTTTGTCTAGTAATTGAATGTCTGCACAACACGTATCGAACCACACAGTGGCGACTGATTAAAAGCAACTTTATTTTAGGAGCATCTACAGTCCAATCGAGTCTCCTGTCCTTCACAGAAACCTCAGAGACAGTCACTCAGAAATATGAAAGAGGGGAAATGAGGACCAGAGAGACATGGTTCCCTCTAACCACGGGTACTTGTCTACTTAGTAATCAGGACAAGCTGTGGGGAGACTTGGCCTAAACTCTCAACCGCAATTTCTTCCTCCAGATTGGGAGACGACGAGAAGGAATAACAGAGGGGGAAACGGTGAGCAAACTTTTTTGCTGGACGAGCAGAAAAGTAGCCATCCCTGCAATGTGCTGTGAAAAACGGAGGCAAGTCATAGGTCTAAAAGGGACGTGCCGTATATTTGTGTGTGAGTGTGTGTGTGTACGGGCGTGTGTGTGCACATTTCTGTGTGTCAGAAACGGACCAAAGGCATGCACCAGTTAATTTTTTGCTGACAAGAGCTGCCCCAAAAACAGAGACGCTACTCATCAACTTTTAGGTCAGAGGGAGCCCAAATTGAGTGTGTGACACACAGCCAAGAGGGGGGTGGGCTTGAAATCAATGCAACAGCCAAAAAGTTGGGCTCTCAAATGGTCATGGTTGAAACCAGTATTCACAGTGAATTTCCGGCCACAGTGCCATGCCTAAGTCCCCTTGATTATTTTCTGGTTCAGGGGTTGCCGCATTTCAAAGCCTCCTCTATGGCCATGTGATTCGGTCTGGTTAAGGGGCCTATATGTCAGCACAGAAACACACAGAGAAGCTAAAGCGAAATTAAATGTGACTATCAATCACCCAGAGTTCTCAGACTTTCATTCGGGGTGTGGCGGCGGCGTGGACCAGGACGCTCGGCGGCCTAACCCTGCGACACTGAGTGGGCTGATATTTGAGTGTGTTTTTGTAAAAGAAGGTTCAATTTGCAGTGAGACTTGGAAATTCTATAAACTCCAAAATCCAGGAACCATGAAGCTCAGCTGGTTCTGCAGTGACTGGGTCTTTGTCCTCTGCGAAGATGCTTCAGTGGAAATCATGTACAATCATCCACTGTCGAATGGAAAACAACCGTCTGAGTTAAATCTGAAAGTGATCCAGACACAGATACTGACAATAAGTGACAGGCAGAAATGATGATGCTTGTATCTCCTTTGATTTTGAATTTTAGTTAGTCTTAAATAGAAGAAAGATAATTTTTATTTTTATTCTTTCAGAAAACCCTTTTCATTATATCACATATAGTTTACTCATCAGGAGAACTACTCATGTTTTTGGTGAACCGTAACTAAAAGAACCATTTGCAATACATACACATCACGCATCAGTTGGTGGCATTAATACAATAAAAAGTATTTTGCAGACTCCCAAAAAACATCAGAGGAAGACTCTTTTCACGAGTGATGGCAACGAAGGGGAAATGATTCGGGGCTGGGGATGGATGGGTAGGATGTAGTAATGAACTTATGGATGTGAACTGCTTTTAGTCAGTGTAAACCGAACTTTGCGTGTGAATTTGCAAAACATCACCACGCAACCTGTGAAAATAGCTGTATATGTAATAAATTTGTAATTACATTTGTAACAGAAAGGATGTATTTAGGATGTACTATAACTTGATCAATAATCACAGGGTTGATGGTTAAATCCCTGTCTCCTTGAGCAGGGAACAAGTGTCTGTGTACAAGATCAAGTTTTACCGTGGACCCAGATTAACACACCAGCAGTTTATATGCTAGTTTGCTGCCATTGGTGTCTGTGAATGGGTGAATTAGAGTTGTTTAAAGTGCTTTGGATAAAAGTATATTTGTGTAATCTACAAAACTGCCACATGCATATTGCTTGTTCCATCTCACTAACAGTCCAAAATACCACAGTATTAAATTTTAAGTAATTCAAGGTTATTAATTTACTAACTGTTTCTACACAATTAATTTTACTATGCAGCTTTTCGACCTTCACATTTGCTGTTGATAAAAGTCCGGACAGGTTAATGGTGTTTAGCACGTGGGAGAACATGACCTATCACCTTTTGAGAAAAATTATTGTCCATGGGGTCAACTCCTGAAGGACATAAAGGAGAAAAAAGAGAGCATTCAGATTAGTGACAGAGTATCTGTTTCACATAGTCGCTGTTCACGGTGCTCTTGCTCCTCCCTCCCCTCATGAGACATGAAAGAACGAACCTCATAATAAAATGGAATAAACCATACAAGGTTGAATTATTGTAATTACATGTAATTGAGTGTTTGGTGGCAAAACCATTTCCTCCTGAGATCCTGCATGTACTTTTTTGAAAATCATGATCACTTTGTTCTTAGCCCCAGCCACCGATTGACCTTCTCCAATTGCAGTCTTTCGTGAACGGCTGTGACATGAGACAGAGTGGGACCTGGGGGGGGGGGGGGGGGGCGGTGAGCTGCATGCTATGTTGTCACACGATGAGTTGCTCTCTACCAGTTCCATATGCTTCCAGTCATCTGACGGGTTCCTTTCTCTTTTCCTTTTTCTCTTGGCCTATTTATAAATACACAAAGTTGTCCGGACATCCTGGCCTTGGCCAGAGACTCTGGTTAAGAATGGTTGAACCACCGAGACACAAATTAGTTCATGTTTCATTCCAATGTCTCTGAGGAGGCTGGTTTGTTGTGGGGCAGAAGCCTCTGCATGCACAGGAGATGTATCTGAGGATGTATAATAGTGTCCATTGTTAGGATTATGCTGGTAAGCCAATAGTCTCTCTGTAGAAGAGCAATTGACCTCAGCTGGCCTATTGTCATCCAGGAATAGTTTACCTTTATACGCTGTGGGTCAACAAACATTATACAGCAATTACAGACTGTTACATTGGGGAGAAGAAAATTGCAGTACTCTGTGCTAACATAGTACTTCTATGTTACCACAGTATAAGGTTTTCACAGTAATATATATTTTCTGGATGAACCGTCTGACTTGTGCTGACGCCCATAAGTCATTTCAAACTCCAAATTACATTTTCACCATCACAGCTGTCTCGTGAGGATGAGGCAATTGGGCGACCAGCTGCCTCCTCTGTAAATGCTTCCATGGAGTGTTTTGCCCCTCACGACCATTGTGTCACTGTGAATGTGCTCGTCTGTGTCAAGTCATCTGTCAAGTCAGAACTGGGTGTCCAATGAGGAAGTTGCAGGAAGTGATTCAGTAACATGACGACGATATTTTGAATCTCCATCAAACGCATTCAACTTGAGCTCAGAGGGCGAGGCAACAAATTTGTCAATTACAGAGGTGATTAATGCTGACTTGAACAACTTGCTGACTTAATTTTATAATATATTATATATTATAATAGGCCTGCTCTTGTTTACCTTTAGAGTTAGACAATGTGCCTTTTAAGTTTGGCCAAAGCCTTTCTCCTTGAGTCTTTGGCTCACAGAATAATAAGAACAAATTTAGTTATTTTGCCAATGACAGTGAAAGCACTAATGACATTACTCGTGGCTAATACTGTTCCTGTCACTGGTTAGAAGAAAAAAGAAAGGGTTGTAATTACATTGAATCATCACAAAGATCATATAGAGAGAAAACTTATTGCAAAATATGTATTCCTTTATTTATCATATGTGACAAAGTTCCCCTTCTGGACATGACCCTGTGATGCTGCAGACATATCTTAGACTAAATGCCATAATGTTCATTGTGGATATCAAAAGACTTGAGCTAATAATAGTAATAAATAGTATTATAGTGACAAATCTGACAGTTTACGTCACACGGGACTTGACATTGTGAATACAATACGTAACATTACTCAGGGTTCAGTAAAACGGTCATCTTTTGAACCACGGCGGAGTAAAAAGATAATTACGTACAGTGTACTTGACATTTCATGGCTCAAGTAAAAATGTCACTTCGATTTTAAAAACAAAACATTCTCTGGGTTGTGATAGAGAAATTGTAATTCTAGTATTCACAGTCGATTTGTCAGTGGGTATCACTCCTCGTATGCACTCCTCGCTGATTACATGGACTGCGGCTCAAAAGCAAGTTGTGAGTGGGAATGTCAGGTTGCCATTTTCTTATGATTGGCTGATGAAAGGTATAATTTGGGACTGCCAAGACAGCAACTTCAAAAGCTCCCAATGCCATATTAGGCTGGAATGTGAAAGCTGTCCAGGCAAAAAATGATCCAATTTTCTACTGGCTTTAATTACAAAGAGGATCCCCTTTCATTGGTGGGGCAATTGCTGTCCATTTCTGAAGACCATTGTGGAAAATTATCAAGTCAAGCATATCCAGAACGCTTAAATCTGGACTGTTTTAGAGTGGCCATGGCATGATTATATCATTTTTGAAACTCACATATCCACAGGCTCTGTAAAACAACCTTCAAAATGATGGAAATGTAGAGAGAGTTGTGTGCCAAGGGTAAACAATGCAAGACACAACTATAACACTGATGGCCACAGTCCAATCACTCAATGTCCAAGACCTTGTTTCTTTAATAACCATTCTGTTTGTGCTTGTGGTGAACAAAATAAAAGAACAAAATGAAATAAATGGGTAAATGGTAATTTGCCTTGTAACTGTGCCTTTTTCTAAAGTTTCCCTTTCTTGGCTGACACCACGCCAGCAAAATAAAAACACAAATTGTGGTTAATCCTTGGAGCAGAGACATTGTGCCTGTAGCCTGCTGGTAATGGGCAATGCCCTTTCTAATCAAAATAAAGTTAAGCATTTGTAACAGCAACTTCATTATGGAAAATCCAATTTGTGATTGCAACATCTCTACTGAACCTATGAGTAGCTCTTTGTTGGTCCAACAGCAAAGCTGCATGTCTTTTCCATGATTAGTTTTCCAGGAAACTTACATGAACATGACCTTGCATGCAATGCTTATGATTCATATGCAAAAACTGGATTATGGTTATTATGGTTGTAAAAAGAATCGACATCTAAGTATTCTCAGACATGCAAACTCATGTAAAGAGAACAGAACCCAGAGATAATGTGTGGGGATACACACAAGACCCCATTCTTTTTCCCATAGTCACACACACACACACATCTGCATATAGTCATGTTTACACACTCTCATCCAGTCTGTATTAAAATAATGACATTATCTATCTGATCACCCTTTGTTTGAGAGTAACTTGAAATAGTACTCTTTAATATTTATTGTTCACTTACTTAATATGACACCATGAGGCAAAGACAGAAACTCAGATGACTTGGACATGAGTCAAACATCTATTCTGGCAGCAGCTCCAAGTATCTTTTCTTCCTGGCTCTAAAAAGGCTTCTTCTATTTGTCTTGTTGAATAATGCCAACCAAAACAAACTATGAGTTAATTTAGCGCCTTGGCAAATGCTTCCCTCTCTACCCCCACCTGTCAGATCTTGTCAGACTATATGTGACAAGGAGAAGGACAAGAAGAAAATGGACCATTCTCACAGATTTGGGTCGTGTCCAGAGGCTTATTTGTAAGCCTGCAGGGTGGGACAGGTAAGCTTCCACCTCAAAGGCAACTGCTCCCTCCCATGTAATTGCTCTTCATCAGATCAAGATGCATAACATTCCTTCAGACTGCTTCAAGTGACTACTGCCAAAAGACAGAGAAGGCTAACTGCCATCAAAGGGGACAATCTCAGATCTGGATCAGCAGTGGCTGATGGGATAGCGTTGTGTCATTAGCCTAGGTTTCAGAATACAACCTATTAATAAACAGCACATATAGTGAAAAAGCACACTGATGGACTTGAACCAGGCAAAACACAAGAGGAAAACGTAAGCCCAATGGGCCACAACATGTATTAAAGAGCCCTTACACAAAACAGAGTTATTCACCCTAATAAGTGATACTCTTATCAGAGCCAGCACTGTTCTAGCGAGTCAGAGGAAGGATGCATCCCCAGGCAAAGCAGAGATAAGGGCCTTTGATAGAATTAAGCCAACGTCAAACAGCCAATAGATGAGTTCTATGAAGATAAAGCAGCCAGGACTGACAGGTCTGATAATAGTCCAAATAAAGAGAAAGTGGAGATTAAGGGGTTCCTTTTCAGACAGTTAAGTGGACTGCCCAGAGGATACTCCAAAACATGGCTCATCTGTCACAGACGGGAGGAATGGATACCATCACTGACGCTTCGTATAGGGATAGATCGTATCTAGGAATGTACAGCGGCTGAGAGAGTTCAACGCACTGCGGCCGAAGAAAACACATGCAAATATACAATAAACAAGTAAAAAATAAAAGTTGAATTACATGCGCTACAACTGCACAAAACGTAACAAGGAAAAGCACCAAAAGCGAACGCACGGCAAGTAGCACAGAGGAGCTACATGCACAGCTTGTTGTTCAATGCTACATTGAACCATTATAAAAAAATTCCACCACCACTGATGAGTAACCAACTTCACAAACTCCAAAAGTCGTGTTCAGATTCATCTCTTCAGCTTTGTCTTTGCTACTTGCAGCATGTTTCTATATAAGGCTGATCCATCTAACAACAGCTCAAGATCCTCTATCAGTCTGCTCGGCCTGAATCTCAGAACCCATTGGCAAATGTTGAACAACGAAATAGCCTTTGTGTGCAACGGCCAATATTTGTACTTTGTGTCGCTTTCTTTACGTCAACACAACATTTTGGTTAATCTCTTTAAACAGCTATCTGCATGTGAATGAAGATAAAATAAAAATAACCGACAGCCAATTTGGTCAATTTGTTTTTGCTCTCCACATGGACTGTTTACCTGTGTGCAACTAATAACGGCGCGAACAGAAAGCCTCCAGCCCCAAAATCTTGTCCCATGCCCCAAAAAATTCAGCATATTCACATGTAGAATCCCTTTATTGAGATTATCGCGGCCTCAAACTCTGCTCACATAGTCCTGTTATGTGTCCTGCTGCCAGTCTGGCTCTCTACCAGTGATGCTGCTGATCACTGCCTGTCCCCTTCTCCAACTCAGAGCTCTAGTTCTACTGCGTGGTTCAAGTTTTAATGGCAGTTTGATTTTTTTCATTTCTTATGGCAGTAGCAATATTCAACTCCAATTATTCTGCCTTATTATTCTGGGTCTTACATGATATGTCCTTGTGTACTGTATTTTTTTCCGTACAATATAATATTCTGCAGCTGCTGTAGCACTTTGGCCCAAAACAAATTTCCCCTTGGGAATACTAAAGTGTATTTGATTGGAAAACGTCTATTCAAACCTAACAATTCCTGCAATTGAAAGAGTGTGAGAAAACGTACAAGAAAAGATATTAGGTAGATGGATAAATGGTTAGAATGGACAAAACGTTTAAATGGACAGTGTTGGGAAGGATACTTTGAAAACGTATTCCGTTACAGAATACATGCACAAAAATGTAATCTGTAACGTATTCCATTACATTAACTTATCTGAGTAACGTATTCTGAATACTTGGAATACTTCCGGTTTGTATTGCATTTTTTAAGTGTATGATTGCGGCGTTTTTATAGTCAGGGGAGCAGCAGCAGTTTAAACTCTCTCTCCACCGATGCTGCGGGCCGCTGGATGTCCGGCTCCCATCCACTCCCACCTCTGTGCCGGTCCCACCAGAGGCTGAAGGACCCCCCCCTGTGCCAAGGCTGCCTCGCGCCGTGCTACGATCGTTTCGGCGTCGAGTCTATTTTAGTTTGAGCTTGACGCGAGCGTATCGCTCCAGGAAACACACTGAAAAATGATTTTAAACGATATTGATGACATATTTTATATGATTTATAAGCATGCATCCCATAGTTTGTATTCCCCTTCTGTTGTCCTGGAGTTTTAAATTTACCAATTTGACCGATCACATTATTAAATGCCCCCCTCTGCCCCTCCATACAGACACACAAGCAGTCATAAAGATAAAAAGAGAGGGGGGGGGGGCGGAGAATACGTAATTTACCCTCCACACCCGACATTGAATGGAGCAAACAGCGGAGAAGTTCTTGAAGATGGATGACATTAAATTGGGACGCTGTTGCAGTTAATGTTGGAGCAAGAAGTGACTATATGCTTTTATACTACTGGGTCAACGGGTGATATTATTTTAGCGTCGCTTCAGCGTCCGGTGTGAACCCGGCGTGCCTCGCTGGCCTCCTGCAGAGCCATGACAGCAGAGCTCTGGGAGCGCAGGTCGGTCTTCTCTCATCAGGCGCAGGAAGGGCAGCTTGCGGATCAGCAGCTCCGTAGATTTCTGGTAGCGACGGAACTCTCTCAGAGCCTCGGTCCCGAGCCGGTCGCGGTGAGGCTTCTTCACGCCGCCGGGGTCCCGGGCGCTCATACGGCAGCCCTGGTCTCCAGCTGCTTCCTGGGGGCTTTGCCTCCGGTGGATTTACGAGACAGTGATTAAACTCGTGAAACAGAGAAGTACCGTCATGTAATCCACTGATTTCAACAATGTAACTGTATTCTGAATACCATCTATTTAATTTGTAACTGTAACGGAATACAGTTACTCATAATTTGTATTCTAAATACGTAACGCCGTTACATGTATTCCGTTACTCCCCAACACTGTAAATGGATTGGTAAAAGATGTGGAAATAATACTTAAGATTGTATAACAGTTGGCTAACAGAGTAAATCAATATTAGAAACAGCTCAATGTTACAGATAAACAGTTGAAATAAGTAGCTAAGGGGCGCCCCCCCCACTCTCTACCCACACTTCCCAAACAAGTTAGCTTAAAGCACTGGCTAGAACAGTTTGACATTGTGATGAATGAACTATTGTAAAGCTAATGAAGCAGTTAGCTAAACATAAAGCTGTTTAAATTTAGTTGGTCTAAAAGTGAATATTTATGGCTGTACTTTGGTTATGTATAAAAATTTAACTTTAAGCATTGAGATTCAGTGTATAATTAATCCGTATGGACATGTTAAAATAGTGCAGTTAAACAAGTCCTCATCTGAAATGGATTTGAGGTTTGCTGCAGCAGACAAATGTTGAGAACCACTGATTCAGAGAATGAGAGTGACCTGATGAATGTTTTTCAGTATGTGATGGAAAACAGTGTGTGGTTGTGTGTGCACTTGTGTGATTGGACTTTTTGAGGAACATGTTGAACGTCTTCAGAAACATGGATACGGTCGTATTATTATGAATAAGTTATAAATAACTAGGTTTCTCATGTTTCATGTAAATGTAAAGAGTCAAACCAAAGTTACCAATGTTCAGGGTAAAAAACTGAACATAGGGAGATACAAATATTTTTTTTGCCAGTTATCCTATTTCCCATTCAAACCCATCACAGTACATGCTTGCAGCAAGCTGTTAAAGTTATAATGTGTTTTATCCCGTGGTAAGATAAAAGCTAGGAAACTTTAATGCTCGGTTAGCTCACATCAACACATTAGGTATCAAAAGGGCAATCATGCCTTAGTTTGAGCCAATAACCTCGGTCCCTAAATAGCTGCTCTCTTTCCACAGTCAAAGCTGAAAGAGTGAATGAAAAAACAAATGATGAGGAGTTAATGCTGAGGCGGCAGAAACGGAGAGACAGTACCAGCACTCAGCTGTAACACAGTCTGGCACAACACTAACAAAGGAAATGAGCAAACCACACAGCAAATAACAGACTTTTATTCAACACTCTGGGCCCCCACCACTTACATCTGAGTGCCAACGCCAGTCACTTACAAATAAATGGATTTATGAGGAATATTACGCACAAATAACTACATTTGTCTAGACAGGACATTAGTTTGGATTTACTCTCACTGGCAGGATCAAGTTCAATTTTCTTATATATGTTTATTGGTATATGTCAAACATTTACAGCTTTCAAATTTGCACTTGGCATGGCAGGAATCAGTAAATAAACAAAATGTCTCACAGTGTGAAGCTACACGAATGAATTGGAATTTCAGGCCAGGAAAAACACAAATTATGGTTTCTACGAAATATAAATCAATTTCAAGAATTACACAATTTAGTATGTGAATTTCTACAGTTACTGTGTATAGCATGATGCATTAGCCCATTTATTAATACGTCATCTGTCAACATAGACGGATGGTAAGGTCATATATCACACTTATGACATACGCTTTAATCAAAAGCTGCTTTGAGTTTCCAATACGAACTTACTCATGTATTCAAGCAACAACTGATTTACATTGGACCAGAATTTCACTCTACATGGTCACATTTGTTTAAATCAGATACAATACAACTCGGTACAGTTTGGATTTTATTATTCTGCAGTCATTTTCTCTTTTCAATATGACACTAAAGTGGTAATAATGTAACGCAATACATTATGAATCCCTATTCTTCCATTGTGCTACAGATTTTATGATGTATAACAGTGTTACACAAAGTTGGACAGTCGGTCATAAAATATAATTTCTCCTAAAGACATCACTGAAGAAAAAACACAAAAATCATTTCCTCACTCAAACATCCTCATAATACTGAGAGCTCTGTACAGACAGATAGACAGACAGGAAAGACAAAACTGTTTTCACCCGTACAGGAATAAATATTGAATACAATCTGAGTCATTGAAAAACACATTCATTTGGAAACAAAACCACATATTACTTGATGGATGCAGAATATCTTCAGACTTTTATTTGAGCTGTTACCAACAGATCACATGAAGATTATTATTCAGCATAAACGGACAAACCTAATGAGAGTCTCACAACAACGGAATGACGAATGGGTCTTCACCCTGAATAAAGTGTTTTTGGTGTTTCCCTCCTCTCTACTACAGAAAACATTACAGATTTAATCTGTAAAACTGAAATCATAATACTCATTGGATTTCCACGAGCCACATTTCACAGGCGACAGTCACATAAGGCTGCAACTGAGTTTCCTACAATTGTGTTAGTCCTTTTTGAGTGGCTCTTCCATTTTCTTTTTCATCAGCTTAATTTTTAGCGTGTAATATTCCTCTTGCAGCTTGAGGACAGCCTCTTGTCTTCGCAGCACAGACATTTCCAAATCCATTCGTTCTTGCAAAGCTGTGCAGTGCACCGAAGTTGGAGAAGTAGAGCCAGGAGTATACGAGTGTTCTCCAGAGGCAGTAAAGATGGCCGCATGGGGAGTACTGAACTGTACTGCAAGGGATTTAGGAATATTTGTAAAAGCAGAAAACTTTTGCTCTGCTGGAGAAGTGGATGAATGTGGATAGGAGAGGAACTCGTGGTCGGTCAGTGAACGTTTGTTTGGGAAACCTTCATCACTTCTGTGGTCGTTTCCATTCTGATCACAGCTGAAATGGGGGAAAGACACAATTTTTCACATCTCCAACCATGTGCATAGTTACCTCCAATAAAATCTGCGTCTAGTGAATTTAAATCTTGTTTTAAAATAGGGTTTCCTTTAAGGGATGTTGGGAATTTGAAGAAGTATGGACTCTACTGAGTGCCATTCTAGGTTAAGGTTAAATTTGTCCAGATTCAAGATACAGTGACAAATTACCAGTAACTTTGGCAAAGTCTGAGCACTCGAGAGAAGCCACATATATAACAAATGTTTTACCTGTTTTGAGGAGTTTCCACAAAGTCTGACACTGAAGAGTCCTCTCGATCTTGCTGCAGCATATCTGAGAGGTTCATCACAGAAATCACGATTTGTGTCACAGTGCTGAATTCATCAAGGGACATGCCTTCATCTGTTGATAGAAAATGTATAAATTTAACATATAAATAGAGATTTAGAATTGCAAATGTTTTATATATTTGTTAACTCTTAAAAACCCTCTTGGCTTTTGTAGTCTCAGATTGCAGATATAACACTGGTATTATGAGTTCTAGCCACTGAAGGGCAGATTTCCATCACCTGTATCTGTTTGCCTTCCTTGTCGTTTGATCTCCTCCCTCGACTTTGCAAGCAGATTTTCCCACTTTTTGTTGCAGTCCGACACTGTTCGCTGAATCTGTGGGAAGGCGGTGTTGATGGATTGGGTGATTTCCTCCCAGGCTTGTCTCTTGTCTTGTACGGATATTCCAGTGCTGCACTTCCCTCTGATTATCTCCCTCCTCTCCTGCATTAACTGGGCGAGAAGGAGACACTCCTGGTCTGTCCAGTTAGGTCTTCTTTTCCTGCTGGTCATCCCCTCAAGAAGTTGTAGAGGCATTTTTATCTGAAAGAGACAGACAGAAATTCACACATATTGATTATATGATGGATTAAATACCATAAATTGCACATCCTTGCAGCACATTAATATCAATGAGAAATGTCAGCATGACTCTGTTGAACTGACCTGTTCAGCATGATCACCTGACTGCACAGAAAAAACTTACACTTGAGTCTCTTTCACCTTAAGTTATTATATTTAAGATATTTTTTGAAATAGGAACATTTTCGCAGCCTGGAGCTGAATCAAGACGAGGAGTCATTAGTTATCAGTCCAGGCTCTTGTAAGATGTGAATAATATGAAGCACGAACGAGGCTATTACGAATAAATCTTAATAAAACCTTAAGGTAAAACGTAAGGCTTTCTTCTCCGTCTCAGGGAAAAGTCCTGGTCGCAGGATGATGACGTGGTCTCCCGGTGACGTGTCAGATTGTTTACAGCTGCCCGGGACACCATGGCTGTGGATATAACTAGTCTGTTTAAAGCCAGTGTGAAGACAGTGAAAACCAGGAACAAGGCGATAGGAATCGGCCTCGACTCCACTAAAGATGAGATCTTCCGGCGGAGCAGGACAAAGAGCGGCTTCTCCCCGAAGGCCAAGGAAGTGGTGAGTGTTACTCCCGAGTTAGCTTCAGCTAGCAGCAGGGCTAGCCGCCTAGCACCGAGCCTGACTTCACAGATGATGACAGTTGGGATGTTTAAACACAAGTAACTGTCTTGTACAAAACAATGCTGAATTAAAATGTATAGTTTAGTGGTTTTAAACTGTGTCTGATGCACTCTGTGAGAGACAGACACTTGGCTGAAGAGGGATCTGACAGTTGACAGATTTATCTGCACACAACTCAAGACGTCACATCTGTCAAACCTGACCAAGACCGTCATCATCTGGTCCAGGTTTAACCGAAGTGAACAGATGTTTTTGATCATGTTCCAGCTGTTTTGTTTTTGATTTGATTTGTAATCTGGGCCAGTTTAAGAAGATGTCAAAACGTAATTAAACCTGATTTCACACTGTTATGGCCTCGGTAAGAGATTATTTCCATGAGTATGCTCAAGAAACGGTTTCACAGCTCTACACAGGAGAAATACTAACCTTATGGTCTTGTCCATGTTTACAGAGTTTCCACTAGGATAGTAACTCCTGCCAGGTCAACATATATAAAAAACTAAACTAAAAGTGACGTAGCAAATTTTGATTCCATTGTTAAAGAAGACAAATTGCAGCAATGAATAAAGCTCACTGTGCTTATCATGAACCAGTTTTGCAATTTAACAGAGGTTATTTTTATGCAATAAAATATTTCGTTTTTTGATGAGAGGGAAGCTCTTCCAGTGAGTACTGCTCTGCCTGAAAAACATCCTCAGGGAAACACTGGTTTAATTAAATATATCTAGAGCAATAAACCAGAAAATTATGATTTTACGAATAAATAAAGTAGCTTTATCAGGCTGGATCATTATGCCTGCTGCTAATACACTCTTCCTGTCTCTAACTCATCTTGCAGGGTGGCTCCTCAATCGGTAATTGAAAGTGCTTGAATTGATATAGTCAATGGAAATGGATGATTAGTTTATTTTCTTCATTGGTTCTAAATTGTACAGAAGAAGTTCTGAATTATTTAAGTTTTTTTTTTTTTTCTGGTTTTAAATCCTATCCAAATTTAAATTAAAGTTCTGGCATAATGTTAGCAAGAGACTATGTGTTGCTGTCTGTGTGTGTACGTAAGAGACCACAGTCCGCATTTTATTCTGCCATTTCAATCTGACGTCACTGAAACACAGTACACATAAGTGACTTTGTAGTTTTCACACATTCAAGCCTTTAAATAGTACTCTGTATGAGCAAAAAAATCTTAAGCTGCTTTCAGTACTGCCCTGAACTCCGGATAAGCTAATGAAGTGATGAGGGGGAGCTGTATGTAAGAACGCAAATGTTCGAGTCAGTGTTGCAGACATTCTCTGGAGTTCCTCCTGTCAGCCACCTAGTAAAAATTCATGTTAATGTCTGAATGAGCCCTTGTGAGTATACAGCAGGAAATTATCTAGAGGTAAGACGTGCCATACACGTAGGCAACACAGAAGTAGATGTCAACTTAGAAGGCAAGAAGACTCTAGTAGGACATTGATGCCAGTGCCAAACCAAAACACATGATCTCTGCAACAGAATTCATATGTTACGTCCGGCCCCCTGCATGCCCTCAACCCCTCACCTGAACACTTCAATGTTGTGTCTCTGGAGAATATCCTGCTTTGTCGTTACGTGTGAAAGGCATAATCCGGAGAAAGACTGGTCTTCTCTGTGTGGACATTTCCCGGAATTCATGTCTGAAAACAGCTTTAGTGGTATAACATTGATCCATGTCTCAAACTATGCCATGTAGAATTCTTTAATCTGAGGAAATTGGGCCTGGAAGTCCTAGAAATGTTCTTGAAGTTGATGTTTATGAAGGTGTGGGAACCCTGCAACGGTGGCATCAGGTTCTAAATCACATTTAGCAACAGGACCTCAGCCTGAATAATTATCATTTGGTCTTTTAGTAATTAACGTAATGTCTCGGTAGGTATTTCTGCATCTCTGGCACGTTTTACTGCTGTCTGACTGAAGGCTCCTTCAAATGGAGGAGCAGATCAACTGCTCTGCTTGAGATCTGACACCAACAGGTCTGGGTTTAAAAGTAATGCAGAAAATGAACCGATGTGATGGATGATGATATGATATCCTGCTCTAATTAAAAAAGTGGTTCACTATGAGATGTTCAACTTCAGGTTGTAATTACATTACAGCAAGGAAATACTGATCCCAGTGCCTCTTTTAAAAGAATTAACTATGCTTAACTAATCTTGATTTAATTGTAGGAAATATCACATAAGCTTAAATATATTGGTGAAAACAAGTTTAACGAGTTTAAACTCTTGTAATGGGACACTGAACTTAGAAACTTGGCAGGAAAGGAAACATTGGCATTAAATTAGCTCAGGAAGCATCTCAAATGTTATTCTTCCACTGAAGTACAGAGACATCATCAATGGTTGGCAGTTACCGTTGGCAACACAAAGGCTTCCCTCCATGTCATGAGTGTTGCTTATACAGCTAAGAGTCGTTGGCCTAACATGAATATCATGAACACAAACCTCTTCAAAGTCACCTTGAAGAACCACTTTACGTTTCCCTCCGAGAGTCAGGATGCTATGTTTTACCTGATGTCTCCAACAATCACTCTGAGGCAAACATGAGCCCAGTCTCAGCAGCTCTGCACAACCAGCTTTTTGTTATGTCCTGAAACATTGATATTAGAACTGGTGGTTTAATAAAAGCACTGTTGCTGAATCAAAAGAAACCAAAACCTATCCTGTGGT